>NC_080675.1:182203347-182520791 GCF_030445035.2 Dasypus novemcinctus | reverse complement strand
AAAAAGACAAATTAAAAAGGACTATTTCATACAGAAAAATACCAAAGAGAAATACAGAAAATGCAGGAAAGAATGGAGAACAAAAGAAAGGCTAAAAGTGTGGTTAATTATAAATGAATATTGATGTACAAGGCAGTATTTTGAGATCTTTTAAGATTTAAAATATAAGCAAAATTCAATCAAAATAATCCAAAATGTGGAAGCGTAGATTTGAAATAGTCCACGTTCTTATCATTATCAGGAAGATAAAAAAGCAGTAATACATATTAACCTTTTATTAACTTAAAAAGCATATTGCAATCCATTGGATGAATAATAAGAATAGTAAACATGTATGTATATAACAATGTAAGAGATTAAAAAAGGGAATGAAAAATATTGTATTAATTTGAAAGTAAGTCACAAAGAAGAGAAAAAAACATAAACCAAGTAAACTCCAATATAATACCAATTACTTTAAATATAAATTGACTAATTTCAGTAATCAAAACACAAAGATTGAGGGGAGCAGATGCGGCTCAAGCAGTAGAGCACCCACCTCCCACATGAACAGTCCCAGGTTTGGTTCCCAGTGCCTCCTGAAAAAAAACAAAAACAAACAAACAAAACTAAAAGAAAACACCGACTCAGGGAAGCCTATGAGGCTCAGTGTTTGAGCACTGGATTCCCACACTAGAGACCCTGGAACCTCAAAAAAAACAAAAACAAAAAACAAAGATTGAAAACCTGCTTAATGATTTTGCCCCAAGATAAACAGTTTGAAGAAGCATTCCTCACACACTTAAAATAACTAAGAACCAGTGTATTGATTACTTTTTGGAATGTATTGGAGTGCTGAAGATACAAACTAACAAATAACCAAAAATCTAAGTAGAAAAAGTGCCTGCAGGCTGCTAGAGGTATAAGCCTGCACCCACTAGGGTAGATGCAACTGGACATAAGTAAGAAGATTTCACTTAGACTAGAGGACAGATTTGTAAAAGTCATTCAGAATAGCATCAAAAAATCAAATACCTATTTGATTTTGATATTGCAAAACTGTAAAACATTACTTATATAAAGGTACACATAAATGAAGGAATATACTGTACTCATAGAATAAATATCAAAATTGTAAACATGCTAATTCACCTTAACTATATATTCTCTGCAATTCTAATCAAAATTCTAGCATGTATTTAAGATATTGACAAGCTGATAATAAAATTTATGTAAAAAATATAGTTACCCAAGAAGAGACTAAGGAATTTTCCTGGAGAAAAAGAATGAAGTTGGACAACTTAAACTTATAGATACCAAGGGTTAGTACATCAAAATATGCAGTGCAGTAATCGTAAAATGATTAAATTCAAAGGAACAGAATAGAGAATACAGGCACATATCCACACACAAATTGTCACCTGAATTACAACAAAACGATACCGTAAAACAATGGGAAAGATTGTCTTTTCAAGAATGTTTCTAACATGGGAGGTCCCAGGTTTGGTTCCCAGTGCCTCCTTAAAAAAATGTTTGTGGGGCGGCAGACTTGGCCCAATGGTTAGGGCGTCCGTCTACCACATGGGAGGTCCGTGGTTCAAACCCCGGGCCTCCTTGACCTGTGGGGAGCTGGCCCATGTGCAGTGCTGATGCAGGCAAGGAGTGTCCTGCCACGCAGGGGTGTCCCTGCATAGGGTATCTCTACGCGCAGGGAGTGCTCCCCGTAAGGAGAGCCGCCCCAGCACGAAATAAAGTGCATCCTGCCCAGGAATGGCCCCGCACACACGGAGAGCTGACGCAGCAAGATGACGCAACAAAAAGAAACACAGATTCCCGTGCCACTGACAACAGAAGCGGACAAAGAAGACGCAGCAAATAGACACAGAGAACAGACAACCAGGGGGCGGAGGGGGAGAAATAAATAAATAAATAAATCTTTAAAAAAAATAAAAATTTTTTTAAAAATGTTTGTGGTCAACTGACTATAAATATGGAAAAAATAACTTGGCTACTATCTTACACTATACAAATAAACAAATATAGAAGGCTTTCAGATCTAAATATGAATGGTAAAACAAGAACAAGTTTGCAAAGGAATACACACAATAATATTTTCATGACTTTGGGGTCAGCAAAGATTTCTTAAACAGGATACTTGTCACATATTCACTTAGGTGTCATCAACTTTTTATCAGGAATAAAATGTAAGAAAAGGCCTCAACACTTCATTTTCACATACAGATAAAGTTTTAGACATTCTGACCTCTCTGTGTTCAAATCACCCTGGGTTTTCTTGCCAACCACTTTTTTCCCTTAAAAATAAAAAAAAGTCTTGCTAAAATTAGAAGGGTCACAAGCATTGTCATTAGTATCAAGGGCTCATTGTTGGACCATCCTTCTTTATTGGTCTTAGCCATTGCACTTAGGGGATTGTTGCTGTTCCAATACTTTTTGACCTTGAATAAAAGGAGGAAATGGAAAGGACAAATGAATTTATATGGCTGTGAGTCTCCAAAAAAGAGTCAGGAGGTCATCAGAGGGGTCGCTCTTACGCATGCCTCAGCAGGGTCCCAGAGATAGCCAAAGTAGATAGAAGCACAGGGATTGGTTCTTCTGAGGGCTACAGAGATCCAGAGGTTCTATGGTCGTGGCAGATGGAGTTCAGTGCCATGTTAGTTGGCCCTGCTTTGGAGTTTGTGTTTCTGTGTGATGGAGCTGGGCTCAGATGTAATCTTTGTTCACAAGCCTCTCCTGTTACTTTTACTGGACCTGTGGTTGGTGCTGGGGTTTGGTGTATGCTCAGGGGACCTGAATCTCTGGGCTGTCCATTTGATAGCCAGGCCCTGAGCTTCAAAAGGCCGGCAATTCCTACCCTCTGCTTTAATGAACTTACTCCAGCCAGCTAACAGAGAGGTGAAGAAGGTCAACCACCACACCAGGGAGCCAAGAGTGCCTGCAACTGCAAGCAGGAGAATTGCATCCATCATCCATGTGGAATCTAAGCACCCTCTTGATATAGTGGTGGAGTGGACATAATCATCCCAGGGAGTCCACAGGATGGAGGAATCAAGTATGGATTAGAGTGGACTTACTGATATTCTATTCTGGAACTAATGTGATTAGTAATGGAAGAAAATGTAGCATTAATGTGGAGAAAGTGGCCATGGTAGCTGCTGAGGGTAGGGAGAGGGAAGAAGAGATATGATGTGGGGTTATTTTCAAGACTTGGAGTTGTTCTGGGTGGTACTGCATGGACAGTTGCTGGACACTGTAGGTCCTGCCATGGCCCACTGGGAGGACTGGGGGAGAGTATAAACTACAATGTAAACCACTATCCATATGGTGCAGCAGTGCTCCAAAATGTATTCACCAAATGTAATGAATGTCCCACAATGATGAAAGAGGCTGTTGATGTGGGAGGAGTGGGGTGAGGGGGGTGGGGGCTATATGGGGACCTCATATCTTTTTAATGTAACATACAAAAGAAGGAAAGAAAAAGAAAGAAAGAGAAAGAGAGAGAGGGAAGGAAGGAAGGAAGGAAGGAAGGAAGGAAGGAAGGAAGGAAGGAAGGAAGGAAGGAAGGAAGGAAGGAAGGAAGGAAGGAAGGAAGGAAGGAAGGAAGGAAGGAAGGAAGGAAGGAAGGAAGGAAGGAAGGAAGGAAGGAAGGAAGGAAGGAAGGAAGGAAAGAGAGAAAGAGAGAGAAAGAAAGAAAGAAAAAAAAGAAAAATTAGAGGGGACATAATAAAGAATTTTGGTGATGGAGCCCCACTTCCCTTTCTAGGTTCAGTCTTTCCCATCTTCAGATGTGGCTCATCTTTCATTTCATACATCTTAAAGCAACTTTATTCACAATAACAAAATTCTGGAAATAGCCAAAGTATCCAGACTTTGGTATACAATGGGATACTACACATCAATAACAGATGAACTAGCTATATTTGCAACAAAATGGATAAGCCTAAACATGTTATGCGGGTGGGGTAGGAGCAAGATGACAGAGTAAGAAGTTCCAAACTCCCACGTACCACAGAAACATTGAGAAGTAAACAGAACCTACCAGAACCGTCTTTCTTGAACTCTGGAAAACAAAGCTTTACAGCAGCCAAGTGAAAGCCAAACAAGAAATAGGCTTTTTTAAATTGGTAAGAAAGCCGCATGGCACTTTTACTGGTCCTTCTCCTGCCCACTCACTGGTTCAGTGCAAGGACACCTCATGTTCCCAGTGTGAGTCCCTAGTCCTGGATCCAGAATAAGCAGAGCCCACTGTGTATTTGTAATAGGGTGAATGTATGCCTGTTCCAATCTGATGGCAGCCTAAAGGACTGGTCCAAAAGACTCTTCTCTGCCATCTGTCCCAGAACACACTCTGACTAGAGAAGGAGCAGAAATTACTGCTAAAATACCAAGAGAACAATCAACTAGCAAAAGATGATTGTTGCGACATAAAAGAGAGCACAGGAGGCCCAGGAGGAAGGGCTGCAGATACTTCTCTGGGGAAAGCGGGCTTTCAAAATATCCATGTGATGGGGATTTTATAAGGCCAGGCACATACCCAGGGGAATTTTCAGACTCATAAAGATCTGAAAGGTCCCTTATCTTTAAAGAAATGAATAAAAGTAAACAGAGTCTAAGAGGCTCACATACACTTTATAAGAGTTCTGTAAAGAGAAGAGAAAGAGAAAGGGGCAGAAAGAATAGCTGAAGAAATAAAGGCCAAAAACTTGTCAAATTCGACAAAATACATGAATATATATATTCAAGAAGCTCAACAAGCTCCGAATAAGATAAACTCAAGAGATTGACATAAAGACACATTATAGTCAGACTGTCAAATGTCAATAATCAATGAGATTAAATTCTAATTTCTCTTCAGAAATGAGGCCGTAAGGCAGTAGTATGACATATTTAAAGTGCTGAAAGAAAATAATCCCTGCCAACCAATAATATACAACAAAACTGTCCTCCAAAAAAAGGGACAAATCAAGATATTCTCAGAAGAAAAAGCTGAAAGGGTTTGTGACTACTAAACCTTCCCTACAGGAATTGTTAAATGTTAGGGATGAAAGGAAAGAAGACTATATTAACTTGAAGCCATGTGAACAAAATAAATATCCACCATAAGGCTAATTATATGGATAAGTACAAATGCCAGAATTATTGGATTGCAACTCATTTTTTAATTTCTTACATGATCTAAAATACAAAAGCACATGATATTCATATATCTATACTTAATGGGCACACAAAGTATAAAAATGTAATTTGTCAGAAAAATTACATAAAAGGAGGGGGATAGTGGGTATAAGAGCAGATAACTGGGATGCTATTGAAGTTAAGTTGGTATCAATTCAAACTAGATAGTTTAAATTTAGAATGTTAAATGTAAACCCAATGGTAACCACAAAGAAAACTCTTAAAAATATACAGATAGGGAAATAAGAAATGAATCAAAATGGTTCACTAAAAAAGAAGGCATTAATGGAGGAAAAGATGGACAAAAAAGATATAATATACACAGAAAATGACAAATAGCTGAAATATGTCCTGCTTTATCAGTAACCATTTTAAATATAAAGTGATTAAATCTCTAATCTAAAGACAGTCTAGCAGAATGGGTAAGAAAGCATGAGCCATATATACATTAATTACAAGAGATATCATCTTAGATCTAAAGAAAGTTGAAAGTGAAAAGATTAAAAAAATATATTCCATGCAAATAGTAACCAAAAGACACTAGGGTGGCTATACTAATATCATACAAAATAGGTTTTAAGTAAAAAAGTGTAACGAAAGCAAAGAGGACATAATATATTGATAGAAGAGTCAATATCGCAAATTCACATAAAAAGTAGATTTTAGGATAGCCATGGACTGAAAAGAGGGGGTAGGAATTTATTAATGTGTATAGAGTTTCTGTTTGAAGTAATGATCATTTTTAGCAATGGACGGTGGCAATCGTGACACACAATTGTAAGTATCAATAACACTGAATTGTACACTCAAAAATGGTTAAAATAGCACATTATCACAACAAAAAATTGAAATATAAAATACAAAAAAACATTTTGCTAAAGAATAAGAGCATACCCACAATAGTGCATGCTATCTTATTGCATTTATATGATTTTCAAAAACAGTAAATTCTAATCTATGTTTAAGAAAATCAGAACAGTCATTTCTGTTTTAATTGACAGGGAATAAACAGATGGGAACTTTCTGCACTGATAGTAATTTTCTATATTTTGATAGGATTCCATGTGTCTATTCATTTGTCAAAATTCATCATTTAAGATTTGTGCCTTTACTATATGTAAATTTTATTTAAAAGCAAACAAATATTGTGAACTCATTAATTATTAATTATATGTGCTGGTGTCTTCAGCTTACTTTAAAATGCATCAAAAATAAAGTTGATTGATAGGTATATAGATAGATAAGTGATAGAAAATATTTGCAAAATAATTGCAGAATCTAGGTGTTGGGTACAAAATTCCTTCACATTTCAGTTTGAAATTTTTTTGTAAGATGGGACAATAACAAAGGGCAACTAAATTAATTAATATTTAGGACTGAAATGGTATACACAATTTAATTTTTAAATCCCTAATTTCTCTTTGAAGTATCACATGCAGAAGAATGTTTTTTATCTTACCGTACTCTAGCTGGATGAGTTTACATTCTGTACCAGCATGCAACATAACTAAGAAGACTTATGATTTTGACACACTATATTTGGTAACAGAATCAAAACAATCACAAATATGGGCAACTTGACCAAAGAACCTGTGTGTCTCCATAGCCCTCAGGAGCACCAGTACCTGGGGATGTATCTACTTTGGCTGTCCCTGAGATCCTGCTGAGGGGTGAGTAAGCGCCACCCCTCTGATGACCTCCCAACTCTTTTTTGAAGACTCTTAGCCATATAAACTCATTTGTCTTTGCCATTTCCCCCTTGTATTCAAGGTCAAAAAACAGTTTTTAACACATGATCCTACATGTAGGTTGAGATATTCTGCTGGTCTGAGTTGACCCTTTTATTCAAGGTCTCTTTCTAGTTGTATTACCAGTTAGTGACTGGTAGTAATCCCTCTGCACCAGGGAGGCTCATTCCCAGAAGTCATGTCTCACACTGGGGGGAAGATAATGCATTTACATGCTGAGTTTGACTTAGAGCGTGGCCACATTTGAACAACATGGAGGCTCTCAGGAGGTACTTCTTAGGCACCCTGCAGTTCTGGGCCTAGCTCAAATTTCAGGCACACAGGCTTATAAGCATAGGCATCAGTATTAAGGGCTCATCATTGGACCATTCTTCTTCACTGGTCTTTGCCATTGCACTTGGGGGATTGTTGCTGTTCCATTGGGGAATGTGACAGAGCTCCTCTGGCTAGGAACTCAGCACTCCCTCAGTTGTCATATGTAACTGTAACTACTATGAAAATACAAAATGGGGTTGGTGTATGCTCAGGAGACTTGAATCTCTGGACTGCCTAAGTGCCAGCTGGGCCCTGAGCCTCAGCAGAGTTGCAACGCCTGCTCTCTGGTTCACTGTATTTACCCAGGTCAGCTAACAGGGAGGTAAAGAAGGTCAACCACCACACCAGGGAGCCAAGAATGCCTACAACTGCAAGCAGGAGAATTGCCTCCATCATCCATGTGGGATCTAAGCCCCCTCTCGATATAGAAATGGAGTGGATATCACCATCCCAGGGCCCACAGGATGGAGAAATAAAATATGGATTAGAGTGGACTTACTGATAATTCTACTATAGAACTATTGTGACTAGTAATGGAAGAAATTTTAGCATTGATGTGGAGACAGTGGCCACAATAGTTGCTGAGGGCAGGGAGAGGGAAGAAGAGATGTGATATGGGGGCATTTTTGGGGCTTGGAGTTGTCCTAAATAATATTGCAGGGACAAATGCTGGACATTATATATCCTGCCATAACCCACTGAATGTACTGGGGGAGAGTGTAAACTACAATGTAAACTATATTCCATGCAGTGCAGCAGTGCTACAAAATGTATTCACCAAATGCAATGAATGTGCCACACTGATGAGAGAGGTTGTTGATGTGGGAGGAGTGGGGTGGGGGGGGGTAGGGGGTATATGGGAACCTCATATTTTTTAATGTAACATTTTGTGTGATCTATTAGCTTTAAAAAAGATAATTTAAAAATTTAACTAAATTAAAAATTAAATAAAATTCATTTTGTACAATTTAAAAAAAGGCAATTAATGGTTCACTTTAGGGACAGATTTTACTTGGTTTGTAAATTCATTAGATGGAATTCCAGGATTATAATTATCTGTGTGGTTTATTGAAACTTCTGGTTCCAAACCAAAGAAATTTACAGAAAGTTATTTTTTGCATTAATGTAGAAGGAAACAGAAATAAAAGAATCAGGTTGAAACGAAAAAATATATGTGGGCAACTTATTCAGTAAGCTTTTTCCCTTAAAATATTCTATGTGTGCCTGTGAAAGCTACTTTGAGGCAAAAAAGGACAGACTCTTTGAAAATCTTGAGGCCAAAATACTTAATATTTCAATACAAGGAATATATTTGAGCCTTCAGTTTTGCAGCTTTTTTTTTTAAGATTTATTCATTTATTCCCACCCCCTCCTCGTTGTTTTGCCCTCATTGTCTGCTTTCACGTCCATTCGCTGTGTATTCTTCTGTGCCTGTTTGTCTTCTCTTCAGGCAGCTCCCAGAACTGATCCTGGGACCTTCCAGAGTAGGGGAGAGGTGCTCAATCCCTCGCCGCCACCTCAGCTCCCTGGTCTGCTGCGTCTTTCATTGTCTCTCCTCTGTGTCTCCTGTTGTTCCTTCACCTTGCTGTGCCAGCTCTCCACGCTGGCCAGCTTGCCTTGCCCGGGGGGCCCTATATGGCAGGCGGGAGCCCAATCGCTTGAGCCACATCCGCTTCCCTGTTTTTGCTTTTGAGGATAGCATGGGAGTCAGGCAACCACGCAGCAGTGTAGCAGCACCGGAGACCACCAGGGAGCAAGCACTCTGGGGTGCGGCCTCCCTGGAGGAGAGCAGTGCTGGGGTGCAGAGCACCCTGCACTGCATCTGTAGCCTTGCTGGCTTCAAGGGGTTTGGGGGGCAGGACATTATAGCCGTGTGAGCCAAGGTTGAAACCCCACCCCATCAGCTGTATTCCCCAAGAGATCTTTCTCCGTCTCTCCCTGCCCAGCCCCACCCACAGAAGGTGCTCTGGGAGCTGGGATTTGAAGCAGACTTCGGGTTATTAAGACAAGGAATTAATAACCACCCCCAGTAGTTCATAGTTTAAGGCGCTGCGTGCTGCCTGCAGTTTCCCTGGATTAGCAGTGAGATCTCAGGTAACACGAATGACTCTGTAAAGGGAGTGTTTGCCTTCCTATTGGTGCCTTCTTTTGGAAACATTCTGCCCTTTTTGACTGGCATCTTCTGGAATTCAGGACTTTGTGTTTCCCCTGTCCTGGGTCTGAGCACAGGAAACTCAAGTGGCAGACCTCGCCTCCAGTGCTGGACAGCCCTGGGCTTGGGGGGAGGCAGGGGTGTGCAAGTGGCCCGAGAGCCACCCATCTGCCAGGAGCGTGGCTCTGTTCTGAGGACTTGCCATCATCAACTCATTTAAACGCCCTGAGAATTCTACCGTATCAGGTCAGTCAATATTCCCATTCACAGATGAGATAACCGAGACACGGTGAGGTTAAAGGATTTACACTAGGTCACACCACTAGTGAGGGGCAGAATCAGAATTTTGACCCAGAGGGATGTGAGTCAGGCTCTGTCCTCCTACCCAGTTTCTCATCACGTCAAAAGTAACGAGAACAAGGCTTGGAAAGGGGCTAATCTATTACTGGACCAACATGGAGAATAAAGTGACAACAACAGCTGTCCCTGATCCATTTCAGACAAGGAGTGGAAAATCCGGTGAAAGCTGACCAGGGGTGAGGTAAGAACTCAGAAAGCCAAGGGGGCTCCTGGTGGCCAAATGTCCGGGGCAGCGGCACCTCAGGAATGGCCCCTCCGATCTCAGAAATCGGAGCTGCGCCTTCGGCAGCTGCTCTCCTCGCCCCACATCCAGCCCCGGAGGGCGGGTTACACCCAGAAAAGGACATGCCGCCGCATTCGGTGGCTGGGCTGGAGCCACAGTTTGGAACTATATATCTGGAGCGATGGGGTATCCAGGGTAAACTCAAACAGGTTCAGAGGTGGCAGTGAAAGGCACATGCTGAGGGACAGCAAGCAGAAGTTCATTTTGCCAGACGAGAGCTTCAGTCTTTCTCTCTGGCTTCTAATCAGTCTGTACTTTTTCCATATCACAATGCGAGGGTGGGAGAATAAGTTGGAATCTTATTTTCATCCCCATCTAAGCTGACCCTTTCCCCCCCACGTGCACTCAAAAATCCTGTTCCTGAGTTATCTTTATGTTGTACAAGAGCTTGTTCAGACAGATACACCTGCCCATAATAAACTGTCTTGTTCTGTTCATCTGATTTTCTGTAGACATACACCTCCTTGGCCTCAGGGCTTGGGGAGGTGTTGTGCACAACCCAGATGTAAAACCCAAAGAGCTCAGATCTCCTGCTATTCCAAGATGTGGAATAGACAGAAGCTGCAGCTTCTCAGGCATGCATTGAAGTTCTGAGATTTGCACATGAACCTCAGGACGATGGAGAGAAGAAAACAGTACTGCACAATGAATCCCAGAACTTGCCCTGTCACATTCCTCCCACGCAAGCTTAGGGACTGAAAATCGTGAATGAAATGAGAGGTCTTGCTGCAGACCATGCACTTGGAAAGGCCCAAACACTCCAAGTATTCTCTGTTGAGACATTTGGGATTCACACCCCCAAATTTGCATATTTTGCTCCTGAGAATAATAGGAGGCACTCGGGAATATCCTTTGGGATCACGAGGTGAGGGAGCAGCATGGCATTCGGAGGATCCCAGGAGCCACACACTGCACTGTGTGCCCAGGATGGGGCTTCGCTGCCGCCATGCTGCTTTCATAGCTCGCAGCCGGTGCAGGGAGTGTCTAGGTGCAGCTGAGGAGCTCTGGGACCCTCCTGGGCATGATCACAAAGGCTCCCTCTGACTTGGCTGCATATAAGTTGCCCAGTTACACTTACTTCTTAGCCTACCATATGCAACCAGGAAAATTTAGCTTTGGGGTAGAAGGCCACTGTCGCTGTTTAAGGTTAAAGAGGAAATCACACTGCTAGTGTCTGGAATAACCAAGTGAATGGAGTTTGATGAAGAAAGGGCTAAGGGCTTTTTGGGTCTTTGGAAACCTGAGTGAAGAGTAAGTATGCATTTTATTTCGTAACTGTCCACCAAGAGGGACCAAAAGCAATACCTCAGTAGCAAAGAACAGCACACCCAACACCCAGATCTTGGTTTCAAATGCCATTCTCCAATAAAAGGAACCAGGGCTCCTTGGAGAAATGGAAGATTCTGGGGATGGGGAAAGGAAACTATATGATGGGTCTAGAGCATCTTGCAGTGCCAGAAAAATGAGGAAGTGTGAAAACACAGATAGGGTCATGCCCAGGTAACATAGGACTTTGGGGGAGTATAACCATGGATCAAAGTAGACTTATTAATGTAGTTACTACCTTGTGTTATTGGAAGAACTTATAACATTGATAATAGGCAGTAGATTCCAGGGGTTCTGAGGGGAAGGGGGAGAGATGAGTAAGAGGAACACAGGGCATAGTTAGGGCAGTGAAATCATTCTGTACCACATTGCAGGAGTGGGCACATGACATTATATATTTGTCAAAGCCTATAAAAGTGTACATCACAGAATGTAAACCATATTGTAATTATAGGCTTTGGTTAGTAGCAATGCTTCAATATTGGTTTATCAATTGTAACAAATGTACCACACTAATGTAAGATGTTAGTAACGGGAAACTGTGTGGGTGGGTGGGCGGGGCTTATATGGGAATTCCCTATACTTTTGGTGTGATTTTTCTGCAATTGTAAAGCTTCTCTAAAAATAAGACTTATTTTAAAAAAGACAGAAGTAGTTCTGAAAAAGCTCCCAATGGCCAAACAATTAAACAACAAAATAATTAAGGTTTGTATTGATTTTTGACCCAAAGAACAAAATAAAACAAGTACCCATGGCACCATATTGATTATTACAAATGTTTGGATAATTGAATAAATGGGAGAGAAGGGACAAATCTTTATAGAAAAATTCCAAAAAATAAATGTGAATATAGTCCCTTCAAGAGGGGAAGTTTAATTCTTCTTCCTTTGAGTGTGGGGTCAGTGACCTGTTCCAGCAAGTTAGTAAAGGTAAAAATAATAGCTCTATAGTGGAAAAACCTGCCAGACACCATCTTAATCAATTGATCAAGGCTAGAATCACCAGCAATAAGTCAGGTCGATATCAGGTGCCCCCCAATGCAATGTGATGAGAAGGGCACTTCCTCTACTTGGTAGTCTCCAAATTCAACAACTTCACACAAAATAATAAGGAAACATCAAAAAGACCCAAATTAAGGGACATTCAATGAAATACCTGACTCATGTTTTTTTAAAGTATCAAGGTAATGAAATGCAAAGGAAGATGGACGAATTGCTACAAATTGGAGGACACTAATGAGGCATGATGATTAAATGTAATGTGGGATCCTGGATTGACTCCTGGAACAGAAAATAAATGGAATTATTGAAAAATGTGTAAGGTCTGAATAAAGACTCTTTTAGGTCATATTTTTTCCACTGTTAATTTTTTAGTTTTGATAAATATTCCATGCATATTTAATATCTTAACATTAGGGGAAAATGAGAGAAGGGTATATGGGAATTTTATGTACTATTATTGCAAATTTTTTGTGAATCTAAAATTGTTTCAAACTAAAAATTTTAAGTGTGTGAAAGACAGAAATAGAACATAGTACAACTTAGTACCAAAAAGGAAAAAAAAGAAAAATTTTGATGCGTATTACAATGCATATGAGGGCTGCGGACTTGGCCCAGTGGTTAGGGCGACCATCTACCACATGGGAGGTCCGCAGTTCAAACCCAGGACCTCCTTGACCGGTGTGGAGCTGGTCCACGCGCAGTGCTGATATGCGCAAGGAATGCCATGCCACACAGGGATGTCCCCACATAGGGGAGCCCCACACGCAAGGAGTGCACCCCATAAGGAGAGCCACCCAGCGGGAAAGAAAGTGCAGCCTGCCCAGGAATGGCACCACACACAAGGAGAGCTGACACAATAAGATGACACAACAAAAAGAAACACAGATTCCTGTGCCACTGACAACAACAGAAGTGGACAAAGAAGACGCAGCAAATAGACACAGAGAACAGACAACCGGGGTCGGGGGGAAGGGAAGAGAAATAAATAAGTGAATAAATCTTAAAAAAAAAAAAAAAAACAATGCATATGAATCTCAAACTCACTATGCTGATGAAAGAAGCCAGATAAAAATAGTAAATAATGTCTTTTTCTACTAATATGAAATTCTAGAAAATACAAATTAATCTACAGCAAAAGAAAGCAGTTCAGTAGTAATCTGTTGATGGGATAGGAAGAGGATGGGATTACAAAAGGGTATAAATATTTTGGCTGGTAAAACAAGTATTAGTTATCCTGTCTGGGGTGATGACTTCATGGCTGTATAATTACATCAAAACTCATCAAATTGCCTAAGTTAAATATATTCCACTTATTTGTTAAGTTTACCTCAATAAATTTGCATACAATTGGAAAGAATTAAGAAGAGGGGGAAATGGTAGATTATGGGGAAATGGTGGAATAGGAGTTCCAGGACTCAGTCCTTCCACCAGAACAACTGTTAAACGGGCAGGAAATGTCTGAAGCAACTTTTGAAACTCCGGAAGCCGATGAATACTGTACAGCATCCAAGAAAGAGCACAAGGAAGGGGCTGATAAATTACAGTTAAGATAGTAAATTGTTCTCTCTGCATGGTCACTACTGGCACCCATCCCCCACTCTCACGGCAAAACAACATGATGCCCAGCCCTGTGAGCTCGCTGGTAACAGAAAGGGACGTCAAAATCCTCTTCCACAAGACCCACGGTGGGCATGGCCAATCACAGATCATGGTTTTTGATTAGCAACTTTGGGATCCTGCAGTGACCAGCTCTTAACAAACCAATTACTAGAAAAGAGATAGAATCAGTAATCAGAAATCTTCCAAATAAGAAAAGCCAAAGACCAGATGAATTCACAGGGCAATTTGTCCAACCATTTCAAGAACACTAAACTCTGTTTCTACTCAAACTCTTCCAAAAATTGAAGAGGAGGGAAGAATCCACAATTCATACCAACATCACCCTTATAGGAGGGCCCGGTAAAGATACCACAGGAAAAGAAAACTACAGACCAATTCTTCTTATGAAAATAGATGCAAAATTCCTGAACAAAATACTCATAAACCTAATCCAACAGAATATTAAAAGAATTATACACCATTGTCAATCGGGGTTTGTTCCTGGTGTAGCAGTTTGATATAATTGATGAATTCCAAAAAGAAATATTGGATTATGCTTGTAATCTGATCCATACCTGGGTATGATTGAGTTATGATTAGGGCTTTGATTGGGCCATGTCTTTAGGGCATTGAGTCCCAACTCACCAAGGGGTGGGGACTCACAGATAAAAGGCATGGCAAGGCACAGAGTTGGAGCTTTTGATGTGAGGGTTTCTGATATTGGAATTTTTATGTTGGAGTTTGATGCTGAAGACTTCAGTGGGAGCCCTGGCAAGTAAGCCTGCAGAGGAAAAAGAAACCAGCACCAAAAAGAAAGGAACCTTGAACATAGAGAAAAGCAAGCCCCAGGAACCTAAGAACCCAGGAAGCCTGAACACTCACAGACGTCAGCAGCCATCTTGCTCCAAATAGACTTTGGTGAGGAAAGTAACTTATGTTTTATGGCCTGGTATCTGTATGCTCCTGCCCCAAATAAATACCCTTTATAATGCTCAGCAGATTTCTGGTATTTTGCATCAGCACTCCTCTGGCTGACTAATACACCTGGTATGCAAGGTTGGTTCAACATAAGAAAAGCAATATGTAAAACACTACATTAACATAATAAAACAATAAAGGAAAAAATACATGATCATTACAATTGTTGCAGAAAAGGAACTTGGCAAAATCCATGACTACCACTTGGTCAAAACAATTAGAACCCTAGGAATAGAAGGAAACATCCTCAACATGTGAAAGGGCATATATGATAAGCCCACAGTTAATGTCCTACTCAGTGGCGAAGGACTGAAAACTTTCTAAGATCAGGAAGAAGACAAGATGCCCATTGTCACCACTCTTACTGAACATTGTACTGGAAGTTCTTGCCACTGCAATGAGGTGAGAAAAAGAAATAAAAGGCATCCAAATTGGAAAGGAAGAAGAAATTCTTTACCTATAAGCAGATACATGGTCCTATATACTGAAAATCCTGAATATTTCAGAACAAAGATCCAATAGCTTATAAATGAATTCAACAAAGTGGTAGAGCACAAGATCAGCACCCCAAAATCAGTAGTGTTTAGATACACAAGCAATGAACAATCAGAAGAAACCAAGACAAATATTCCATTCACAATAGCAAGTAAAAGAAATAACTATCTAGGAATAAGTCAATACAAGTATTTAAAGGACTTGTACACAGAAAACCACAAAACACTGCTAACAGAAATCAAAGACCTAAATTACTGGAAGACTATTCTGGTGTTCATGGATAGGAAGACTAAATATCATTAAGATGTCAATTCTACACAAATAATTTACAGAGGCAATGCAATATCAATCAAACTTTCATTAACCTTCTTTGCAGAAATGGAAAAGCCAATCATCAAATTTATATGGAATAGTATGGGTCCCTGAATAACTAAAGCAATCTTGAAAAAGAAGAATGAGTTTGGAGGACTCACTTCCAAATCTTAAAACCTTTTATATGTCCCTCTTATTTTTGTTCATTCCTCAGTCTTGAGGGATTGGAAATGACATCCATCTGACTGCTTCAGACTGAGAAGGGATGAAGATATCATGGGGCAGAAGGATGGAATGGTCTTGCTTGCAGTTAAGGATACTCCTTGCTTTTGGGATGGTGCTAGTGTACCATCATCATTTTGTTAGTAGCCAGGGCAAGCCAGAGGAATTGAAGAGTAGGAGTTGGCCACATATCTGCTGGGTTTCAGCAATCAACTGGCATAGAACAAACCCAAAAGATTTAGGGCTCTGAGAAATATACTCAACAGGTACACTGAAAATTACAATTTCAAAAATAAGGGGGAAGGGTAACTACTGACTAAAGTAGATTTATCCTCGTGTTAACTAAATAACTCGTAACATTTATATAAAAATAGTTTTTTTAAAATAAATAAAAGGGAAAAGCTGTAAGAAATCACTCCATCTCACTCCAAAGTCAGCAGCTTCTCACCCGCTATCTTACCTTCCACCACTTCTATTGCATTGCAAAGGGTTAAAGCACTTTCACCAGCATCAGTTCCCTGGCAAAGTAAGAATGAAAGTGTTGGAATAGACAGACCACATTCATCTATTCATCTCACAAATATTTAGAGGGTAGAGGGCCCCTTTCTTGTGCATGCTTCTATATGCTGCAAATGGAGGGATGAGGAGAACTGGGTACAAATCACAACCGTGCTTCTCCTTAGCAATGGGACCTTGGGAAGTCACGTAACCTCTGCAAAACTGGGTGTACTGTTTCCCCAGGAGTAGGATACAGTAAAGAAGATCCATGAAAACAGCCAGCATTATACCTATAACCTGTACTCAGTAAATGTGGCTTTCCTTTAAAAAAAAAAAAAAACTATTACAGAGCTACCATATTCAAAACAGCATGTTGCTGGCACAGGACAGACATAAACCAATGGAACTGAATTGAGACTTCAGAATTCAACCCTCACATTTATAGCCAAATAATTTATCATAAGGAGCCAAAGACCATTCAACTGGGAAAGAATTGCCTCTTCAACAAATGGTGCTGGGAAAACTAGATCATCATTCAGGAAAAAAAAAAAAAGTGGGACCCTTACCTCACACCTTATGCAAAAATCTGATGAAAGATATAAATGTGGGAAAGTGTAGGAGGGGGAGGTATGGGGTATATGGGAGTCCCCTATATTTTTAGGTAACAACTTATGTAATCAAAATCTCCTTTAAAAATTAATTTTTAAAAAATAAAATGCCTTTATAATAACTTTTTTAAAAATCCATGGAAGTACACAACACAAACTGTGAATCCTAAGTGAAATCATGGACTATAGTTAATAGTACAATTATAAAAATGTGCTGCCTAGAGTATAGGTGATAAGGAGGTAAGAGGAGGGTTGAGAAGAACTATGGATGCTTAATGTACATAGAATTTTTAATTAACTTGACTGTAAAAGTGTGGAGATGAATAGAGTTATAGTAACGCATTATAGTGAGTAGCAACTGGTTTATAAATGGCATTGTGACTGAAAAAGGGAGTCTGGGAAAGTAAATGTCAATAGAAAGCAAGCTAAAGAATAATCTAGGGACTGAATAACACAGTGAACCCAGAGGCAGATGAGAATTGTGGTTAAGGGTGCAAATGCAAGAGAATCCTTCTGTGAGCTAGAGCAGATGTACGTCACTATTGCAGGGTGATGGGAATATGGAGAAACATGGGAAAACCATAATTGTTGTGACCTATAGACTGTTAACAAAGCAATACTATAATATTCTTGCTTCAATGCCAAGCTGTACTGTGTTGATAATGGAGATATACAGAAAAAGTGTGCCCATGATTGGTGGTAATAGTCTGATGATATTATCTCATCATCTGTAACAAATATTCCATCACGGTGTGGAGTTGTATGGGAAATCTACACATCTGTATGATTGTTTTGCAAATTCACAATATCTGTAACAAAAATATATATTCTTAAAAATAGTATGGGTTGGGGGAAAATACACCAAATGTAAGATAAGGAATACAGTTGGTAGTGATATTTTGATGATGCTCTTGCAAAGTTTGTAACAAATGTTTCATGCCAATGCAAAGAGCTGGTGGAGGAGTGATGTATGAGACCCCTGTGTGATGTTATGTATGTTTATTTTGTAAGTTCACAATCTTTACTATACACTTAGTGTTTATGTGTGTTCATGTATGAATGATATACTTCAATAGAAAAAATTTTTTAATTAAAAAAAAATGTGCTGGCATCAATTGTAATGAATGTTCCACACCAATGCAATGTGTTGATCTTAGGGTGGTATGTGAGAATTCTCTATTTTATGCATGATTGTTCTGTAAACCTACAACTTCTTTAATAAAGGAAAAATGGTGACAGAGGAAGAGGGAGGTTCTATTTTCTATTGATAGATAATAATTGCAGAAGGAGTGGTAAAACTAGAAAATTACTTAAGAACTTGCCCCTCCCCAGGTAATCAGTTGGTGCTACAGCCTTCTGGTGAAATGCTTCCCAACACGTGGTCTCAAATCTATCAGCCCACAGATAACTCATGCATCCCTGAAGGGTAAATACGTCTAAAGGGTGGAGTAGTGCAGCAGCTACCTCCTCCCCAACTGATCAAAGCCAGCATCGCTGATGGGATGGCAGGCTAGCATTAGGTGCCTTCTGAGGCTATGGAGGAAGGACAAGCACTATACATTAACCCGAATCTCATCCTGAGGAAACAGTCAGACAAATCCAGAATGTGGTATAGTCTACCACCAACTGGACTCTTGATAAATAAAAAAAGTCATTAAAAAACATGTAGATGTTTGCGTTAGACGAGGAAGGTGGTCACTGTGGGCTCAAAGAGACCACGGAGAGAAAACAATCACATGCGAGGCACGAACATTGCTTGGAGGAAGCCTGGATCCAAAACAGAGCAAAAAGCTATGACAGACTTTATGGGTACAATGGTGAACATTTAGAGATGGGCTGCATATTTAAAAATATGAATTTCGATCGTAATTTTCTTTTGTGTGATAAAACTGTCATGGTTATGAAGGAGCAAAGCAAACATCCTGAAGATAAACACGTTCAGAGAGAGCTGTAATTCCGACGTGCCCAGTTTAACGACTGGCGAGGCTGGATGAGGACTGTGCAGATGTTTAAGTTATTGTCCTTTCAAATTTTCTGTTGGTTTGAAAACGTTCAATGTAAACAACTGGAGGAAAGCAGGGGGACCCCGCCCGAGGGACAAGGCGTGTTCTGTTTTTCGTTGCAAGCCGCCTGCTCGCTCTTGGCTGCATTCCTCGCTGTCCAGGGCACTGACCCTTCCCCAGAAGACGCGGTCTGGTCAGACTCAGGGCCCGAGTGCTGAAAAGGGGCCACATTCCTACCAGATTCTTTGGGGCTTTTTTCTTCTTCTTCTTCTTCATTATTTTTTTAAATGTTACATGCGAAAAATATGAGGTCCCCACATACCCCCCGCTCCTCCCACATCAACATCCTCTTCCAGCGTCTGGAGCAGAGGCTAATTGAAGGAAGGGGCTGTGGCAGGCTAGCTGGGGAGGGGAGAAAGGGGCAGCTGGAGGGGCCCTGTCTGCTCCCGGGCTGGGTCCTTATCTGTGTTCCTGGGAGGAGAAGGGGGCCAGGGAGCAGGCGGGAAGGGGGCCTCAGCTCGCTCTCGCAGGGTCCCGGCCTGCCTCCGGGGCTTGTTAGCCTTGACTGGCTGTTTTCCACTTTCTGTCGCCATGGAGACAGGCCGAAGCGTGACTGCTCAGGTTCACGCGCTCGGGCCCTCCGCGCCTGTCCTGCCGCCTTCTGCCGGGGGATGGGTCCCCACGCAAAGGGTCCTTGCGGGGGCGGGGGGGGTTAGAAGCTGGCTCGGTGTGGCGTGCCTGGAGCCTGGGCCTGGGCGCGCGTCCCTGGGGGCTTGGCGAGGACAGGGCAGCCGTGGGGCTCACTCCTCAGCCCAGGCCGCTGACTCCTCCTCGGGCTGCGGGTTCAGAGCAACCTGGCGTCCCCCGCCCCTGGGGAGACCTTCCCAGGCTCGCAGGCGCGGACTTGGTCTCTAAGAAGAGACCGTGGTGACAACGCGCTGGGAGGAGGTGGGGAGAGGGTCAGGGGTGCGGGTCAGAGCCGAGGAGGGACATCACCCAAAGCCCTGCAGCTTTCTTGAGCATGAGGAGGTCTCCTGAGAATATGCACCTTTTTTCAGGGCTGAGACCAAAGCTGGTGTCAATCACCTACAAGAGCTTGGGTCAGGAGGGTGGGGAAAGGCAGGTGGGGGCTCCTGGAGGCTCCCTCTGCACAGGAGAACTTTTCTGGAAGTCTCCTGGCTCACGAAGAGGTCTTCAAGGTATCTGTGCTCCACTTCATGGTTTAAGAATTGGAAAGAAGGGAAGTGGATGTGGCTCAACAACTGAGCTCCTGCCTACCACACGGGAGGTCCCAGTTCGCTTCCTGGTGCCTTCTGGGGAAGATGAGCAAGACAGCGAGCTGGCGTGAGGGCAGGCACAGTGAGCTGCTGCAACATGACACAGCAAGGAGACACAAAGAGGAAGGGTAATGAGAGGCACAACAAAGCAGGGAACTGAGGTCGCTCAAGTGATTGAGCACCTCTCTCCCACATGGGGGGTCCCAGACTGGGTTCCCCATGTCTCCTAAACAGAAGATGAGCAGACACAGAGAGTACACAGCAAAATGGACACAGAACAGACAGGGAGTACAAACAGCAATGGGGGAGGAATAAATACATAAATCTTTTAAAAAAATAATTGGAAAGAATATGAAGCTGTAATTGGCATGAGGTAGGTGACAATTTTCTAGGTATTGAAGTAGAGGAAGCTGACCTTTTACAATGTGACAAAAAGAAAAACAACACCCCCCAAAATATTTTTTAAATGAGCAAAGGACTTGTATAGACCTTTCTCCACAGAATATGAATGACTAATAAGCTCAACAACATTAGCTATTAGGGAAATACAAATCAAAAGCACCATGAGATACCACTTCACACCCACAAGGACGGCTATTATTGAAAAAATGGAAAATAATCAGTGTTGGAGAGACTGCAGAGAAATTTGAGTTCTTGCGCATTGCTGATTGGGATATAAAATGGTGCAGCCATTGTGGACAGTACTGAGGTGGCTCCTGAAACATTTTAAAAATAGAATTACTGTATTACCTGGCAATTTCACTTCTAGGTGTATATGTGAAGAATGTCAACATGGGTCATACTCACATACCAGGGATTCTTAGCCTTTTTTATTCCATGGACCCCTTTGCCAGCAAGTAAAACCCAGGGCCCCTTACTAAGTCCACAGTATCCTGTGTATTATTTAATAAATATATCCCACCCTCGCCAACACGTCACCACAAGAATGTTTTATGAATTTCAATTCAAGCTCACAGACCCCTTCTTAAGGACCCCTGTCGTGCACTAATGTTTATAGCAGCATTTTTCACCATAGTCAAAATGTGGCAACAACCCAAGCGTCCATCACAAATGAAAGGATAAACAAAATGTAGTCCATTTGAGTTGTACTAAATGATATTGCAGGGTCGGATTAGGGACTTTATATATCCTGCCTTAACCTACTGAATGCACTGGGGGAGAGTGTGAACTACAGGGTAAGCTATTATCTGTGTGGAGCAGCAGAGCTCCAAATGTGTTCACCAAGTGCGATGAGGGTGCCACAATGACGAGGGAGGTTGTTGGTGTGGGAGGAGAGGGGTGGGAGGTGGGGGGTCTACGGGAACCTCTTATATTTTTTAATGTAACACTTTTTTTTTGTCATGTGTATATCTTCAAAAAATACAATTTACGAAAATGATGGGGTGGAGGGGTGGAGAGAGGGCTATACGGGAAACTCATGTTTTTTTTTAATGTTTTTAATGTAACGTTCTTTGTGATCTATTAACTTTAAAAAGTGCAAAAAAAATGTAGTCCATGCACACAATGAAATATTATTCATCCATTCCAAAGAATGATGGTCTAAGACATACTGCAACATGGAATAGCTTTGAAACCATCGTGCTCGGTGAAATAAGCCACAAAAGGACACATATTGTATGACGTTGCTTATAAGAGAGAACTCCAAATAGCAACTTCACAGAGGTAGAAATTAGAGGTTACCAGAGGAAGGGACGAGGAGAGGGTTTGTTTGTAAGATATTTTATTTAAAATGAGAATTTAAAACTTAATGAGTAAGCGCAGGAAGGCGAATCTTAGGACCAGCCGCCGGCGTCTGCGAGGTGCGCGCACCGGGTCACGGCAGCGCCGCGCAGGCGCAGTCTCCGCCCCTGAAGCGCTTTGTCTCTCCCCGGGGAGGTCCCTGAGCTCCCTGAAGTGGGAGCCGCGTGGCGGGGTCTCCGGCAGGTGCCAGGCGCTGGCTCAGGGCGCAGGGCGCTGCCCCGTTCCCCTGCGCCCGGCTGCATCTCCCTCGAGTGCTGAGGTTTGCGATGAGAGCTGGCGTTCGCTTGCCCGTGGAAGGAGACCCGGCCTGTAGTTCCTGTTTCAAGGTTTTTGGTAACCCTGGGCCTGGAGTCTGCCATGAGGCGCTGGGGCTAGATGGAAGCTTCAGGAAGCCTCAACGGAGAGAACTCACAACCCCGGCCGTGGAAACTTGAGCTGAGCGCCTCGCCCGTCAGCTACATTCCTCATTTCAGGCCAATAATCCCCAGAATCTTTTTCTTGCCAAGGGGTGGGGATGGGACCTTGAGACCTGGCCCCGAATGCTGGGCTAACGTATGCGCACAGCTGAAATGGCTGTTTTCTGAGAACCGGGCCGTCTGGGGCCCACTCCTCAGCCGGCAGCCAGGCGCCCCGCTTCCTCCGGGACGGCCGCGGGGCCTGCGGGCCTGCGCCCTGGTGCGCACGGCCCCGGGCCTGCGCCCCTCGCCTTGGCCCAGCGCAGGCGGCCCCTGTCCAGTCCTCCCGCCGGGGGCTCCTCAGCCCGCTGCAGCTGCGCTTCCCACAGCCTTTGGGGGCGTGGGTGGGCCGCGCGGCTGCTGGGAGTGCGGGGCTGGAGAGCAGCCGCGGAGGAGAGGAGGCTGGGGACCACACGTAGCTAAATCCACGGTGCAAAGAGATCACGGGGCTCCACCGCTGACCCACTGAATTGTACGCTCGGGGGGAGCGGCCCAGCCCCAGGAATTTGCCGCAAGCCCTCCGGGGGTCTCGAGGCCCCGGGTGGGCCAGCACCCCCGGAAGAAGGCACTGGCAAAGCACAGCTCTCTGGCGTTTACTCAATGTGGGAGAGGTCTTCCTGCTTCCTGTTTTCAGGGCCGAGTTGGATCTTGCCCCTAGCTGGTCTTTTTATTTATTTTTTCCTTAAAGGATGGGAATTTATTTGCTAATGTTCTTTTAGCCAGGAAATGTCCAAATCAAGGCAGGCAGCCGACGCTTCCCCCTTGGAGCCTGTGGCCCTGGCGGGCTGGCGCCGGGCACCTCCCGGGCTCCTCCGTCTCGGGACACACGGCGGCATCTCCTGGTCCCTCCCTGCCTTACGGAGACCCTTTCAGCTTTTTTTCTGGCTGGTCTTGATGGTGCCTGGTCTCAGCAGATGGGGGAGGTCAGAAGATGCAGAGAATTTAGGGGTTTTTTCTCTGCTGTTTCCCACGACCTGACCATTGCCCCTCTCAGTCAACTGTTTTCAGAAACTCTGCTCAGGCTTAACTGCATTTTTCTCCACATGTCCCCACATCCTGCTTAGCTCTTAGGCTCTTTGCCTACCCAGGACAGAATTTGCTGTACTGTGACTGGAAATAAATCCCCATATCAGGAGGGCTTATCGTAGTGAAAGTTTATTTCTTAATCATGCTGTTGCTGGATTTTTTTCTAGGTTCTTGGCTAAGCTACAAAAAAAAAATGAATGTTAAGAGCAAGCCAGTTTAGTTAGGTCATTAATTTATTAGGGAATGGAGAGAAGAGAAATGGGAGAAAATAGCAGACTGTGGGTCTCAGGTAGAGAGGAAAGGGGCTGAAAAGAGATAAGAAGGGGAAGCGGATATGGCTCAAGCAACTGGGCTCCCATCTACCATATAAGAGGTCCAGAGTTCAATGCCCAGGGCCTCCTGGTGAGGGCAAGCTGGCCCACGTGGAGAGCGGGCCCACGCAGAGTGCCACCCTATGCAGAAGTGCTGCCCTGCACAGGAGTGCCAGCAATGCGGAGAGCCGAAACAGCAAGATGACACAACAAAAAGAGAAACAGTGGAGAGACAATAAGAGACACAACAGACCAGGGAGCTGAGGTGGCGCAAGAGAATGATCACCTCTCTTCCACTCCGGAAGGTCCCAGGATCGGTTCCCAGAGCCACCTAATGAGAACACAAGCAGACACAGAAGAACACACAGAGAATGGACATAGACAGAAGACAATGGAGGGAGGGGGGAGAAATAAGTAAACAAATCTTTTAAAAAAGAGAGAGATAAAGAGGGCCGATTTACAGACTGTAATTCCCCATTAAAATTACAAACCCCCAGGTTTATTTGCTTGCTGATCCAGTAGAGGGAGAAAAGGCTAGAACAGGGGGGAAACATAGCTAGAACAGGGCAAGGAAAAAAGGGTAAAAAGGGAAAAGGGCTGATTTAGCTTCCATGCTGGCCTTTTGAACCATTAATTAGCCCACCACTTTGCTAATGTAGGGGGAAGAATCCCAGTTGTTTGCTGTTTTGCTCGATTACCCCCCCCATCCATCCCCACGGGGGGGCCCAATGATAAGGTCCCTTGAGAATATCCAGGGCTTTTCCTTGATTCCAAAGGAAATCCTATTCCCAATAGGAGTTTCCGCAGTTCTTCCAGCTGCCATCTTGTGGGGTCTCCATGGCCACGTGTTTAATGGCAGCATTTTTTCTGCCATTTCCCAGATTCGTCTCTTTATTCCTTCACTAGCTTGCTTTAACGCGATGTTGACATTGGCCAGTCTCACCACACCTATTTAGTTGAGGCACATATTCTGGAATTCTGGAACCTTCAGCTGGAAGTAGAGGGCTGGAGGCCTCCCTCCAGGAGGCGGCACTCCAGCCCCCGACTAGTGGCACCTGGAAGGGACACGCACCGTTTCTGCGCACCGTGTATTAGCCAGAGCGCCCCGCCGTCGGGTGGGCTGGGGCCCCAGTGCCACGACTCGGCTGAGCAGCTCCCACCGTGCCCACGCTGTACCGTGGCAAGAGTGCAAGAGCCTTTTCTTTTTAATGGCCCTGCCACCGGAGGGTTTATTGGTCACCGCCATAGCAACCAAGGCAACTATTCACATGTAACTGCGGGGTCGACCCGTGGGATGGAGATCAACATCCCTGATTGAGGCACGAAGAAAATAACAAAAATCTCTGCTCAAGAGAGGAGTTTTAAAGGTGAAAACGTTCAACCAAGTGTGGGTAAAGAGCTAAGAGTACTGAATGAGAGAGAGCAGGGAGTGGGGGTCGCGTCTCTAGCTCGAAGCCCCCGCCTGGTGGTCTCCAGGTCTTTGAGGAGCCATGGCTGCAACTTTAGGGATGCAGTGCTGAGCCGTGTTTGCAAATTGGCTCCATAGTGTAAACAATCCTTTGAAACGTGGCCTTCTGTAGAAATGACCTAACGATTAGGCTCGTAATCCTATAGACTCATTTCCTGAGGACAAAGCCAGTGGGAGGCAGCTGCAGGAGGAAAAGACAATTAGGAGCCTTCTCTGCTGGCCAGCAGTTTGCTCCAGGGTCTTACCAGAGGGCCTGCTTCCTGTTGTTTACACTCCCTGGAACAGAGACCTGGAGAGGTTGCTGCCTTGTCTTCTTGGGCTCATCTCTTCAGTTTCTGTTCTGTCACTATGGAAAGAAAACAGATGAAACTGGCCAAGATATGTAGGCTCAGTTCTCTGCTCCCTGGCCGCATCTACGTGCTCAGCATCCTTTCAGATAGGTCCCCGAGGACCTGCACTGAAAGTATGTGTGGAGGGAGAAACCAAGTTCTGATCGATGTGAGTTGACATGGGAGGCTGCAGGGGACCCGGGACCTGTGGGTGGAGAGGTTGGCCTCAGGCTGTGCGGAAAGAACATCTGTTGCTTGCGAGGAGCCCTCTGACCCCCCCAAAACGAGCTGAAATAAGCCTTATTCCCTGTCCCAGGTTTCTTTTTCCTTGAAGCACGTTTGGGCTATAGGATGTGCTCTGGATGCTGAGCCTAGTATGGAGAAGAATGTTTAAAACTAGAGCTAGAATTTTTTTAAGGAAGCCTTTAGGTATGGCTGGCGTGCAGGCCTCTGCACAAACAGTGCTGCTTTGCACAAATTCGGTGACACGTCGGGGAGTGGTGGCTCTCTGGCCCGGAAGGACCCTGGGGAAGTGTTTTTCTTGTTTCCCTGTGACACCTTCTCTGTCTGTCTACACCTTGAGGTTTTCCAGAAAGGGGTTTGGGAGGCCGGATGTCATAGGCTTAATTTTCTCCCGTCTACCTGCCCTCCCTTTGTCAGGCTCACAGTGTGTCGAGATCTGTTTTTGTTTTTGTTTTTTGTTTTTTTTATCTTTTACTGTGGAAACAGTCATCAGGTAACTTCTCGGATGTGTCCCTTTTCTGCCCATTTGCTACCCAAACCCAGGTGACTTGGGACTATCTGGCAAGCGCCCTGGCAATGTCTTAAAGATGTGTGGTTAAAGAAGAGAGGCTAACCACTCCAGCTTTATAAACAACAAGGAAAGGCGAGCCACCCGTTTGCCGATTACGTGTCGCAGGCTTCAAAGGATGAAAGGAGTCCGGAGGGTTTCCAAGAGGACAACTGTGCCTGGGAAACCTGACCTCGGAAAGCGGAGCCCCTCTCCTGCTCGCCCACTGTTCGTGGACAGGCTCTATCCACTAATCCCTGCCTGTCTGGGGGCTGCCATCAGGGCTGAAGTCACGCGGGAGAATGGGGCTCCACCAGGGCCTGAATTCCTGGTTGCTTTGGGAGAACGTTTCTCCTAGATTCATAATCCCGCCGTTCGTTTAATCCTCAAGAAACACCGCGGTGTGGCCGCTGGACGGCCCTGAAGGCGGGGATGGCGGAGAACGGCCTGCAGTCCTTTCCATGAGGTTCTGGGTGTCCGCGGGCTGACGTTGGCTCCTCAGGGCACCCACATCTCCAGAGCTTCTCACCGAACAGGAGGACGCTTGTGTCGTAGGAGCTCGTGGGGAGGGGCCGTGCAGGTGCCCCGTGCGGGCGTGCCCACCCGGTGTCCACCCCGAGCCCGTCACGGGGAGCTCTGGGCGCAGAGGCGGAGGCTCCCGTGTGCCCAGCTCGGCCCGTCCACCAGCAGCTGCTCCCGGGAAGTGCCACTGTTTTTAACGAGCTTTGGCCTCTGCCTTTGGGTACAGAAGAGAACTTTGATGGACTCTGGCATCAGATGGGGAGTGAAAAGGAAGCAGGAGTTAGATGAGGAGGCTGTTTTGTTCCCAGCTGCCCTCGCTGCGCTGCCTCCCAGTGGAAGCCCTCGTCCCAGTCCTCCATCCCCAGGAGCCTCCCGGGCCAGGCTGCGGCCCGGGCCAGGGGGATTTGTACGCCGTCCTGTTCTACTGACTCCTGCCTGAAGTGTATTGTTTCTCCAAAAATGCGACCTCGATGCCCATAGACGAGTTCACTTTTCCCCTAAAATAAACCTGCTGACAGCGCCAGGGGGTAGGAGGAGTAAAGCCACGTCCTCCCCTCGGGCTGCCAGAGCCTCGGCTCTTCCTGACGCTCGCTGAGGACTGGACACAGGGCGGGGAGACGAGAGGGGTCCCAGGGGAGCGCTGTGCGCTGCATTTCTCTCCCGCAGAACTCAGGGGTCGTGAGGCCTGCCCCCGTGGAAATAATGACCGTGTGGAGTTTGACATGCTCAGGAGCCACGTCCACCTGTCCACGGGCCCCTGGTGGGCTCGGGCTGGCCCGGACCTGGGGGCTCACGCGCCCTGTGCCCACTGAGCACCATTCCCCCTTTTGAACTAAGTGGTCCCTGATCCAGAACTGAAGGGCTGGCTCCCGGCCTGGCTCGCCCTTTTAGTAAACTTGAGGAGTGTTCACACAGCCACACACACTTCTGGTGAGTCAAGGGGTTTCCAGGCGTCTAGGAAGGCTGGTTCGGTCTTAGGAAGGTAGTTGGCCATTTTAACCTCACGTATTCACTCATCCCATAGGGTTTCCAACCAGTAATGTTAACTCTTCTGTCAGCCCAAAGTGTATAATCAAAATAAACGTCTTTCCAATTTTTTTTGCCCCACTTCAATTTTGGACTCAGAAATATGTATTGATGTTAAATATGCACAATGTTTGCATTTATGCTTTTAAAATTTTTACTGTGATAACATATATAACACAAAACTTCCCATTATAACCACTTCCACGTGTATAATTCAGTGTCAGTGCGTTCTCTATGTTGTGCTACCATCACCTCCAACCATTGCCCTTACCTTAAATAGAGGTACCATTAAGCAATAGCCCCCATCCCCCTTATGTATGTATTTTATCTTCAATAAAATGTTAGAAATTAAACAAAAATATTATGATTGCAGCTACGTAAATCTATACCATGTAGATCAAGATATATGTGAAAATGTGTTAGGTAGTAGCATCCATCAAAGAAAATGTAAACATATAATTTTTTAGCTTAATTTTTGAAAAAGTTGTAGATTACAAAAATAGTTACATCAATAATAGAGGGGGGAAGCAGATGTGGCTCAACTGATAGAGCGTCCGCCTACCACATGGGAGGTCCAGGGTTCAAACCACGGGCGTCCTGACCCGTGTGGAGCTGGCCCACGTGCTGTGCTGATGCACGCAAGGAGTGCGGTGCCATTCAGGGATGTCCCCTGCATAGGGGAGCCCCACACGCAAGGAGAGCACCCTGCAAGGAGAGCCACCCCATGCAAAAAAAGTGCAGCCTGCCCAGGAGTGGCACCGCCCACATGGAGAGCTGACGCAGCAAGATGACGCAACAAAAAGAAACACAGATTCCCAGTGCCAAGGAGAACACAAGCAGACACAGAAGAACACACAGTGAATGGACACAAAAGAGCAGATAATGGGGAGGGGGGCGGGAAGGGGAGATAAATAAAATAAATCTTTTTTTTTGTCTTTATTTTTTTCATTTATTTTTCTTCTCTTTTTTTTGTCTTTATTTTTTTAAATAAATCTTTAAAAAATAATAATAGAGGGGATTCCCATATGCCACACCCCCTCCCCCACACACAATTTCCCCCATTAACAACATCTTACTTTACTGCGGTACATTCATTACAATTGATGAGCACATATTGAAGCATTGCTACTAACCATGGTCTATAGTTTACATTAAGATTTACACTTTGTATCATACAATTTTATAGGTTTTGACAAAATGTGTAATAGCCTATATCCGTCCTTGTAATACCACACAGAATGATTCCAGTACCAGAAAAAATGCCCCATGTTCCACTTAGTCTTCCCTCCACTTCCCTCAGAACCTCTGTGCCCACTCTCTTTATATCAATGTTAAAAGTTCGTCCATTACTACAATAATAGTCTTCTTTGGTCAATAGCCGCATTCCCCTCTTTTGTTTGTTCATTCCTCAGTCTTGAGGATTTGGGGGTGGAGATGTCCACTCTGCTTCAGATTGAGAGAGGACTTTGATCTTATGGGCGGATGGAAGGAAACGTTCTGCTTACAGTTGCAGATACTCTTTGCTTGTTTGGGCTGGGGGTTGTCCATCAACATCATTTTGTTAGTTGTCCTGGGGGAGACTGATAAACTGGAGAGTAGGTGTTGGCTGCAACTTTGCTGAGATTTGGGGTTCAACCAGTACATGAAGAGACCAAGGGGTTAAGTCTATTTAAAGTCTTCTAATTGATGACATCTTAGAATTATGACACTGATTGTGATTTTTTTTCCTTAAGTATTGCATAAAAAAATGATGTTTATAAAATAATGACCTTTTAGATTTGATGAAATACATATTTACAATGTTTGGGGACTTAGGATGGAATATGGATATCCCTAGTTGTGACGAGGAGAGAATAGATAGATTTTGAATACTGGTGGTTTAAAATATCAGATAAAAAAGAGTTTAAGAAAAGGTGACATAAGAGTTTGCTGGTTCCCAAGTTCTTTACAGACATGGGAAGACATCGGCAGCCCTCAGGTAGCTCACGCTGCTCCTGGACATGAGTGGGGGACAGTCTCTCTGAGCAGAAGCCCTGCATCCATGCTTCCAATCCACGTGGTCCTGTGAGCAAGGCTCCGGGACAAAATGCCTGCGTAGGCGTGGGATTTGACCACATCTTGTCCAAGCCACGTGAAACTGAGTTTTCTCAGAGTGGACCCAAAACCGTGTGGATTCTCTCCTTGGGAGAGAGCAGGTGGAGGCCAATCAGGAGGCGGAGACCCACTTCTGACTTCAGTACTTGGAGGTGGATTTGTGGAATGTTGTTATGGTCAGCCTACTTCACGCGTTATTAGCCATTTCAGTCCTCACAATAGCCAAGGAGGCAGGCATTATTATTACACCGATGTTCTAATTCTCCATCTGAGTTAAAGGCCTGAAAGAAAGGAGTAGGAGAACCTTGAGCTTGACTCAGTGACTCCAGAGTCTTCATGCCCTTCAACTGTGTTAGAATATCTTCTGTTTTTTAATAGGGAAAGTTTTCTATGTCTAGTTCTAGAAACCATACCCTACTCCATGATCATGAAGTTATTTCCCTAAATACTTATTATATTGTTTTTACATCTAGGTCTATGGTGTTGACCTTTAGCATGTAATATGAGGTTAAAGGTCAAGTTATATATTTCCCTCCTATGGATATCCAATTTCCTAGAACATTTATTGAAAAATCCATCTTTTCCTGATTGATTTTTCTTATATATGCATACATCTGTTTCTGATTTATCCTTTTCATTTTCATTGGTTTATTTCTTCATCTTTGCAGAAATAGTCACTCTCTTAGCTACTAAGAGACTTCATTTATCACAAGAATTTTCCCTCCAGAATTTTTTCTCTTAACCACTGTGCTATTCTATATTGAAGAAAGATAAAACTGAAAACTTGTGTTCCTTGTACCTCTACCAATATCCCAACTCTATCTAGAATAAAGAGGTAGACTCAGGACCAGTGAAGATACATGTACTGCCCCTTACACACTTGTCAGGCTCAGACAAGCCCATCCCAGGTTGACTGATTTCCTCCCTCAGTCCCACCACCCGCTTCTTCCAGAAATGCCCTTCTAGTAACTTGACACCAGTGTTTTCCTCAAGGAAAGAAACATGTACCCACTAACATAAGCACAAATAGTGACACACGGAGGCCCACATAATAACACCTAACATATAAGTTGAAACTAATATACTTACACACACAAACACTGACATTTTGACACAAAACACAGTGCCATGTACATTTATACTAGCATGTGCAAAACAGCAAACACATACAAACATGGCACTCATACATTGATACAATATACATACACACAAACTTTGACACACACATCGATACAAACACACTTACACTACCTGACTTCAAAGCATATTACAAATCTACAGCAGTCAAAACAGTATGGTACTGGCATAAAATAGATATACTGACCAGTGGAATCAAACTGAGAATTCAGAAATAGACCCTCACATGTATGTCCAAGGCAGCCAAGACCATTCAACTGGGACAGAATGGTCTCTTTAATAAATGGTTCTGGGAGAACTGGATATCCATAGGCAAAAGAATGCAAGAGAACCCCTATCTCATACTTTACACTCAAAATAGGAGCTAGGACCATAAATCTCCTAGAAGAAAATGTAAGAAAGAATCTTTGAGATCTTATGGTAAGCAATGGTTTCTTGGACTTTACACACAATGCCTGAATAATGAAAGAAAATATTAGATAAATGGGACCTCCTCAAAATTATAAATGGTTGCATTTCAAAGGTGTTTATCAAGAAAGTGAAAAGACAGCCTACTCAATGGCAGGAAATATTTGGAAACCGCATATCTGATAAGAGTTTACTATCTGGTATATATGAAGAACTCTTACAACTCAGCCATTAAAAGATAAATAACCCTTCTTCACTGCCTTGCCCTTGCACTTGGGGGATTCTTGCTGTTCCATTGGGGAGTGCAACAGAGCTCCCAGGATGGGAATTCAGCACACCCTCAGTTGTCGTGTATAACTCTACCCACTATGACAATACCCAACAAGCATCTGGACATATCTATATGGCCTGTATGCATGCCCGGGAGCACTCCCTCCCACGTACCCTCCATCAGTGACACCCACACCAGTGCTCCTCCCCTGCCACAGTCGAACCCCTCTTTGACCCAAACCTTCTCCAAAAATGAAGCCTAATATATTGCCAAATTCAATTAACGGGAAAATGAAATAGTAATAGGTTTAAAGATTAGAAATAAAATACATAATAATTTAGAAAAGCTAAAATAAAGTAAAAATTGGGGTATTAAAAAAGTGAAAAATATCATAACTTTTTTTTACCTTTTACCTTTCATCACTGTAATAGGTGTTGTCCTGTATGTACAGTGACAAGGCAATCTCTTCCATTTCTTCCTTAGTGTCTTATATCTTTTTATTATTATTATTTTTTAAAGATTTATTTATTTATTTAATTTCCCCCCTCCCCTGGTTGTCCGTTCTTGGTGTCTATTTGCTGCGTCTTGTTTCTTTGTCCACTTCTGTTGTCGTCATCGGCACGGGAAGTGTGGGCGGCGCCATTCCTGGGCGGGCTGCACTTTCTTTTCACGCTGGGCGGCTTTCCTTACGGGCGCACTCCTTGCGCGTGGGGCTCCCCTACGAGGGGACACCCCTGCGTGGCAGGGCACTCCTTGCGCGCATCAGCACTGCGCATGTCCAGCTCCACACGGGTCAAGGAGGCCCGGGGTTTGAACCGCAGACCTCCCATATGGTAGACGGACGCCCTACCCACTGGGCCAAAGTCCGTTTCCCCTTTTTATTATTATTATTATGTCTTCAAAAAAGTTTTAGGTCACAATAAAGTCACATATAGAATATAGGGGACTCCCGTATACTCAACGTCCTCCCCTTTTTCCCCCTCCCCCAGCAATGATCTTTTTACATGTGGGTGTTACTTTTGCTACAACTGATGTACAAATATTGAAACATAACTACTAACAATGGTTCCATTATGGTTTACATTATGGTTTACATTTTAAACTATATACTTTTATAAATTTTTGGTGAAGTTTAACATGGCCTGTATCCATCATTGCACAATCATGCAGAACACTTCCATTGCCCAACAGTTACCCTCTCTTCCATCTATTCTATTCCTCTCTCCTCCTCCCCTGAGACCCACAGTGACAACAAAGCTTCACTGCTTGAAGGACAAGATTCATAGGTACTTGCAACAATGCTGAGGGCTTGACACACCAATCTGTCCTCCCCCATTGGGAGCCACCCATGCTCTTGAGAGACACTCTCCACTCTGTTTGAGAACATCAGGCCACCCTGGATGAACAACACTTTCCCACTCGTTGTATGGGTCTCCACCTACTGATACAACACACCATGACAAGATGAGCACTCACACACTCCCTAGAAGCCTGCCACAGGGGCACTCTGTGCCAGATGCCCCCCATCAAACACCTTAAGCCAGTAACCCTTCCTTATTATATTTTTTAAATAGTTTTCTCAACATTACAGTTTCAACCACATACCTAACAATCTTCCATGTTCATCTGCTCCCCCCAATTCCAGGGACCATCTGACCCATCCTCCCAACCCTAACCCCCTCAAGCCTACAAAGCCCAACCCAATCGTATCCCTATATCCCCATCTTATCCTTCCACTGCACAACTACTTAACTGTACTTTATCATAGATTTCACCCATGTGGGCATTGGCTCACAAACTTGCTCTTCCCCCCCACCCCCCACCCCATTTCCTGTAAGCCTATATTACAGCCTCTAGCATTCTGAGACAGCTTGATTTGCTTAATTCATATCAGAGAGGTCATGTAGCATTTGTCCTTCAATATCTGGCTTGCTTCACTGAACATAAGGTCCTCAAGATCCATCCATGTTATCCCATGTGTTAGGACTGTATTCCTTCTTACAGCTGAGTAGTATTCCATTGTATGGATGTACCACATTTTGTTTATCCATTCATCTGTTGTGGGCATTTAGGTGGATTCCAACTTTTGGCAATATCAAATAATGGCGCTATGAACATTGATGTCCATATATAGGTTCATGTCCTTGTTTTAAATTCTTCTAGGTATATACCCAGCAGTGGAATTTCTGGGTCATAAGGCAAATCTATAGCTAGTTTTTTCAGGAACTGTCAAACTGTCCTCCACAATGGCTGGATCCTTCTACATTCCCATCAGCAGTGGATGAGGGTTCCCATTCCTCCACATCCTCTCCAACACTTGTAGTCCTCTGTTTTTAATAGCCACCAGTCTAATGGGTGTAAGATGGTATCTCATTGTAGTTGTTTTTTTTTTTAAAGATTTATTTATTTAATCCCCCCCCCCCCCCCGTTGTCTGTTCTTGGTGTCTATTTGCTGCGTCTTGTTTCTTTGTCCGCTTCTGTCGTCAGCGGCACGGGAAGTGTGGGCGGCGCCATTCCTGGGCAGGCTGCACTTTCTTTTCACGCTGGGCGGCTTTCCTCACGGGTGCACTCCTTGCGTGTGGGGCTCCCCCACGCAGGGGACACCCTTGCATGGCACGGCACTCCTTGCGCGCATCAGCGCTGCGCATGGCCAGCTCCACACGGGTCAAGGAGGCCCGGGGTTTGAACCGCGGACCTCCCATATGGTAGATGGACGCCCTAACCACTGGGCCAAAGTCCGTTTCCCCTCATTGTAGTTTTGATTTACATTTCCCTAGTAGCTAGTGATGTTGAGCATCTTTTCACGTGCTTTTTAGCCATTTGTGTGTCTTCTTTGGAGAAACATCTGTTAAAATCTCTTGCCAATTTTTAAAATGGACAGTGAAGGATGATCCAGTGGTGGGCCTTTAATACTGATGACTTTGTTTATGAGTCTGTGTGCTTGAAATTTCAACTTGGCCTAGAGCTTCAGGGTGCCTAAGAGTTAACTCCTAAGAGCCTCCATGTTGCTCAAATGCAGCCACTCTCTAAGCCAAATTCAGCATATAAATGCATTACCTTCACCCCAACATGGGAGATGACTCCCCAGGATGAGCCTCCCTGGTGCTGAGGGATTACTACCAAGCACCGGCTAGTGATGCAACTAGAAAAAGACCTTGAATAAAAGGGGGTGGTACTGCAGGAACAGATGCTGGACATTGTGTGTTCTGCCATGGCCCACTGGATGGACTGGGGGAGAGTGTAAACTGCAACGTAAACCACCATCCATGTGGTGCAGCAGTGCTCCAAAATGTATTCACCAAATACAATGAATGTCCCACAATGATGAAAGAGGTTGTTAATGTGGGAGAAGTGGGGTGAGGGGGATGGGGGTATATGGGGACCTCTTATATTTTTTGAAGGTAACATTTTAAAAAGTAAAGAGAGAGGAAAAAGTGGGGGATGTTAAAGACAAATGAGTTTATATGACTAAGAGACTTCAAAATGTGTCAGATGGTCATCAGAAGGGTCATGCTTATGCATGTCTCAGCAGGATCTCAGAGATAGCCAAAGTAATTACAAGCCCAGGTAGTGATGCTCCTGAGGGCTATGGAGACAGCCAGGTCCTACAGTCATGGCAGATGGCTCTGGAGTTCAATGTCTTGTCAGAGGTCCCTAGTTTGGAATTTGTGCTCCTGAGTTTTATGGAGTTGGACTCAGATATGAATTCTCTATACATGCCTCTTTTGTCACTTTTACTGAACCTGTGGTTGGTGCTAGGGTTGGTGTATGCCCAGGAGACTTGAATCTCTGGACTGTCCATATACTAAACGGGCCTTGAGCCTCAACAGACCTGCAACACCTACTCTCCAGTTCTTTGGACTTACCGAGGTCAGCTATCTAGGAGGTGAGGATGGTCAACCACCACATCAAGGAACTGAGTCTACAAATACAAGCAGGAGAATCCCATCCATCAACCCTGTGGGATCCATGCACCCTCCCTATTTGAGGTAGAGTGGACATTACCATCCCAGGGTCCTCAGGATGGAGGAATAAAATATGGATTAGAGTGGACTGACTCTATTCTAGTATAGAATTATTGTAACTCTAGCAATGGAAGAAATTATATCATTTATATGGAGACAGTGGCCATGGGAATTGCTGAAGGTAGAGAGAGGGAAAAAGAGGTGTGATATGGGGGCATTTTCAGGACTTGGAGTTGTCCTGAATGATATTGCAGGGACAGATGCAGGACATTATATATCTTGCCATAACTCACTGAATGGACTGGAAGAAAGTGTAACCTACAACATAAACTATAATCAATGCTGTGTAGCAGTGCTCCAAAATGTATTCATCAAATACAATGAATGTACCACACTAATGAAAGAAGTTGTTGGTGTGGGAGGAGTGAGGGGTGTGGGGAGTGGGGTATATAAGAACCTCTTATATATATTTTTTAAAGATGTATTTATTTATTTCTCTCCCCTCCCCCCCATATATTTTTTAATGTAACGTTTTGCATGACCTATATATCTTTTTTTAAAAGATAATGAAAAAATATAAATGCAAATCAAAACCACAACGAGATATTATTTCACACCTACTAGAATGGCCTGTATTAAAAAAACAGAAAATGACTAGTGCTTGAGAGAATGTGGAGAAATAGGAGCATTCATTTCACTGCTGGTGGATAAGTAAAATGGTACAGCCACTGTGAAGGACAGTTTGGAGGTTCCTCAAGAAGCTAAGTATAGAACTGACATATGAGCCAGCAATCCTGCTACTAGATATACACCCTGAAGAATTGAAAGCAGGGATGCGAACAAATATTTGCACACTGACGTTCACAGTGTCATTATTCACAATTGCCAAAAGATGGACGCAACTCAAGTGTCCATCCACAGATGAACGGTTAAACAAAATGTAATACCTATGATGGAATATTATTCAGCTTTAAGAAGGAAACAAGTGTGGATGCAGGCTACCACATGCATGAACCTGGCAGACACTACGTTGAGTGAAATAAGCCAGACACAAAAGGACAAATATTGTATAATCTCACTAATATGAACTAATTATAATAAGCAAACTCACAGAGGTAGAATCTAGAAGATGGGTTACCAAAAGATAGAATGGGGATAGAGAATGAAGAGGTGATGCTTAATTGTGCAGAATTTATAATTACTTTGATTGTAATTATTTGAAAATGGATAAAGGTGATGGTAGCATATTACTGTGTGTAATTAACAGCATTTGTAACTATGTGTATAATTAACAGCATAGTTTGTAACAAATGTTTCACAACAATGAAAGGTGGTGGTGGGGGGGGTGATGTGTGGAAGCCCTGTATGATGATAGGCATATTTGTTTGGTAAGTTCACAACTTTTATTACACACTTATTGTTCATGCATGTGCGTGTATCTGTGACATATTTCAATAAGATTTTATTTTTTAAAAAAAGGCAAGGCAAGTATGTAAATTATGTTCTACCTATCACTTAACATACCCTAGTAAGAAGGTCGAGGTGGGACAAGGTCAGGTGTCTCAATGAACATGGCCTTTTGGACATCTTGAACTTTATATAACTGCATACTTCTATGGTATATAAATATTTCCTTGCTACCTTAGGCATGTTTTCTTGATAGATAGAGGCTTTTCCTTGTCACAAGACTACTGCCCTTAAAGAAGCTAAAAAAATATATATATATTAAACTTCCCCACCTGGGGAACTCCTGCTACTTTCTAGGTAAGATGGCCAAAATCTCTGGAATATATAAGCCTTGTCTAATAAAAGAAAACAGGCTAATAAGCCAAGTCCTTGATCTTAAAGCTTGCGCTGGTGAACCTTGTTCCTGTAATAATGAAATAAATCCTAAATATAATTAATGCCTAAGAGAAACGGATGTGGCTCAAGCAGTTGGGCTCCCATTTACCATATAGGAGATCCAGGGTTCAATGCCCAGGGTCTCCTGGTGAAGGCGAGCTGGTCCACATGGAGTGCCTGCCCATGTGAGGTGTCACCCCGCTCAGGAGCGCTGGCCAATGTGGAGAGCTGGTGCAGCAAGATGATACAATTAGAGACACAGAGAAGAAACAATAAGAAATGTAGTAGGAGAGGGAGCTGAGGTGGTGCAAGAGAATGATCACCTCTCTCCTGCTCCAGAAGGCTCCAGGATCAGTTCCCAGAGCTGCCTAATGAGAATACAAGCAGACACAGAAGAACACACAGCAAATGGACGCAGAGAGCAGACAGCGGGGAAGAGGGGGAGGAGGAGAGAAACAAATAAATCTTTTTAAAAAAATGCCTGTTACCTCCTGAAATCCTCTTTGTTGTTCACACGTGGCCTCTCTCTAAGCCAAACTCTGCAAATAAACTTACTACCTTTCCCCCACTTCACTCCCTGGCATTGGATACAACTCCCAGGGATGAACCTCCCTATTGCCAAGCAATTATTACTACGCATTAACCAGTGAAGCATTTGGAGAAAGACCTTGATCAAAAGGGGGAAATACTAAATAAAATAGGATTTTTATGGCTAAGAGATTTCAAAATGAGTCAGAAGATCATTCCAGAGTTTACACTTATCCAGGCCTCAGACAGATTTCACAAACAGCCACAGTAAACAAAGCTTCAAACAAAAGTGCTCCTGGGGGCTCTAAGGACATCTGAACACCATAAGTAAGCCACATGGCCACATAAAATCAACACCCTTCAGCAAGCTCTATCTGGGAATATATGAAAAGGTATTTTCCCAATATAACATAGTTATACTCACTTTAAACACCTTAACCATGGTTCTTTTACTTCTTTATTTGAACTTATAATTTTCAATTTACCTGTTAAGTTTATTTCTCAGAGACAAAAGCTCCCAGATTGTCCTTATGCTGGTTGACCTCTGAAACCCAGCAGATCTTCAGTCAATCCCAGGCTCCAGTTCTTTGGGCTTCCTCTGACAACTAACAAAATGATGGCGATGGACCTGCCCCATCCCAAAACCAAGGAGTATCTTCAACTGCAAGCAAAAGAATTCCTTTCCTCTCCCTAATAATATCTATGTCCCTTCTCAGGCTGAAGCAGTCAGAGTGGACATTGTCCCAAATCCTTCAAGATAGAGGTATGAACCAAAATAAAATGGGATTGTAACCACTGTCTAAAGTGGATTTATTTTTATTGTAATTATTATCTTGTGTTAACTGAATACTTTGTAACATTGATATAAAAATCATTAAATAAAAAAGAACATGCCTTTGTTGGGGTATATAATTCAATCAATCACAGTTGTGATCTTTAAATGGCATTTTTCTGGGAATTACGGTGGTCATGCCAGCCTTTTTGAAATCTGATCCAAGCTGGTTTAGTAGATGGTAGGAAATGACATCTTCCATGCTGTCAGAGAGTACTGTTCAGGGACCACATGCTCATCACCGTCATTGATGCCATAGCACCTCATGAGCACAGTTCAATGCCCTCTCTTGAGTCTGAACCCTTAGAGCTCACTGACCCTCATTTGCCATTTTGAGTTGGCTCATTCCTTGTACAGATCTGCTTGTGGCTTGCTTATACACTGACATTCTGCATTTTATTTTATCTATTTATATTTTGGTTAAGAATTTGATGAGGTACGATATTTATACTATACATAATCATATATTATGATGTACAAAATGAAAAGGAAAAGAGAGTTTGACAAGGCATTTAGCCCTTGTTGAAATTCCAGTTAAAATGAAACAACCAGAACTACCTCACCCTCCATACTTCACCATATGAGACTTAAACGAGGTTACTCTTTTTCAAAGAGTGAAGTGTGGGCTTGGAAAAGTGCAAAGGTTTCTTGAATTACAAAATGGCCAAAATAGCAGAACCTAAACAACTGCTGTCCTGCTAGCCAATGTGAGGAATGTGTTCCAGGTCAGCTGTGAATCTCACACTTGATCTCCATGACTCAGGAGCCAGTTTGCTCTCTAATCCATAAATGTGATATTGAGAACGTGCCATGTGATTGCACACAGTAAAACAAGAATTTTGATATTGTGGATGTCCATGTATAAACACCATTGTAATAAGAGTAAACAAATGAATAAACTATCTAGGGACAAATTTAACTGAGGATATAAAATATGTATACACAGAAATCTACAATTACTAGAAAAAAATTAAGGAAGACCCAAATAAGTAGAAAGATATTTGACGCTCATGGAGTAGATGATTTAATATCGTTAGGATGTCAAATTACCCAAAATGATTTCCAGATTTAACACAATCCCAATGAAAATTTCAACAGCCTTCTTTGCCGAAATAGAAAAGTGAATCATCAAAATCATACAGAAGGGCAAAGTGCTCCAAATGACCAAATTACCTTGGAAAAGAAAAACAAAGTTAGAGTACTCATACTTCCCTATTTGAAACTTATTACAAAGGTACAATTATCAAAACAGTATAGTGCTGGCATAAGGAAAGGCATATATTCAATGAAATAGAATTGAAATCATAGAAATAAACCAGTATATCAAGAGCTAATTGATTTCGACAAGGGTTCCAAGTCCACTCAACTGGAAAGAACGGTTTTCAAAAAAATGGTTCTGAGAAAACTAGATATTGTCATTCTGTAGAATCAAAGTGTGCCCCTACTTCACACTATCTACAAAAGTTAAAATGGACTGATGACCTAACCGTATGAGCTAAAACTGTAAAACTCTTGGAGGAAAATATAGGGAAATATTTGCAGGACCTTGTATTGGGCAGTTGATTCATAGACTTTCTATCAAAAGTATGAGCAACAAAGGAAGTAGATTAAATGGATTTCATCAACATAACAAATATGTACAACCAAGAACATTATCAAGAATGTAGGACAACCAAAAAGAAAGTAGGAAAACAACCAACAATATGGGAGAAATATTAGGAAACCTTATATCTGATAATGGTTTAATATCCAGAATATATAAAGAACTCCTACCACACAACAACAAAAAAGCAAACAACCCAATTTAAAATGGGCAAAGGACTTGAATACACATGTCTGCCAAGAAGATATACTAATGATCAGTAAGCGCATGTAAAGATGCTCAACATCATTACCTAGTAGGGAAACGCAAATCAAAACCTCAGTGAGATGCCACCTCTCATCCACCGGAATGGCTATTATTTTTAAAAGTGTAAACAATATGTCTTAGAAGGCATTCAAAGAAACAGGAATCCTTTTACATCCTTGGTGGGAATAAAAATGGTGCTGCCACTGTGGAAAATAGTTTGACGATTCCTCAAAAAGTTAAACATAGAACTACCATATCACCTGGCAACGCCACTTCAATTTCAAAAATTGAAAACACTGACTCAAGTAGCTATTTGTAACCAATATAGCAGCCTTATTCACACTAGCCTAAAGGTGAAAGTCACCCAAATAGCCTTCAGCAGATGAATGGGTAAACAAAATGCGGTCTATACTGGCAATGGAATATTACTCAGCCCTAAAAAGGAATGAAGTTCTGATACATGCCATTGCATGGAGGAACCTTGAAGACATCATGTGTGAAATAAGTCAGAAACAAAGGGATAGATATGGTATGAAATAACAAGATTATGCAAACACAAGGAGACAGAAAATTGCCAGGAGTGGAGGAGAGAAGGAATGGAGAATTAATGCATAATGGGAATTAGGTTTATATTTGGAGTAATTGGAAGTTCTGGTAATGGATGGTGGTGAGGATAACACAGTATTGTGAATGTGATTAATCACACTGAACGGTATGCTTGATAATGATGAGAGGGGAAAGCTTATGTCATATATGTGCTTCCACAATTTACCCAAAAAAAGCCACTAAAGAGGCAAAGACAATTAAATTCAACATGAGCCTGGACTGGATCTAATAATGGAAGAAAAAAGATCCAAAAGAATATTATTGAGACATATGAAAAAATTATAACACAGACTGAAAGCTTTTAAACTTTTGAAAATTAACAACTGAACTTACAGCGGTTATGCTGTTCTTAGGAGATGCACGTGGAAGTATTACGTGTTCAAGGAGCATGATGTATAAAACATACTCTCAAATGTTAAGACAGACAGATAGATGACAGATTCAGCAAGTGAGAAAAAAGTGTTAAAATCGGTGGATCTGAGTATCTGGGAGTAGGTTGGCTTTCGCTCTTCTGTTTTTGCATTATTTCTTCAATTTTCCTGTAGATTTGAAATTATTTCAGAATAAATCACCACGGCAGTGCAGTCTGCAATCCCAAGGCTTTGGAGGCACGGATCCAGGAAACAAGCCTGATGCTCCCCTCGGCCCGTGGACGGGAGCTGAGCAGCCTGCCCCTATGCAGACCACCACATCACCTGTGCCCATCTCTTAGGTGGGGAGATGGGTTTCATTAGGCTGGTTCTTTTGTCTTTTCTGCCAGCCTGTCTCCACCTGTGCACAGCACATTGTAAGGCTCTCGCTTGCCCTCACCCACAAAAGCCCAGGGTGTAAACGTTCATTTTCAGGTCCGTGTGATGGGGGGCTGGCCTCAATTCTTGCTGGTAATGTTTTTGCACTCAGACCACCTACTCCCATAACCAATCCTATTCCGGGGGCTTTTGGATTTGGCCTTGGGTTGTGTAATGACATGATGCGAATGCCAGGAGAACACAGGGACTCAAAGATTACCTAGTGGGGTCTATTGTAATATGAAGAATTTCACTAACACGGGATTTCTCCAAGGAAAGTGCAATTGTTTAGAAGTTTATACAACTTGAAGAAGGAAACTCTGAACCAAGGAAACACTCTTCTGAATGCAGAAATATGACGTGTTCTATGTCCTTGACATTTTTCATTCTCAGCCTGTATCGTCCAGAAGCATGCCCCGTGTCCTGTGGATACACTGCCAGAAAATGCCTGGAAAAGGGGCTTTCTGGAATCTTTGAGACACAGATGCCTGTCTTTGCAGAAATGGTTACAGAGACTCAAACTGATGACTGAGTAATGGGGAGTGTGATGGGAAAGAAGAAAGAGGAGGAGAGCTCAAAGGTGCACCATTGCTGGGGGGCGGAGGTGGGAGGGAAGTTGTTTGACATTCTCTCTCCACAAGTGCATGACCTTGTGGTTCCCATGACTTTTGTTTACGTGTTTGTGTTTGTTTGGGTTAAAAATAATACTTTAATAATACTTTTTCTTTTGAAGTAATTTTAGATTTTCATAAAGTTGATAATACAGAGAGTTTCATATATCATTTACACAGCTGTCTTTAATGTTAACATTTTACATGAACATGGTATATTTTTCAAAACTGATCAAATGAGAGTGGTGGAAACTATTAGCTGAATTATAGCCTTTCTTCATATTTTACCAGTATTTTTTTTCTCATTGATGTCTTTTTTCTGTTGCAGGATCCAATCCAGGATAATGCATTACATTTAGTTGACAAGGTGACAGGTATATTACTCAATTTATTGCTGTATAACAAATTGCCATATAATATGTGGCATAAAATCACACACAATTTTTGAAGAATAAGATTCATCGTTACTTGCAATAGTATTGAGGGCTTGACAGATTGGTAATATAAACTGTAATCCATGGTTAGTAGCAGTGTTCCAATTGTAACAAATGTACCGCACTAATGAAGAATGTTGTTAATGTGGGAAAATGTGAGGGGGGAAGTGGTGGGCATATGGGTATCCCTTATATTTTTTTATGTCATGTTTATGTAATCTAAAGCTTCTTTAAAAATAAAAGAAAAAATAATTAAAAGAAACCACACACACATTTCTCAGTTTCCCTTGGTCAAGAATGCAGCTTACCCAGGTCCTCTATTTCAGAACCTTTCACAGGCTGAAATCAAAGCAATGGCTGTCTAAGGCATCGGAGGCATTGGCTGGGGAAGGGCCCACTTTCGAGCTCTCATGGTTGTTGTTGGTTTTCTGTTCTTTTGGGCTATTGTCTTCAGGGCTCAGTACCTTGCCTTGTGGGCGTCTCCCACGTGGTATCTTCATCAAGGCCAGCAAGGGAGAGCGTCTGCCAACAAGACAGACTTCATAACTGAGAGCCTCGTCACAGAAGTGAGGTCCCAACCTCTTGCCCTTTTGTGTTAGTGATAAGCAAGCCACAGAGCTGCAGCTTCCAAGGGGAGGGGACCATACACGGTCATGTCTACCAAGAGGTGGGGCTCACAGAGCACTATCTTAGGGTCTCCCTACCCCATCAGGTCTCCTCAAATCTGCAACAGTTTCCCATTCTGCACTAACTTTTCATGACCTCAACATGTTTGAAATTAGTGGTTAGGTATTTTGTACAATTTGCACAGAATGTGTTTGGCTGATGTTTTCTCATGGGGCTGAAGTGAACAGTTGAGCATGGGAGATTGTCAGGTATGTGGTGGAAACTATAATGTTGAGAAAACTCTTTAGAAAATATAATAAGGAAGGATTACCTGCTTAAGGTGCTTAATGGGGGACATCTGGCAAAGGGGCAGGTTTCCAGGGAGTGTGGGAGTGCTCATTTTGTCATAGAGTGTTATATCTTTGGGTGCAGGCCTATACAATGTGTGTTAAGGTGAACCCACATCCTGGGGAGGCCTGATGCTCTCAAACAGAGGGAATTGTGTCTCTCAAGAGAATTGGTGACTCCCAATGGGTTAGGGTGGTCTAGTATGTCAAGCCCTCAGCATTGTTGCAAGTATCTGTGAATATGGTCTTTCAAAAGTAGCCAAGATTGATTAGCACTGTGGGCCCTGAGGGGAGGGGGAGAGAGGAAGAGAAGAGATGAAAGCAGGGTAACTGGGGAACAATGGAAGTGTTCCACAAGATCATGCAATAATAGATGTAGGACGCGTTAAATTACACCAAAAATGTATAAAATTCTGTAGGCTAAAATGTAAACCATAATGTAAAACATAAGATAACTAAAACCTTAGAAAATTGTACAGTCTAAAATATAAACCATAATGTAAACCAAGATGGAACCATGTTTGATAGCTGTGTTTCAAAAGCTGTACATAAGCTGCAGCAAATAAAACATGAACATGTAAAAGGATCTTTGCTGGGGAAGGGAGAAAAAGGTTTGATGTTGGATATTAGGAGTCCCCTATATTGTATATGTGAAATACTGTGAACTAAAACTTTTTAGAAGACAAAATTTTAAATTAGAAAAAAAAGAAAAAAAGAAAGGATGTGGACACTGAGGAAGAAATGAAATTGCCTTGCCACTGCACGTACAGGGCAACATCTATTACAGTGATGAAAGGCAAAACATCAAAAACAAAGTTTTATGATATTTTTCATTTTTTAAAACCCCAATTTATTTTTACTTTATTTTAGTTTTTCTAAATGAGTATGATTTCTACTTCTAATCTTCAAACCTATCACTACGATTTCATTTTCCTATTAATTGAATTTGGCAATGTATTAGGCTTCATTTTTGAAGACGTTTTAGACCAAAAAGAGGTTTAACCATGTCAGGGTAGGAACACTGGTGTGGGGTGTTACTGATGGGGGACACATGGTTGGGAGGGAGTTCTCCAGGGCATGTATACAGGGTACATAAAAATGTTCAGATATATATTGGTTATTTTCATAGTAGTTACAGTTACAAATGACAACTGAAGAAATGCTGAGTTCCTAGCCAGGGGAGCTCTGTCACATTTCCCAATGGAACAGCAACAATCCCCCAAGTGCAATGGCAAAGACCAATGAAGAAGGATGGTTATATGATGAGTCCTTGATACTGATAACTATGCTTATGAGCCTGTGTGCCTGAAATATGAACTAGGCCCAGAGCTGCAGGGTACTGAAGAGTTACCTCCTGAGAGCCTTCATGCTGCTCAAATATGGCCACTTTCTAAGCCAAACTCAACATGTAAATGCATTATCTTACCCCCAGTCCCCCCAGTGTGGGACATGACTCCTGGGGATGAGCCTCCCTGGTGCCAAGGGATTACTACCAATCACTAACTGGTGGTGCAACTAGAAAGAGATCTTGAATAAAAGGGTCAACTCAGACCAGCAGAATATCTCAGCCTACATGTAGGATCATATGTTAAAAACTGCTTTTTGACCTTGAATAAAAGGGGGAAATAGCAAAGACAAATGAGTTTATATGGCTAAGAGTCTTCAAAAAAGAGTCAGGAGGACATCAGAGGGTTTGAGCTTATGCACACCTCAGCAGGATCCCAGAGATAGCCAAAGTAGATACAATCCCAGGTACTGGGCTATGGAGAGACACAGCTTTTAGGGTCATGGCAGAAGACTCTGGAATTCAGTGTCACGTCAGTTGGTCCTACTTTGGAATTTGTGCTCCTGAGTGTGATGGAGTTGAACTCAGATGTGACCTCTCTACACCTGCCTCTTCTGTCACTTTTACCTAACCTGTGGTTGGCACTAAGGTTGGTGTTACTCAGGAGACTTGAATCTTTGAACTGTCCATGTGCCTGCTGGGCCCAGAGCCTCAGCAGTGTTGCAACTCCTACTCTCTGGTTCATTGGACTTTCCCAGGTCAGCTAACAGGGAGGTGAAGATGGTCAACCACCACACCAGGGAACGGAGAGTGCATTTAACTGCAAGCAGGAGAATTGCATCCATCATCCTTAAGCCCTCTTTTGATATAGAGGTGGAGTGGACATCACCATCCCAGGGTCCACAGGATGGAGAAATAGAACATGGATTAGAGTGGACTTAACTGATATTCTACTATAGAACTATTGTGACTAGTAATGGAAGAAATTGTAGCACTGATGTGGAGAAAGTGGCCACGGAAGTTGCCGAGGGCAGGGAGAGGGAAGTAGAGATGTGATGTGAGGGCATTTTCGGGAATTGGAGTTGTCCTAAATGATATTGCAGGGACAGATGCTGAACATTATATATCCTGCCATAACTCCTCTGAATGGACTGAGGGAGAGTGTAACTACAATGTAAACTATAATCTATGCGGTGCAGCAGTGCTCCACAATATATTCACCAAATGCAATGAATGTGCCACAATGATGAAAGAGGTTGTTGATGTGGGAGAAGTGGGGTGGGAGAGGGTGTGGGGTATATGGAAACCTCTTATATTTTTAAATGTAACATTTTTTGTTATCTATGTATCTTCCAAAAATACAATTTAAAAAATGATGGGGGTGGGGGTGGGGAGTGGGGTATATGGGAACCTCTTATGTTTTTTACTGTAATGTTTTGTGTGATCTATTAACTTTAAAAAAAGATAATTTAAAAATTAAATTAAATTTTAAAAAAGTAATATGAGAAAACAACTTCAAAATGTTTGAACTGTTAATGTTTATACTCATGTTTATATATTAAAATATGTATGTTTTGTTCCAGAGAAAATTGAGTTTCTTTGAATAAGGTATCATGCAGTTACTGCAAAAAAAACACACACAAAAAACAAGAAAAAAAACCCAGAAACTTTAGGATGTATATATTAGAATAAATATTAAATTATAAGACATAGGACTGTACAATACAATGAGCCCTATTGTAAATTATTCACTATAGTTAATAGTACAAATCAAGAATATTCTTTCATGAATTATAGCAAATGAACATAATATAAGGTGGTAATAATAGGTGGTATATGAGAAAATTCACCTAATGTAAATAATTCATGATCAATAAAATGATTTTAATAATCTGTCAGTTGTAACAAAGGTAAGTAAGATTTTAAAATAATACAATTACACAGAAAGTGCTATCCTCATTTGTAACAAATTTTCCACACCCAGGGCAAGGTGTTGGTGGCGAGGTGGTGTATGGGAATTGTGTATATTATTTGTATATTATGCATGATTGTTTTGTAAATGCACAAATTCTCTAACAAAAAATATATACTGTAAAAAAAAAAACAAGGAATGACAGTTCAAAATAATGGTTCCTTTAGCAGTTGGGAAGAGGATGAAATTAGCGAGAAACGCTCAGAGTACATCACAATTTTGCTAAAGACCTGTTTCTTAAGGTTAGCATTGAAGTTTTAAAATGTCTTTTAATTTTAGAATTTCTCCATTAGAGACCTGAACATTTTACAGTTGTTTGAAATTCCAACGTATGTGCCATATCTGAGTCTGGTTCTCAGGATTGTTTGTCTCTTCCATCTGTTTTTCCTTTCCTTATCTTTTGGCATGCTTGCATTTTTTGTTGAAAGCTGGGCATGCAATATTAGAAATGGGAATTGAGGTAAATAGGACTTTAGTGTGAGAATGCATTACCACAAAACTGACTAGAAGTCCAGGTGTGACTGATGTTTGTTGTAGTTCAAGTACTAGAGACTTCATATTCTTTAGGGACCTTCTTTTTAGTCTCCCTCTTAGCTTTGGGAATGCCCTAAGTGCTTCCAATGAGAAAGAGTCCTGTAGCTCCACGAGCTGCCCTTCAGTTATTTCTGCTCTATTTGCTTTATTATGCTGGGGCTGCCCTGGTGGGACATTTTATAGCCTTTATCAAGATTCTGATTAAGACTCAGCCTTGTAATCTGCCTGTGTCTCAGGGCTGTGCCCTTCACAGGTGTTTCTGTTTCTGTCCCTCTTGCAGTGTTTTAACTTTTCCAGCCCTAACTTTCTCAATTCCCTTCACTGGCTGCAGCATTTTGGAATTCTTTTCTTGAATCTCTGCCCTCTGTTGACTCTGGTGGTTTAAAATTTGCCCTAAGTGAAATAGAAAGGTAGCTGCTGAGGGAAGAAGAGATGTGATGTGGGGGCATTTTCAAGACTTGGAGTTGTCCTGGGTGATACTGCAGGGACAGACGCTGGACATTATGTGTCCTGCCATGGCCCACAGGGTGGACTGGGGGAGAGTGTAAACTACAATGTAAACCATTATCCATGTGGTGCAGCAGTGCTCCAAAATGTATTCACCAAATGCAATGAATGTCCCACGACGGTGAAAGAGGTTGTTGATTTGGAAGGAGTGGGGTGAGGGGGTGGGGGGTATGTGGAGACCTCTTATATTTTTTGAATGTAACATTTAAAAAAATAGAGAGAGGGAAAAAAAAGACACACACAAAAAAGATGAAAGGTAGAAATGGCTGGAGTGGGGAGTAAGTCCCTTCTCTCAGCTGACTTGATTTACAAATTGCCCTCTAACAAAGCCACTTTCCTGGAGGGACCCAATATAGAAAAGACTTTGGGCATGCTTCACAAAGGTAACTCTTCCCCTCCCTCTCCAGGGCCATTGGAAATCTTCCTCCGATCACCTCTAAGAGTATCAGAAGGGGTCCTTGGAGGGACGGACCTCTCAAGCGTGGGAATTTCCTGAGACTGTGGTCCCCATGAGTTTCTCACTCTCACACTAGGTCACTCTCAGCTCCTAGCGATTTGTCAAATTTACCATGTAAGTATTCCTACCATTTATGTCTCCATCACCTTCTGCTCCAGGTAAGGAAATTTCAGTTGTTATATTTCTCTAGATGGGACTATTTCTCCATGTTTTGTGGTGAACATATGCCCTGTGACCTTATTTTGCTGATGCATCTAAGAAAAGTCATTGATTTTTTCAGGATAGCCAACGTTTTCTACTTAAAAATATGAGCGTAATGATTTCCAAGTTATTTGCGTCTCAGAGCTGAATCAGAAGCACTGAGTATGAATGTTTTGGAAGAATAATAGAGAGGTGAAGTGCTATTCTCATTGCATCTTCTCAAAGGGAAGTATGTTGTCAACATGTTATATAAAAGATGATGTTAAAATTGATCACTTGATTAAAACAGTGTCTGCCATCTGCTATGTATTAGAAGTGAGTCACTAAGGCCAGCCCACACCTAATTAACTTCACCTCCTGGAAGAACAGTTATCAAGGAATTTGTAGACATATGTTAAAATCACTACAATAATTAATAAATATTTTGGTAGCGGTACTTTGAACCTTGCAAATATCCTATTTCACCCGCAAATGTTTGCATTCATTAGTGGATCTTGGCTGTGCCAATTATTATTGATGTATTCTAATGGTGATTTTCCACATCTTTCATACCATCTATATTTTGCAGGGGTTTTTTTGTCTTTATTTTTTTAATGTTACATTCAAAAACTATGAGGTCACCATATACCCCCACTCCCCTCACCCCACTCCTCCCATAACAACAACCTCCTCCATCATCATGGGACATTCATTGCATTTGGTGAATACATCTCTGAGCACTGCTGCACCACACGGTCAATGGTCCACATTAGAGTTTACACTCTCCCCCAGTCCACCCAGTGGGCCATGGGAGGACACACAATGTCCAGTAACTGTCCCTGCAGTACCACCCAGGACAACTCCAAGTCCTGAAAATGCCCCCACATCACATCTCTTCTTCCCACTCCCTACCCTCAGCAGCTACCATGGCCACTTTCTCCACATCAATGCTACATTTTCTTCAATTACTAATCACAAAAGTTCATGAATAGAATATCAGTAAGTCCACTCTAATCCATACTCTATTCCTCCATCCTGTGGACCCTGGAATGGTTGTGTCCACTCCACATCTATATCAAGAGGGGACTTAGTGGGGGAGAGTGTTACTGTGGGGAGAGTGGTGGGGTGGGGGCGGAGGGGGTGAATGGGGGCCTCATATTTTTTTAACATGATATTTTTTTAAAAATGAATAAATTAAATAAAATTTTTTTAAAAAAAGAGGGGACTTAGATTCCACATGGATGATGGATGCAATTCTCCTGCTTGCAGTTGTAGGCACTCTTGGCTCCCTGATGTGGTAGTTCACCTTCTTCACCTCCATATTAGCTGAGTGGGGTAAGTCCAATAAACCAGAGGGTAGGAGTTGCAAGTCTGTTGAGGCTCAGGGCCTGGCTATCACATGGACAGTCCAGAGATTCAGGTCTCCTGAGTATACGCTAAACCCCAGTGCCAGCCACAAGTCCGGTAAAAGTAACAGGAGAGGTTTGTGAACAAAGATCACATCTGAGTCCAACTCCATCACACAGAAACACAAACTCCAACTGACATGACACTGAATTCCATCTGCCATGATAATAGAAGGTGTGGGTCTCTGTAGCCCTCAGAAGAACCAATACCTGGGGTTGTATCTACTTTATCTGTCTCTGGGACTCTGCTCAGGTGTGCATAAGAGTGACCCCTCTGATAACCTGCCGGCTCTTTTTTGGAGACTCATAGCCATATAAACTCATTTGTCCTTTCCATTTCCCCTTTTATTCAAGATCAAAAAGCATTTTTAACTGCTGATATTATATGTAGACTGAGATATTCTGCTGGTCTGAGTTGACCCTTTTATTCAAGGTCATTTTCTAGTTACATCATCAACTGGTACTTGGTAGTAATCCCTCGATGCCAGGGAGGCTCATCCCCAGGAGTCATGTCCCACACTTGAGGGAAGGCAATGCATTTACATGCTGAGTTTGGCTTTGAGATTGGCCACATTTGAGCTACATGGGGGCTCTAAGGAGGTAACTCTTAGGCACCCTGCAGCTCTAGGCCTTGTTCTTATTTCAGGTGCACAGGCTCACAAGCATAGTCATTAGTATCAAGTGCTCATTGTTGGACCATCCTTTTTTGGTATTTGCCATTGCACTTGGGGAACTGTTGCTGTTCCATTAGGAAATGTGATAGAGCTCCCCTGGCTAGGAACTCAGCACTCCCTCAGTTGTCATTTTTAACTGTAACCACTATGAAAATATCCAAACATTTTTATGTACCCTAGATATATGCCCTGGAGAACTCCCTGCCAACCATGTGTTCCCTGTCAATAACATCCCACCCCAGTATTCCTCCCCCACCATTGCTGAACCTCTCTGTGATCCAAAACTTCTTCGAAAATGAAGCCCAATATATTGCCAGTTTCCATTAATAGTAAAATGGAATATAGTGATGAGTTTAAAGATTAGATATAGGATACATATAAATTTAGAAAAATTAAGGTAAAAATAAATTGAGGTATCAAAAAATTAAAAAGTGCAAAAGCTTTGTTTTTGATGTTTTGCCTTCCATTACTGCAATAAGTGTTGCCCTCTATGCAAATTGGCAAGGCAACTTCTTCCATCTTTTCCTCAGTGTCTACATCTTTTCTTTTTCTTTTTTTTCCTAATTATTAAGTTTGTCTTCACAAAAGTTTTAGATCACAGTAATTCATATATACAATATACGGTACTCCCTTATATCCAACATAAAACCCTTTTCCCTTCCACAGCAATTATCTGTTTACATGTTCATACCATATTTACTGAAACTGATGTACAGATATTGAGACAATAGCTTTCAAACAAGGTAACACTTGGGTTTACATTGTGGTTTATATTTTAGACTATACAATTTTCTAAATTTTTTAATAATCTTATGCTTTACATTATGATTTACATTTTAGACCATAGGCCTCTATACATTTTCGGTGTAATTTAATATGTCCTATATCCATCCTTGCGTAATCTTGTGGAACATTTCCATTGCCCCACAGTTACACTGATTCCATCTATTCAATACCTCTTTCCCCCTCCTCTCAGGGCCCACAGTGGCAATCAATCTTCATTGCTTGAAGGGCCATGTTCAGAGATACTTGCTACAGTGTTTAGGGCTTGACATGCTCAACTGCCCTAATGCACTGGGAGCCACCATTTCTCTCTAGAGACACAATTCCCTCTATTTGAGAACATCAGTCCTCCCCAGGATGTGGGTATACCTTCACTCTCATTATATGGGTCTCCATCCAATGATATAACCCACTATGACAAAATGAGCACTCACACACTCCCTAGAAGCCTGTCCTGCATCAGATTCTCCCCTGTAAGCATCTTAAACTGGAAACCTTCCTTATTATATTTTTGAAAAAGTTTTCTCAGCATTATATTCTCAACCAAATACCCGACAATCTCCTATATTCATATGTTCCGCCACCCCACCCCCCAACTTCTTGGGCAATATTACTCATTCTCCCATCCCTACCCGCCCTCAAGCCAGCAAAGCCCTACCCAAAGGTATCCCTATGGTCCCATTTTATCCCTTCCTTGTACAAATACCTCCAGCTTTTCTTTTTTTTTTTAAAGATTTATTTATTTATTTATTTATTTCCTCTCCCCGCTCCCTCCACCCAGGTTGTCTGTTCTCTTGGTCTATTTGCTGCGTCCTCTTTGTCTGCTTCTGTTGTTGTCAGTGGCATGGGAACCTGTGTTTCTTTTGGTTGCATCATCTTGTTGTGTCAGCTCTCCGTGTGTACAGCACCATTTCTGGGCAGGCTGCACTTTCTTTCACACTGGGCGGCTCTCCTTATGGGGCACACCTCTTGCGTGCGGGGCTCCTCTATGCGGGGACACCCCTGCGTGGCATGGCACTCCTTGAACGCATCAGCACTGCACATGGGCCAGCTCCACACGGGTCAAGGAGGCCTGGGGTTTGAACTGCGGACCTCCCATGTGGTAGACAGACGCCCTAACCACTGGGCCAAGTCCGCTGCCCCTCCAGCTTTTCATAGATTTCACCCACGTAGGTGACAGCTTGCATCCTTCCTCTATACCCCAAATTCCTTTAAGCCTATCATCCAGTCTCTAGCTCTCTGAGGCAGCTTGGTTTACTTATTTCATATCATTGAGGTCATGTAGTATTTGTCCTTCAATGCCTGGGTTGCTTCACTCAACATAAGGTTCTCAAGATTCATCCATGTTACCACATTGTTTGTAGTGTATTCGTTCTTAAAGCTGAGTAGTATTCCATTGTATGAATATACCACATTTTATTTATCCATTCATCTGTTGATGGACATTTGGGTTGATTCCAACTTTTGACAATAGTGAGCAATGCTGCTATGAGCATTGGTGTGCATATATTGGTTTGTGTCCTTGTTTTCAGTTCTACTGGTTATATACCCAGCAGTGGAATTGCTGGGTCATATGGCAAATCTATAGCTAGTTTTTTGAGAAACCACCAAATCGTCCTCCAGAATGGCTGGATCCTTCTTCATTCCCACCAGCAGTGGATGAGTGTTCCCATTCCTCCACATCCTCTCCAGCATTTGTAGTCTTCGTTTTTTTCATAGCTGCCAATCTTATGGAAGAAAGATAGTATCTCATTGTAGTTTTGATTTGCATTTCCCTAATAGCTAGAAATTTGGAGCATTTTTTCATGTGCTTTTTAGCCATTTGTATTTCTTCTTTGGAGAAGTGTCTGTTTAAATCTTTTTCCCATTTTTTAAATGGGTAGTTTGTCTTTTTATTTTCAATATATAGGAATTCTTTATATATGCAGGATATAAGTCTCCTATCAGATATATGGTTGCCAAATATTTTCTCCCATTGTGTAGGCTCTCTTTTCACTTTCTTGACAAACTCCTTTGAGGTGCAGACGGCTTTAATTTTGAGGAGGTCCCATTTATCTATTTGTTCTTTTGCTGCTCGTGCTTTTGGTGTGAAGTTCATGAAGCCATTTCCTATTACAAGGTCCTGTAGATGCTTCCCTACACTGCTGTCCAAAGTCTTTATGGTCTTGGCTCTTATATTTAGGTCTTTGATCCATCTTGAGTTGATTTTTGTATAAGGTATGAGATGGTAATCCTCTTTCATTCTTTTGCATATGGCTATCCAGTTCTCCAGGCACCATTTGTTGAAGAGGCCATTCTCTCCCAGCTGAGAGGGTTTGGTGGTTTTATCGAATATTATATGACTGTACATATGAGGATCTATATCAGAACTCTCAATTCAGTTCCATTGGTCTGTATGTCTCTCCTTGTGCCAATACCATGCTGTTTTCACTACTGTAGCTTTGTAGTGTGTTTTGAAGTCAGGTAGTGTGATTCCTCCAATTTCATTTTTCTTTTTCAATATGTCTTTGGCTATTTGGGGCCTCTTTCCTTTCCAAATAAATTTCATAGCTAGTTTTTCTAGTTCCTTAAAGAATGCTGTGTTGATTTTTATTGGGATTGCATTGAATGTATAGATCAGTTTTGGTAAGATAGACATCTTAATAATATTTAGTCTTTCTATCCATAAACAGGGAATATTCTTCCACTTATTTAAGTCTTCTTTGATTTCTGTGAACAGTGTTGTGTAGTTGTCTGTGTATAAGTATTTTACATCTTTAGTTAAATTTATTCCTAGGTATTTGATTTTTTAATTTACTATTGTAAATGGTATGTGTTTCTTGATTTCCTCCTGAGCTTGCTCATTATTTGGTGTACAGAAATGCTACTGATTTTTGTGCATTAATCTTATAACCTGCGACTTCACTAAATTCATTTATGAGTTCTAGAAGATTTGTTGTAGACTTCTCAGGGTTTTCTATGTATAGGATCGTGTCATCTGCAAATAATGGAATTTTGACTTCTTCCTTTCCAATCTGAATGCCCTTTATATCTGGTTCTTGCCTCAGTGCTCGAGCAAGTACTTCTAAGACAATGTTAAATAGAAGGGGTGTTAGTGGGTATCCTTGTCTTGTTCCTGATCTAAGAGGGAAAGATTTTAGGATTTCACATTGTAAATGATGTTGGCTGTGGCTTTTCATATATTCCCTTTATCATGTTCAGAAAATGTCCTTGTATTCCAATCTTTTGCAATGTTTTTATCAAGAAATGATGCTTTATTTTGTCAAATGCTTTTTCTGCATCTATAGATATAATCATGATTTTTTTCCTTCAATCTGTTTATATGGTGTATTACATTGATTGATTTTCTTATGTTGAACCATCCTTGCATACCTGGGATAAATCCCACTTGGTCATGGTGTATAATTTATTTAATGTGTTGTTGAATACGGTTAGCAAGTATTTTGTTGAGGATTTTTGCATCTAGGTTCATTAGAGAAATTGGTCTGTAATTTTCCTTTCTTGTGGTGTCTTTGTTTGGCTGTGGTACTAGGGTAATGTTGGCATCATAGAATGAGTTAGGCAATGTTCCTTCTGTTTCAATTTTTTTGAAGAGTTTCAACAGTACTGATGTTCTTTCAGGAATGTTTTGTAGAACTCACCTGTGAAGCCGTCTGGCCCAGGGCTCTTCTTAGTTGGGAGGTTTTTAATGACGGATTCTATCTCTTTACTTGTGATTGGTTTGTTGAGATCATCAATTTCTTCTTTCATCAATATAGACTGCTTATATGTTTCTAGGAATTTGCCCATTTCTTCTAAATTGTCCTTTTTGTTGGAATACAGTTTTTCAAAGTATCATCTTATGATAGTCTTTATTTCTATGGGGTCAATGGTGATATCGCCTTTCTCATTTCTTATTTTGTGTATTTGCATCTTCTCTCTTTTTTTCTTTGTTAGCCTAGCTAAGGGTTTGTCAATTTTATTGATCTTCTCAAAGAACCAGCTCTTTGTTTTGTTTATTTTTTTTGAGTGCTTTCCTATTTTCTATTTCATTCAGTTCTGCTCTGATCTTTGTTATTTCTTTCTTTCTTCTTCCTGTGGGGTTACTTTGTTGTTTTTTTACTAATTCCTCCAAATGTGCAGTTAGTTCTTCAATTTTTGATCTTTCTTCTTTTTTGATGTATGAATTTATGGCTATAAATTTCCCTCTCAGTACTGCTTTTGCTGTATCCCATAAGATTTGGTATGCTGTGTTATCAATTTCATTAGTTTCGAGGTAGTTATTAATTTCTTTTGAAGTTTCCTCCTTGACTCACTGTTTTTCTAAGAGTGCGCTGTTTAATTTCTATATCTTGGTGTGAAATATGGGCCTCTGGCCCTTGCAGATTTCCAGCTTCACTCCACTGTGGTCAGAGAAATTATTTTGTATGATTTCAATCTTTCTGAGTTCATTGAGGCTTTCTTTGTGGCCTAGCATATGGTCTATCTTGGAAAATGATCCATGTGCACTTGGGAAAAATGTATATCCTGCTGTATTCAGGTGTAATGATCTGTATATGTCTATTAGGTCCAGCTTCTCTAATATACTGTTCAAAGTTTTTGTTTCTTTATTGATTCTCTTTTGAGATGTTCTGTCCAAAGTTGATAGTGGTGTATTAAAGTCCCCCAGTGTAATTATAGAGGCATCTATTCTTTCACTTAGTTTTTCCAGTGTTTGCCTCTTGGATTTGGAGGTACCCTTGTTAGGAGCATAAATATTTATGATTGTTCATTCTTCTTGAAGATTATCCCTTTCACTAATATATAGTGTCCATCTTTGTTTCTCACAATTGTTTTGCATTTAAAGTCTATTTTGTCTGATATTAATATAGCTACTCCTGCCTTTTTTCATTATTGTTTGCTTGTAAGATTGTTTTCCAGCCATTCACTTTCAACCTCCTTGAATCCCTGGGTCTAAGATGTGTTTCTTGTAGACAGCATATAGATGGGTCATGTTTTCTTATCCAATCTTCCAGTCTGAATCTTTTGACAGGTGAGTTTAATCCATTAACAATCAGCATTATTACTTTCAAGGAATTATTTATTTTAGCCATATTTTCTTTGGACTTGTGTTTGTCATATTTTGTTTGTTTGTTTTCTTCTTTTTTTGTCTTTTTTGTTGCTCTTACACTCTTCTTCAACTCTGCCTCTCCTGTTTTTTTTTCTTTCTTCCTGCAGAATTCCCTTTAGTATTTCTTGAAGGGTGGGGTTCTGGTTGGCATACTCTTTTCGTTTCTGTTTATCTGTGAATATTTTGAATTCTCCATCATTTTTGAATGCTAGCTTAGCTGGATAGAGTATTCTTGGTTGGAATTTTTTTCTTTTAGTACCTTGACTATATCATACCACTGCCTTCTTGCCTCCATGGTTTCAGATGAGAAATCAACACTTAATGTTCTTTGTATGTGATGGTTCTATTTCTCTTACTGCTTTTAGAATTTTCTCTTTGTCTTGAGCATTGGATAATTTGACAAGCATATGTCTTGGGGTGGGCCTTTTGGGATTTATGCTGTTTGGGGTGTATTGTGCTTCCTGGACATGTACATCCATCTCCCTCAGTAGATTTCGGTAGTTTTCAGCCATTATTTCCTCCAACACCCTTTCTGTCCCCTTTTCCTTCTCTTCTCCTTCTGGGATGCATATAATGCATATATGTATGCATTTTGCATTGTCATTCATGTCCCTAAGTCCCAGCTGGATTTTTTCTGTCTTTTTAGCGATCAGTTCTATTATCTGTTTGATTTCAGATGTACTGTTTTCCACATCACTAATTCTCTCCTCTGCCTCTTCTAGTCTGCTGTTATTTGCTGAGATTGTATTTTTTATTTCTTGAATTGTTTGTTCATCACCATCATATCCATTATCTTTTTGTGTATGACTCCATTTTCTTTTGTATTCTCTCCAAGTGTTTTCTTCATATTGTTAATCTCTTCCTTTACTTCATTAAGTTGGTCACTAATATATGTTTTGAGATCTTTAATTACTTGTCCGATGTTCTGCTCCCCTTCCTGGTTTTTAGTTTGTTCATTGGATTCAGCCATGTTTTCCTGATTATTGGTTTGATTTGTAGTTTTTTGTTGCTGTTTGGTCATCATTTTATCTTGACAGGTTTAATCAGTTGCTTAGCTTCTTTCTCTAGTCTTGAGGTTTAATTAGTTGTTGTTTGTGTATAAGTGTTATGTCTTCTCTTTCTCACTTTGTTCTTCTTATTCTATTTTCTTATTGCTGGCTAAGTTCACTTTGAAGGAAAATATTAGGGCCAGGGAAAGCAAAATGAGTAAGAAAAGAAAATGTATAAAGTAGTATTGATAATAAATGTTAACAGAGCAACAATGTGAGATCTAGGAGAATGGATATTAGACTCATGTAAGTTGTGTAGAGTTATAGCAGTAATTACTTATAATGAGACAGTCAACTGAATATGGGGAGGAATATAGTATGAATTAAAAGGCCAGTGTTTTTATGAGAGAGGGAAAGAGAAAGGAAAGACAATAAGATAAAGAGTGAATAAAAGACAGAAAACAGAACAAAGGTATTAGAAATAAAAAGTCAGAAAATTTGGGGGCCAAACAAAGGGAGGTAGAATGTAAGAGAAACAGTAGATGATGAAGGATAGAAAGATGTAGAGGAAAGTGGATAGTGTAGGTGGTCAAAATCAATACACACAGAAAAGAGGAAATGGAGGATGAGGAAACAGCAAATGTGAAGTACTCCCTGCAGCACCTATTATATAAAGAAAATAAAATAAAAAAGAAGAAAAAGAGGGAAAAAAGGGAAAAATGGGGGAAAGCAAGCAAGAAAAAGAAAAAGAGAAAAAAGGAAAGAAAAGGAAAAGGGCCTTGGGGGATAAAATGGGAGAAAAAAACAGGAGACAATGCAACGATAGTGACAATGACAAAGAAAAAAAAAGAACCAAAGTTTCAAGCAAGGAATCCTCTTTGCAGTTAAATGAAATTCTTAGGGATCTAACATTCCCCCTTTCTCCCTTCCTCACTTCTCTCTCTCCCAGGGCAGCAGGAAAGCTGCATGAGGTGTCTAGTAGGAGATTCAAGTGGGTCCTTGGTGAACCAACTCAACACAGAAGACAATGACTCTTTATTTCCAGCGTGAGAGCACCTACACTTCCCCAGAAACCCCAAATATGCTATTGGAAGCTTGGATAGCATGTCCTACAGTCCTTCCCCCTTAGGTGTGCTAGGGGAGGTCTAATTGATTTTCTGACTCCACCTTCTCCCAGACCAAGTTTCCTATCCTAGGACGTTTAGGTAAATTGGGCTTTCTCAGCAGATTTGCCTCTCCTTTCTTCCTAGACTCTCTCCAAGTCAGCTGGTATGCTCCTCCAAGCTCAAAGAGGAAAAAAATAACAAAAAACACGGAGGGCTACCAGGGTTTAGGGGATATGGACCTGGGAACCACACATCCAGTAAACATGGGATTTGGGAATGCTGCAGCACAACAAAGTTTTCAGGGATTACCATGGCTGGGCCACAAACCTAGGGGGAAGGGTCCTGCCCACAACTTCTGACCTCCATGTCAGAAACCCAAAATTCTACCTCTTGCAAGAATCTCTTCTGTCACTGTCTCACCAAATTGACGTCCAGACACCTCCTGCCCTGCAAGACCCCAAAACAGCCTGCTTGGGGTTTGGGAGCACCGCAGCACAACAGAGTTTTCAGGGATCCCCATCTATATTATTTGATGTCTTCTCTAAAGAAGATTTGCCCCTAATCCATTATTTATTTATTCAACAATTTATTTATATCAGTATGGATTCATTGTTGACTTCCTTACTCTGTAGCACAATGTCCATACACACCTTGTAATTTTACTTCCTCATATCTGGAATCAGACAGAAGTCCAAAAATCCATGGTTCTTTGCAAATTGGAGTATGATATATAGAAATCAATGTATGTGCACTGGGTGTCTTTGGTACTAGAGTGTCACTGCTTCTAGGTCCTCTCAGCAAACAGAGCTAGGAAATATATGTTTATCTTCATTTATATCCACTTATTTGTTCTTGTCTGTACCTTTTTATATCTATACATCCATATAAATACATTAAAATAAGCATGACAATACTGTCTCCAACTCCACTCCAGCATCATGAGGTTTAGTCTAGGTTTCTTCCTTTCTTATTTGTATCTTCTTTTTTTGACAATGGCAAAACATTGCCTTCTGCCAGAATATTTTGTCACCATTTTTTGCTTTTGATGTATGCACAGACTGATTTAAATTCATCCCTATTTGTTTTTCCCTTTTGTCTAGCTCTTAGCCACTGTGACTTGGGTCAGGATACTGGATTTCAGGGTAAAGTGGTGAGAAACATCAGACTTGATAGTTTATAGATGTGAAATTAAAAGGATATTTGGCATTTGGGAAACCCAGTTTAGGCAAATGAACACACTCTATGCAGACTCAGGAGCAACCAACCATAAGGCTGTTCTGAAGTCTGCTGGTGGCGACAGCCATGCCCTGAGCCACTGTCCCCAGAACTGTCAGGCTTGACTCAGGGCTGGATGCACAGTGCATGCACATTTCTGGGCCCCTTGTTTTATAGGATATTTTAAACTTGACTTTCTGGGTAGGTGGTGTCCAACCGCTAACTGTGCAGATTTCCTCTCTGAAGACAGAACTGGAAACAGTCATTGGGTGGGGTTGACTTGGAGAGGTTATGTGACCCCTGATTGCCCTGAGGGCGTGCATCACTCTGATACCCGATGACAGCAAACTGGAACTTCATCGCCCTCCCACAAAATTCATGCTTCCTACAGGGCTGTTTTCATTCCATTGCTTGAGAAAGAACAGAAATATGGCCTCATATACAACCACGTGCTCTGTCTACCTCTTTATCCCTCCACATGTCCATTTTGGCTGTAGGACTTTGGATGCCTCTTTAGAAGTGTCAGTGGCACAAAGTGACATACTCTGATAATAAATGACCTCACCTGTGCCATGAAATTGAGACACAGTGGGGGAATGGAATGGAGGCCTGAGAAAAACGTCATGGCCAGGACAACTGGGACACATGAAGAGCTATTCTGGGCCGAGAGATCTGAGCCGCAGCCTCCCTCACGATCCGAGGCTGCTACTTGCCAGATGCCTCTCCAAGTTAAGGGCTTATGAAGGTTATACAGACATGCTGAACGATTTGTCACAGTACAGGAGGGAAACATCAGTACCTCGGCTGGTAGTCAAAGAAATTGGTGCCCCTGCTCCAAACTGGTTTTTAGGCCTATTTGTACAAATTTTGTTATGACAGTTAAGTACAGTAACAGGCAGTAGGGAGAGTATACCAGGGGAAGAATGAGAAGAGGAAGAAGAATTAGCTACTGTCAGGGCTGGGAAGGGTCTGCATGCAACCTGCGCCTATTTCTGGGAAAATCATGTCTTCCTCTTCATGCCTGCAGAAAGTAGGGTGCAGAGAGAGAGAGGTGTCACCTGGCTTTTTCTCTTTCCTGCTCCTCCCTCTGCCTTAGCCAATGCCTCCTAAATGGTCATTTATGTAGATGCCATGGCAGAGAATTCTTCAACAAACCTTCTAGAAGTGTATCATCTCCTAGGTCCATCCACCTGTAACTATGGGCCACTGGAGATGGAATGAGCAGAAGTCTTTGGTAGGTACAGTGGAAAAGACAAGATCCTGGGACTCTGCGAATCAATATGGATCATCAGTTTCAGCTTCAATTTCAAGTGTGGGGAGTGAGGATCTGTGGTGGCAAGGAGAGGCAAGGAAATTTAAATCTAGATAAATCCCCCAACTATGATAGTACCAATCACAGAAATCTGAGCTTAGCTCCCCGGCAGGCTTTCTTCTTCTTTTTTCTTTATTAATTTTTTATTTTTAAAGAAGTTTTAGATTATATAAATCTTACATATTTTTTATATGGGGCATAAGGGGATCCCCACTCCCTCCCCCTCCCACACTTTCCCACATCAACGATATCCCTCGTTAGTGTGGTGCATTTGTTATAACTGATGAACACATATTGAAGCATTGCTACTATGGATTATGGCTTACATTATAAGTTTACACTCTGTCCTGCCCAATTTTGTAGGTTATGACAAAATATACAATAACCTGTATCCATCACTGCAGTGTCATGCAGGACAAATCCAATGTTTAGAAAATGCCCCCGTATTTCACCTATTCTTCCCTCAGAACCTCTGGTGGCCACTGCCTTTAAAGGTATTTGAGGCAAAGGTGGAAGCAAAGGCCATGCCACACAATTGAATGCTCAAAGCCAAGATATGTTAGTTATATCCTTGGTGTGGAACTCGCTGTCCAGGCTCTCACTCTGCATGGCCCTCTACAACACCAGAGCAATGCAAGAGGCAGACAGGTGGGGAAGGGGTTCAGAAAACGCTGGGTGCCTCAGACCACTCTTGCTCTCTGGAAGGTCTTTGCAGGGCCCGTGTAGTGCTTCCGGAGCTCTGGAGGCTTTCCCACATCGGCCTCTGGTGAGTCAGGTTTACAGATTACGGTTCAGAGAGCCCTCTGTGTCCTTTCCTTCATCAAGGCTTCCTCGTTGGTTACCGGACGTATTAATGGAGTGGCCAGTGTAAAACTTGCTCCACTCCCCAGCTGCCTGTCCAGAAGTAATGGGGTTTGGCTTTGGTTTTGATTGAATTAATTCAACTTAGATGACGAAAGAGAACTCTCACTTTCTAATAATTGAAAAGTAAAATAAATGAAAAGTTTGCATAGTCAAGCATTGCATTACTAGTTAGAGGGTAGAAGCATCCTAAAAACCACAGTGATAGAAAGTTGCATCTTAGGAAGCTCTTCCCTAATCTTTAATAAATGAACAACGTTCTGCACTATATGCCATTAATTTTTTCTCCACTCCTCCAGCTTACCAATGTAGAGAGAAATTTATGCATAAAATATTCTGCTAAGTCCTATAACAACATGACTTCACATACCTCTGGAGTATCAAGGTATGTTGCAGTTATCTATGGTTGTGTAACAAACTGTCCCAAACCTAGTGGTATAAAAGAACAACCATTCTGTGTTGCTCCAGGATCGCACAATGCAGTGGGTGAGATTTGTCTCTTCTTCATAACATCTGGGTACTTAAATATGAAGATAAATGATTGGGAATGATTCAAACATTTGGGGGCTAGAATTTCTAAAGTTTCCTTCACTCACATGCCTGGGAAGTGGATGATCAAAGGCTGAGCTCAGCTAGGACTGCCAATATGAATTCTCCATGTGGCTTGGGATTCCTCATAGCATGTAACGCCAAGGTAGTCATATGTCTTACATAGTCTCAGATTTAAATAGAAAGTGGTCCTGTGATCAAAGCAGAAGTATAATACATTTTGTGACCTAGCCTCAGAAATCACATAGCATCACAGCCACCCTCTATTAGTTGATGCAATCACAAGTCCACCTAGTTTCAACTGGGGAGGATATAGACTCTACCTCTTGATGGGAGCAGTCTCAAAGAACTTGCAGCCAATTATTACAACCACCAAATTTTTCGAAAGACCTGAAGTTTTCCTTAGTGGAAAAGTATGAAATTTTTTCCTAAACTTTTTAATTTTGAAATAATTTCAAACATACAGGACTGTTGCAAAAATAATACAAAACCCTTACTGAAAACTACAACTTCACCCCCACCCCACAAGATACCCAGATCCACCAATTTTAACATTTTGCCATATTTGTCATATCATTCTCCCTCTCTAATCATCCACCTATCTCTATCTATTTTCAACATATTTGCAGTAGGTTGTATACACCATACCCCTTGAACACATTTATAATTCCATGGTCATTTCTTAAGAACAAGGATATTCACTGATGTAAATACCTTAAGTTCAAGCTTATCTATACTCCAATTTTTCCATATGTCCTCTTGAGACTTTTCTCCTCTATTAATAATCTAGTTCAGGCTCATGTGTCACATTTAATTGTCTTTTTCTCTTTAACTTCTCTTTTTATTTTAGTTGTGAATATATATATACACACACACACATACCCACTATATGAAATTTCCCATCTCACAATTTTCAACCATTCCATTGGATGCAACTAATTGCATTCCCAACGTTGCACTACCCACCCCACCATTCATTACCAGAACTTTGCCATCACCCAAACATAAACTCTATATCCCTTAAGAATTAACTCCCCCTTCTCCCTTCCCCTTGCCCCTGGTAACACGTACTCTACATTCTGCCTCTACTGGTTTGCATATTCTAGCTATTTTATATACATAGAATCACATACTCTCTCTTTGTGTCTGACATTTAGCTCAACATGTTTTCAAGGTTCAACCATGTAGTGGCATGTATCAAAGCTTCATTCCTTTTGAGAATGAGTAATATTCCATTGCATGTAAATGTGATATTTTGTTTATCCGTTCATCTACTGATGGACATTTGGGTCAATTCCAAATTTAGGCTATTGTGAATAAAGCTGCTCTGAACATTGGTGTACAAATATCTATGAGCTTTCAATTATTTTGGGGTGATTATCTAGATGCAGTTTTGCCAGGTGAAATGTAGTTCTACATTTAACTTTTAGAGGAAGCGCCGAACTGTTTTACACAGTTGCTGCACCATTTTACAATGACACCAACAATGTATGTGTTCCTATTTCTCCACATCCTTGCCAGCACTTGTTATTGTACATTAAAAATAATAATAGGGAAGCAGATATAGCTCAGGCAATTGGGCTCCCACCAACCACATGGAAGGTGGCTGGTTCAGATCCCAGTGACTCCTAAAGAAGACAATGAGCTGGCGTGATGGTCAGGCACTGCGAGCTGACACAGATAGAAGATGCAACAAGAGACGGGGAGGAAAAGCATGATGAGAGATGCACCAAAGCAGGCAGGGGAGGTGGCTCAGGTGGTTATGGCACCTCTCTCCCCCATCAGAGGTCTCGGGTTCGGAAAACAAATAAATAAATAATAGACATTCTAGTGGGTGTGAGGTGGTACCTCATGAGGTTTTTTGGGTTTTTTTGTTTGTTTGTCTTTATTTATTTTTTTAATGTTACATTCAAAAAATATGAGGTCCCCATATACCCCCCATCCCCCTCACCCCACTCCTCCGCCCATAACAACAACCTCCACCATCATCATGAGACATTCATTGCATTTGGTGAATACATCTCTGAGCACCGCTGCACCCCATGGTCAATGGTCCACACCATAGCCCACACTCTCCCACAGTCCACCCAGTGGGTCATGGAAGGACATACAATGTCCAGTAACTGTCCCCGCAGCACCACCCAGGACAACTCCAAATCCTGAAAACGCCCCCACATCACATCTCTTCCTCCCACTCCCTACCCCCAGCAGTCACCATGGCCACTTTCTCCACACCAATGCCACATTTTCTTCAATTACTAATCACAATAGTTCATGAATAGAATATCAGTAAGTCCACTCTAAACCATACTCTATTCCTCCATCCTGTGGACCTTAGAATGGTTGTGTCCACTCCACATCTATATCAAGAGGGGCCTTAGATTCCACATGGATGCTTTCAGTTGTAGGCACTCTTGACTCCCTGGTGTAGTGGTTGACCTTCCTCACCTCCACGTTAGCTGAGTGGGATAAGTCCAACAAACCAGAGTGTAGGAGTTGCAAGTCTCTTGAGACTCAGGTTTTGATTTCCATTTTCCTAATGACACTGATCATTTTTAATGTGCTTATTGACTGCGGCGGCTTGCTCGGTCGGTAGAGGTGGGGTCTGGCTGCGGACGAGGGGTCGGTCCAGCTCTGGACGAGGGGTCGGTCCCGCTTGGGACGAGGGGTCGGTCCGGCAGCAGACGAGGGATCGGTCTCACAAGGGGTTGCGCGGTTCGGCTGACGGGGTCGCCCGGCGAAGCCGGCGACGAAGGGGTCGCCCGGCGAAGCCGGCGACGAAGCGGTCGCCTGGAGAAGCAGGCGACGAACTGGGGACAAGGGAGGCCAGGCCCTTGTCGGGGGCTCTCAGGACTGGAGGGCGCACGGCAGAAGAACTACCGCGGAGACAAGGTAAACACGCAAGTCCACTTTACTGAGGGAGAGGCAACAGTTTTATAGGGGCTGGGGAAGGCTGATTGGTCGAAGCCACGCCCTGTTCTGATTGGTTGCTGGTGAAAGGTCAGTGGGCGGTACCGGGCGGGGGAGGGGTGGTGGTTAGGGATTGGCTGTCGCTGTTGCTGGGGGAAGGGGCAGGGTTTAGGGATTGGTGGCTGCTGTTGCTGGGGTGGAGGGCAGACTTGAGTTTCCCGCCCACGCCTGGCTGTTGCTGCTGTCGGGGGAGGGGAAAAGGGCGGGCTGGATTTTTCCGCCCACGCCTGGCTATTGCTGCTGTCGGGGGAGGGGAAAAGGGCGGGCTGGATTTTTCCACCCACGCCTGGCTGTTGCTGCTGTCGGGGGAGGGGAAAAGGGCGGGCTGGATTTTTCCGCCCACGCCTGGCTGTTGCTGCTGTCGGGGGAGGGGAAAAGGGCGGGCTGGATTTTTCCGCCCACACCTGGCTGTTGCTGCTGTCGGGGGAGGGGAAAAGGGCGGGCTGGATTTTTCCGCCCACACCTGGCTGTTGCTGCTGTCGGGGGAGGGGAAAAGGGCAGACTGGAATTTTCTGCCCTGCGCCTGCGCAGGGAGAAAGAAGGCATCGTGTGGCGCCATCCGGGAGGAGGGGCGGCCGCGGAAGCATGGCTGCCGAGAAGGGGAGACCCGAGGGCACTCTGCGCCCATGCCGAGCTTCCTTCAGGGGTGGCGGTGAGTTCGACCAGCCACCCTATTATGGGGGCAGCGGCTTGGCCTACCGCGGCCGCTCCCCCGCCAGGCCAGCAAACCACGCTTCAGCCTGAGGGGTGACCGCAATTGACCACATTGAAGAAATGTCTATTCAAGCTTTTTCTAATTTTCTAATTGGATTGTTTGTCTTTCTGTCAATGAGGTATAGTGGAAATTTTAAATGAAGGAAAAACTGTGATAATTCATAATTTAAGATATTGCCTCCAGTTGTGCATAGATTTTTGCATAACTTCAAATAAAAACTTGGAAGAAAGGGGAGGTTTCAGGGAGGCTAAAATGAATAGTGTTACCCTCTGCTGCTTTATTTGATCACCTAATCCCCAGGAGGGTCATTTCTGCTGGAAGATAGGAAGAAGCTTCATTTTCATTATATTCCTATAAGAAACCAATTTATGGGTCTTAAATCTGTCTGTTCCTCTTTCCTGCTAACTTGTTCTCCAGTTTGGGCTCTGAGAGTAGGTATAAGATTTTAGAGCTCTGGTTTGGCTGCCAAGGAAATGAACAAATTTTAATAATGATTGAAGCATTATTTGAAATATATATTGGACTGAATTTTATAAAAGGATAACTTAGTTGTTGACCAGAGCTTCAAGTAGAATAAAATGGGAGAAAATAAAACTTACCTGCTGAGGCTGCCTGACAAAGTGTATGGTATTAAAAAAAAAAAAAATGCTGCATGAAAGGTTGAGTTCCAGAAGTCTGGGTCATTGAGAAAATTATGTAGAAAAAGTTCAAAAACAAACTGCACAGTGTTCCCATTGATTCTGCTACATAGGCTCCTGCTAAGCTATTTGTTTATATGAGAAACCCCCAAGAGTCTGGGCTAAGAAAAACCACAGGTATCATAAAGACCTGGAGAATATTACAGCTCAGACCTGGCTGAGCGCAGTGACTTCACCTAACACCTAGGCATTCAGAGGAGACCGGATAAAGGTCTCTCATTAGAAATGTGGCCACATGAACTATAGCAAAATGAAGCCCATACTTGCCCTACGAAAGCCTTAAAACATTTCTAAAAATGTTCAAGCTGATTTGCAGGTTTCTTAAATGCCCGCTGGAACAAAGCACAACACTCTTTAAAGGAAGAAAGCAGAATCCAGACAATCAACACTGAAGTATTCACAAGTGCCAACATTCAGTAAAAAATGTCTGCATAACCCAAACAGCAGGAAAATGTAATCCAAAATTCAGAGAATATGAATCTACAAGTACAGCTTTAAATTTCAACATTCTTCTCAATAGTTCATGCAATAATTAAAAAGAAACTCAGTGAGGCTATTGTAGACTTACACAATACTCCCAATCAATTAGAACCAATTGATATTTACAGAACAATCCACCTAAAGTACTGAATATCTCCTTTTTGAACGTTTTATTGTAATAACCTGAGTGCACATAAAATACACACCAAGATAGTCCTTATGCCATAAAACACAAAAGAATAAATCTAAAATGACTGGTGTCAAAATAATGTTTTGGGTATCCCTTATATGTTATGCATCGCTTTTATCTTGCTGCTCTCAGAATTCTCTCTTTGTCTTTGGCACTTGACATTTTGATTAGCATGTGTCTCAGAGTTGGTCTTGAAGTTTTTTTGTTTTGTTTTGTTTTTTTCCATTGAAAAGTTTTTATTGAAGTGTATCATTCATACATTAACATACATAAACCAGAAGTGTGAACTTACAAATAAGCATAACATCATGAGTCTTTTACCACTAACCATGGTCCATAGTATACATTTGGCATACTCTTTCCATAATTTACTTGACTGTAAATGTGTGAAAATGAATAGAGTTGATGGTAACACATTATAGTGAGTAGAACTAATGCAGCAGGTTTATAAGTTGGGTTGTGGCTGAAAAGGGTAGTATAGGAATGTAAATGTCAATTGAAAGAAAGCTAGAAAATAATCTCAGGACTGAATAATAAATTGAACCCAGAGTGAATGAAAATTGTGGTTAATATTACAAATGCAAGAATGTCCTTCTATGAGCTAGAACAGATGTACGTCACTATTGCAGGGTGGTGGGAATGTGGAGAAGCATAGGAAAATACAATTAATGTAACCTATGGACTATAGTTAACAGCAATACTGTAATGTTCTTTCATTAATGCCAAAGATGCACTGTGTTAATAATGGAGGGGTATGGAAAAAATTATGCCAAATGTATGCTATGGACCATAGTTAGTGATAATTGTCTGATGATATTATCTCATAATCTGTAACAAATGTTCCACAATGTTGTGGTGTGTTGTTGAAGGGTTTTCCTATGGGAATTCAACACATGTGCCTGATTATTTTGTAAGTTCATAACTTAAGTAATAAAAATATATTTAAAAGCAAATATGATTTTTAAGAAAAATTCAATCCAATTCAATATTTGTAGCACAAAGATACCTGGAAAATTCCAAAATATCGGAAAATTGTACAACACAATTCTACATACTTCATGGGTAAAAGTACATAAGAAGGAAATAGAATCTATTTTGAATTGAATGGAAATGAAAGTAAAACACATTGAAACTGTTGAGAAACAGGTAAAGCTATGCTTTCAGGGAAACATATAGCTTTAAATATTAATATTAGCCAATAAAAAAGCTAAAACCCATATGTTCAGCATTTTAAAATAAATCATTAAAAATCTCTGTATTAATTGACTAAGGGATAATATCAATATGTCATCACAATATATGGAGAAAAGGCATTTGATAATATGCCACAAGTTCGTTACTGTAGCAGTTTGGTATTCTTTATGAATTCTAAAAACAGGTATTGCAGTATGTTTGTAAACTGGTCTCTTCCTCTGTGCATATTATGTTGTACTGGATTCAGAGGTTTCACTTTTGCTTGATGAAATTATGATTAAGACTTTGACTGGGTCACGTCAGCAGGACATCATTAGGACCAAGGCGGCAGGGACTCACAGAGAAAACTGCACAGCAGAAAAGAGAACTTGGCGTTTTGATCCTGGAGCCTGGGAAGTAAGCACACAGAGAAGCAGATATACGAGAAGGCTTCATTAGACATGGCAGAGGCCCCAGCAAGAGAGATGAGCTGTTTGCCTGACAGTCTACAGCTGACCTTGTGGAGAGAGCAGAGCAACTGAGCCCAAAGAGAAGTGAGCCCCAGGAGAGAGACAAGACTTGTCCCAGCCTGTGACTGAGATGGAAGAAGCTGGAACCATGGAGCCTTGGGAGCAGGAAAAAGACTGAACCCTTGCGGACATGGCCCACCAACTTGTATCAACAGTGGCAACAGACTCTGGGTGAGAAAGTACCTCTTATGGTACCTTGAGTTGGACTCTTTAAGGCTGTGTGACTGTAAACTTCTACTCCAAATAAATACCCTTGATAAAATCAACCGATTTCTGGTATTTTGCATCAGCACCCCTTTGACTGACTAATACAATGACTTAAAAGAAGAAAAAAGTATGTAGACTGGGAATCAAAGGGAATTTCTTCAACATCATAAAAGGCGTATACATAAAACTACAGCTTACATCCTACTCACTAGTGAAATAGTGAATGCTATCCCTGAAGTTTGGAACAAGACAACAGTGCTTTCACCACTTCCACTCAACATTTTACTTAAACACCCTAGCCATTTCAAAAGGGCAAGACATATAAATAATAAAATAAAATAAAATAATGCAGACTGGAAGGGAATACAGAAAACTGTTTTTCTTCACTGATAACATATTTATCTATATAGAAAAAATCAAAGGAAACTTCAAAATTTCCTCTAGAACTAAGCATGGAATTTAACAAGATTGTAGGATAAAAAACTCAAAACAGAAAAAATAATTGCATCTCTATTTAACAGCATAAAATGGTTTGAAAATAATACTACTTCTAATAGCAATACAAAACATGAAATTCCTAATGTAATATTTAACAAAACATTTACAAGACCTCTATACTAAAAATTATGAAATATTGCTATAAGAAAGTGAAAACCTAAGTAAATGGCAAGATACAACATGTACATGGATGGGATGACTCCATCTTGTTAAAAATATCAGTTTTCCTCAATTGTATGTATAGATACAGCATAAACACAGCAGCCTCTTTAAAGAAAATGACAAATTGATGCTAAAATTATTTTGGAAATGCAATAGACCTCATTTAGCCGACAAATATTTGGAAAAAATCAAAGTTGAGAACTCACACTGACTTCAAGACTTACTACAAACACTTTGTAGTAAGGTAGTGTGTTATTGGTCTAATGATAGACACATAGCTCAATGGAAACCATGCAGGAAGTTCAGAAATAGACTCATACATTTAAGGACATTTTGTTGGCAAAGTTCCCAAGGTAATTCAATCCAGAACATAGTCTTTTCAACAAGCGCTGGAACAACTGGTCATCCATTTGAAAAAATAAAATGAACCTTGAACGGTATCTCACATGGTACACAAAAATTAACTTGACATGGAACACACATCTAAATATAAAAGTTAAAAGTATTAAGCTTATAGAAGAAAATGTTAAAAGAAGATATGCATGACCTTGGGTTATGCAAAGATTGTAAGACAGGACAACAAAACCACAGATTTAAATAATTGAGAAACTGCGTCCTTCCAAAGAGTTTTAAGGAAATGAAAAGTCACAGAGTGCAAGAAAGTATTTGCAATATGTATGTCTGACAAAGGATTTTTATGTAGGCTCTAAGAAATCTTAAACTTGATAATAAGGCAAAAATCCAATGAAAACTGAGGAACAAGACTTGAATAGACATTTAAACAAAGATCTACAAATGGCCAATACACACCTAAAAAGATGGTCAATATCACTAGTCCTTAGGGAAATGCACATTAAAATCACAGTGAAATATCATTTATGTATCAAAAAAGAATGCCTAGGGAAATGGCTGTGGCTCAATCAGTAGGCTCCCATCTACCATATGGGAGGCCCTGGGTTCGTGTCCTGGGGCCTCCTTGTGAAGGCAGGGTCACCTGCAAGCACTGCAGAGTGCCACCCGACCTGCAAGCACCGCAGAGAGCCAACTCAGCAAGGTGACGCAACATAAAGGGAGACAAGCAAAAATAAAGAATAAAGAATGTGCAGCGAATGGACACAGAGAACAGTCAGCAAGCAAAAAGCCACAAGGGGGCTAAATTTTTTAAAAGTGAAAATGCTAAGTGTTACAACAGATGTAGAACAATTTAAAATTTATGTATTGCTGTTGGGACTGTAAAATGGTACCAGACTTTGGAAGACAAGTTTAGCAATTCCTTATAAAGTGTAGCTTACACTTACCATATTAAACAGCAATTCTACTCCTAGGGATTTACCCAAAAGGAATAAAACCTTATTCCTACACAAGGAATGTTATGAGAATATACATAGAAGACTTATTCATAAACAACCGAAATTTCTATCAACAGTTGATTAGGTAAACAAATTGTATTATATCCATACAATAGAACACAACTCAGCAATAAAAAGGAAAAACTCTTGATACACACAACATGAATGAACCTCAAAACTGTTACACTAAATAATAGAAAGCAGAGAGCACATATGAGAGTATAGACTATATAATTTGATTTATATGAAATTCTGGAATTAATCTCTAGTGACAAAATCATATCAGTACTTTCCTAAATTAAGACTCAAGAAGATTGACTCCAAGAGGAAAATCTCTGGGGTGATGAAAATATTCTATATATTGATGGATGTTTTGATTACGAGGATGTAATCTTTGTTTTAGAATAGAAGAGATATACTGTAGTTTTAATTTGTATAGCTGTACATCATTTTTGGGTTCCCAAGTATAGTAAAAATAGTCATTTTTATAAATTTTTATCAGTGTATTTTTATTTTTCTTTATGAGAAAAGCCGTGGGTTTGCAGAATAATCATGCATAAAACACAGGATTCCCATATATCATCCCACCAATACTCCATGCATCCGTGTTCAACATTTGCTATAGTTGATTATAGCACACTTTTATAACTGTACTATTAATGAAAGTCCATAGTTAAACTTAGGGTTAACTGTGTAGTGTAGTTTCATGGATTTTATTTTATTTTATTCTATTACCATATATATACATATATTTTTAAAGATTTATTTATTTATTTTATTTCTCTCCCTTCCCCCACCACACCCGTGCCGTCTGTTCTGTGTCTATTTGCTGCGTGTTCTTCTTCGTCCACTTCTGTTGTTGTCAGCGGCATAGGAATCTGTGTTTCTCTTTGTTGTTTCATCTTGCTGCGTCAGCTCTCCGTGTGTGCAGCGCCATTCCTGGGCAGGCTGCTCTTTCTTTCGCTCTGGGTGGCTCTCCTTACAGGGCTCACTCCTTGCGCGTGGGGCTTCCGCACACGGGGACACCCCTGCGTGGCACGGCACTGCTTGCGCGCATCAGCACTGTGCATGGGCCAGCTCCCCACGGGTCAAGGAGGCCCGAGGTCTGAACCGTGGACCTCCCATGTGGTAGATGGATGCCCTAACCACTGGGCCAAGTCTGCTTCCCTCTATTACCATATATACAATCTAATGCTTCCCCCTATTCATCATATTCAGACATACATCTCAGTGCGGTTATTTGTGTTCACAATGTTGTGATACCATCACCACCATCCACCAAAACATCCCCCTCATTCCAAACAGGAACTCTGTATATGTTAAGCTTTAACTTCCCATTTCCCTTCCTCACACCATCCCCTGGTAACCGATATTCCAGATACTGACTTTGTGAGAATGCTTATTCTAATTACTTTAAATCAATGAGATCTTATGATATCTGTCCTTTTGTGACTGGCTTATTTCACTCAACATGATGTCTTCAAGCTTCATCCATGTTGAAGCATGTATCAGGACTTAATTCTATTAATGGTTGAATAATATTCTTTGCATTTTATTTATCCATTTAGGTTGATGGACATTTGCATTGTTTCCATCTTTTGGCAATTGTGAATAATGCCACTATGAATATCAGTTTGAAAATATCTGTTTGAGCCCAAGCTTTCAATTCTTTTGGGTATATACCTTGTAGAGGGATTGCCAGGACACATGGAATCTCTTTATTTAGCTTTCTAAGGAACAGCCAAACTGTCTTCCACAGTGGCTGCATCATTATACATGGCCACCAGCCGTGAATGAGAGTTCTTATTTCTCATCATCCTCTCCAAAACTCGATATTTTCAGTTTTTGTAATAGCAGCCATTCTAATGGGTCTGGAATGGTATCTCACTGTGGTTTTTTGTTTTCTGTTTTTTACTTTTTTGAATTGACAGTATTATTTTTTAAAATTTTTTGTCTTTGTTTATTTATTTTTAATGTTACATTCAAAAAATATGAGGTCCCCATATACCCACTACCCTCCTCACCCCACTCCTCCCATAACAACAACCTCCTCCATCATCATGGCACATTCATTGCATTTGGTGAATACATCTCTGAGCACTGCTGTACCACATGGTCAATGGTCCACATTAGAGTTTACACTCTCCCCCAGTCGCCCAGTGGGCCATGGGAAGACACACAATGTCTCTGCAGTACCACCCAGGACAACTCCAAGTCCTGAAAATGCCCCCACATCACATCTCTTCTTCCCACTCCCTACCTTCAGCAGCTACTGTGGTCACTTTCTCCAAATCAATGCTACATTTAATTCCATTACTAATCACAATACTTCCAGAATAGAATATAGTAAGTCCACTTTAATCCATACTCTATTCCTCCATTCTGTGGACCCTGGAACGGTTATGTCCACTCCACCTCTGTGTTGAGAGAGTGCTTAGATTCCACTTGGATGATGGATGCAATTCTCCTACTTGCAGTTGTAGGCACTCTTGGCTCCCTGGTGTGGTGGCTGACTTTCTTCACCTCCCTGTTAGCTGGCTGGGGTAAGTCCAATAAACCAGAGGGTAGGAGTTGCAAGTCTGTTGAGGCTCAGGGCCTGGCTATCACATGGACAGTCCAGAGATTCAGGTCCCCTGAGTATACACTAAATCCCAGTGCCAACCTCAAGTCCGGTAGAAGTAACAGGATCTTTGTGAACAAAGATCACATCTGAGTCCAACTCCATCACACTCAGGAACACACACTCCAAAGTAGGGTCAACTGACATGGCACTGAATTCCATCTGCCATGATAATAGAACATGTGGGTCTCTGTAGTCCTCAGAAGAATCAATACTTGGGGTTGTATCTACTTTAGCTGTCTCTGGGACTCTGCTGAGATGTGTATAAGTGCGACCCCTCTGATGACCTCCCAGCCCTTTTTTGGAGACTCATAGCCATATAAACTCATTTGTTCTTTCCATTTCCCCCTTTTATTCAAGGTCAAAAAGCATTTTTAACTCCTGATATTACATGTAGGCTGAAATAGTCTGCTGGTCTGAGTTGACCCTTTTATTCAAGGTCATTTTCTAGTTACATCATCAACTGGTACTTGGTAGTAATCACTTGGTTCCAGGGAGGCTCATCCCCAGGAGTCATGTCCCACACTGTGGGGAAGGCAATACATTTACATGCTGAATTTGGCTTTGAGACTGGCCACATTTGAGCAACATGGAGGCTTTCAGGAGGTAACTCTTAGGCACCCTGCAGCACTAGGCCTAGTTCTTTTTTTTTTTTAGAATTTTTTTTTATTTTATTTTATTTTATTTTATTCATTTAAACATTATATATTGCCAAAAAACCTAATGACAATATATATATAAAACCTTTATCTTCACAAGTCTAATTCTTTATATAAATCAGAACAATAATGGGAACATTTATTCTGAATCAAGTATTTCATTAGATGATTGACACTGTCTTATTAGCTTCTCATAACCACGCAGAGAGAGAGAGAGATAATTTCATCATTTAATAGATGAGAAAATTGGTTCGAAGTGACTAAAATCTTCTTATAGGTCTCTGTTTGTATGGGGAAGTATCATGATTCAAAACCAAATCTATCTGATCATTGTCTCTCCATTGTTCAGAATCGCTATAATTTTCCCCAATAGACCCCATTTTTTTTGTTTTGTTTTATTTATTTATTTTTGTCTTTATTTATTTTTTTAATGTTACATTCAAAAAATATGAGGTCACCATATACCCACTACCCCCTTCACCCCACTCCTCCCATAACAACAACCTCCTCCATCATCATGGGACATTCATTGCACTTAGTGAATACATCTCTGAGCACTGCTGCACCACATGGTCAGTGGTCCACATTAGAGTTTACACTCTCCCCCAGTCCACCCAGTGGGCCATGGGAGGACATAGAATGTCAGTAACTGTCCCTGCAGTACCACCAAGTCCTGAAAATGCCCCTACATCACATCTCTTCTTTCCACTCCTTACCCTCGGCAGCTACCATGGCCACTTTCTCCATGTCAGTGCTACATTTTCTTCGATTACTAATCACAATAGTTCATGAATAGAATATCAGCAAGTCCTCTAGGCCTAGTTCTTATTTCAGGTGCACAGGCTCACATGCATAGTCATTAGTATCAAGGGCTCATTGTTGGACAATCTTTCTTTATTGGTCTTAGCCATTGCACTTGGGGGATTGTTGCTGTTCCATTAGGGAATGTGATAGAGCTCCCCTGACAAGTAACTCAGCTTTCTCTTATTTTTTGTTTTTAACTGTAACCACTATGAAAATATACAAACATTTTTATGTACCCTGTATATATGCCCTGGAGAACTCCCTCCCAACCATGTGCTCCCTATCAATAACACCCCACACCAGTATTCCTCTCCTGCCATTGTTGTACCTCTCTGTGGTCCTTACTGGAAAGCTATTGTCTCAATATCTGTACATCAGTTGCAGTAAGTATAATATGAACATGTAAAAAGATTATTGCTGGGGAAGGAATAAGGTGTCTGATGCTGGATATGTGGGAGTACAAGATATTGTATATATGAATTACTGTGATCTAAAACTTTTGTGAAGACAAGCTTAATAATTAGAAAAAAGAAAAGAAAAAGAAAGGACATAGACACTGAGGAAGAGATGGAAGAAGTTGCCTGCCAATGTGCATACAGGGCAACACTTACTATAGTGATGGAAGACAAAACATCAAAAACAAAGCTTTTTCATTTTTTAATTTTTTGATACCCCAATTTATTTTTACTTTAACTTTTCCAAATCAGTATGTATTATATATCTAACCTTTAAACCCACCACTATATTCCATTTTACTGTTAATGGAACCTGGCAATATATTAGGCTTCATTTTCACTGTGGTCTTGATTTGCATTTCCTCCACATCTTTTCATGTTCTTTTTTGGCCCCTTGCATATCTTCTTTGGAAAAATGTCTGTCCATGTCTTTTGCCCATTTGTTTAATTGGGTTGTTTGTCTTTTTGTTAAATTGAAGGATTTCTTTATACGTTCTGGGTATTAGCCCTTTATCAGATACATGATTTCCCATTATTTTTTCCTGTTGTGTAGGATCTCATTTTACTTTCATGATAAAGTCCTTTGAGAAACAAAAGGTGTTTTGGTTTTTTGTTTCTTTGTTTTTTGATGAAATCCCATTTACTTATTTTTCTTTTGTTGCTTGTGCTTTGGTTGTAAAGTCTAAGAAATGTTTGTCTAACATAATGTCCCAGTGATGATTCCCAATGTTTCCTTCAAGGACTTTGATAGTTCTAGCTCCTATTTTTAAGTCTTTTACCTATTTTGAGTTGATATTTATATATGGTGTGAGGTAAGAGTCCTTCTCTTTTTTTGCAATTGGAGATCCAGTTTTCCTGGCACCATTTGTTGAAGAGACTATTTTTTGCTACCTTGTCAAAACTCAGTTGGCCATAAATGTGAGGGCTGATTTCTGAACTCTCAATTTTATTCCATTGGTATGTATATCTGTCCTTTGCCATAGTTGCAGGGTTTCTGAGTCTTTCTGTTTTACAGAATTGCCTGTCGACCCCAACTCTCTTCTTCCCATCCCTGCCCTTTTAGGAGATGGGGAAGGACTGGAGTCATACAATTTCAATTTTGTTTTCTGGTATACTTTTCTGTAAGTGCAATATGTTCCTTTTACTTAAGATTTCAGAAGGGTTATTTTTTTTCTTTTATATTAAAAAACAAGCTTTATCTTAATCCCTGCATTTATCCCTACTGTTCTCTGGTTATTTTTGAGTTGGCTCTAGCAAGTAGGCTCTAGTTTTCTCTTGCCATGACGATTTCCAATTGCCATGTACAATATGTTCACAGTTAATTCTTCATTGTAAACAAATTGTATAATTACCCAGAGCAACGCTTATAAATCAACCTAACATTTATAAGGAAAAAAAGAACTATAATAGCAAGGGCAGCATGGGACTTTAAGCCGGCTTTGAACAAGCCAATTATTAAAAAAAAAAAAAATAGCACTTTGAGACAATCGTGGAAATTTGAAAATGGACTGGGAATTATATAGAATTAAGGGATTATTGTTTTGTTTTGATAATGACATGGTGGCTATGTTTTTAGAAGTTCTTATTAAAGATGTGGGTATTTTTTAAAAGATTTATTTTATTATTTATTTCTCTCCCCTTCCCTCCCCTCTTGTCTGCTCTCTGTGTCCATTTGCTGTGTGTTCTTCTGTGTCTGCTTGCATTCTCGGTGGCACCGGGAATCTGTGTCTCTTTTTGTTGTGTCATCTTGCTGTGTCAGTTCTCTCCGTGTGTGCAGCTCCACTCCTGGGTGGGCTGTGCTTTTCTCGCTTGGGTGGCTCAATGCGGGGTGTACTCCTTGAGCATGGGGCTCCCCTGCACGGGGGACACCCCTGCATGGCAGGGCGCTCCTTGCTTGCGGCTGTGCCGCATGTGGGCCAGTTCCACACAGGTCAGGAGGCCCTGGGTTTGAACCCTGGACCTCCCATGTGGTAGGCGGATGCTCTATCAGTTGAGCCACGCCTGCTTCCCAAGATGTGTTCTGATACAGTTCTTCTTCTATTGGGAAGCAGGTGCAGGGCACACCACAGGGTGGGAAGCAGCCCGTCACCTTCTGGCAGGCCCAGGGCCACAGCAGCCAGGCCCACGATCCTGACGTGGCCAGGCCTAAGCCGCAGACCACAAGGTATGGACAGAGGCGGTCACCCCCGCCTGCCGTGGTCAGCAGCTTTGCCCGGGAAGGCCAGTGGCCTCATGGTGACGTCAACTTCTTCTGTCCCATGCCTGGGGTTATGGGAGGCAGAGTCTATATCTCAATTGCTGTCGTGGTTATGTGGATGTAATCATTTTTCCCCCCAAACTCATTAACCTGTTCTAAAATGGGTAAATTTTATTTCATCTAAACAATAACTCAATAAAGTTGATGTTTGTATAAAGACGCTGATGAACACAGTGTCTCTATATGCCTAGGTCCCTAACCAGCATTTTTGTTTTGTTTCCTTGCTGGCTTAGAAATACCTGAACAAAATGTAAACTTCTTTGTTCCATGTGCTACCATGTCCATATAAAAGTATGAGGTGTTGGAATGGGATGTGGCAGCTTTGGATTTGGGTGTGTTAGAGCCAGATAAACCTGGCATATCTAAGATGGGAAATGAATGGAGCTTGTATTGGGGCTAAGGCCATGGTGGTAAGACAAGGGGAATTCACTTGCAATGCATGACGGAAAGGAGGACGCTTTCACTGCTTCCACCACTCTGTCCTTGGATGCATATGCTGTGTGCCGACCTACTGCCTACCTAGATCTAAGTCTCTGATCCCCAAAAGTAGTATAAGAGCAGAACCAGGCATGGGAGTAAGAGGTACAGAACTTTTAATATTGACACTTTCAGCAGAATTGTGACACCCAGTCTTGCAAGTGTGTGCTCTGTTCCTGGGAACTAGGCTGTTATCAGGTATTTGGGAAGTGGAGCAAGGAGAAACGTGAAGACATTGGAAGCGTCTCCCCAGTCCATCCGATGTGAGTGCTGCAGCACGGCCACCGCCTCCACATCTGTACCTTTGTATTGATGGAAGCCATGTGGGGCCTATTCCTCCATCCAAACTGATGGTGAATAATTAGCCATTTCTCCCATCTAAAAATACGTCAGATTCAAGTTTAATTTATGTGGCCCACTGTGCATGCTAATTATCTCTACAGATTTAATTATGCGGTGCTGTTATTTTTAGTGGGTTACAGGGTTCCATGATTTAGGCCCGGAGTCCACGCCAAAATTTTATGACTTAAGAAGTGGAAAAAAGAGCCTGGAATTTGGCAAGGACTGAGTCAAGACCTTGGAGGTGAGTAATGGCTTCGTAAAGACTGAATTAAGAAAACAGATGTATCTTAGGAAACCTTGCCCAGATGTGAGAAATGTGAGCACTGCTCGCTGTCAGCTGTTTTTCTCCTGGTTTGTGGTCAAACATTTTTATAGTCTATCTCTTTAGGGACCGAGTTAATAGGACTCGACGGAAACTGTTCTGCTCAGTTCTCAGCAACTCTGGTCACGTGAAACTCGGGGTGTAGGGGTTTGACAGGGGTTCTAGGGGATCCTGAGGCAGATGTTAAGCCACAGACAATTCATGGTGTAAGGTGTTGAGAGAGGATCCCTGAAGCTTCACACAATTTTCAGGATGTCTTTGGAGAAAGGAAAGTGGTTCGGGAAAATAAAATTGCATTACTCTAATCTTTGTGCTCCACCAGCTCCATTTTCTAAACCCAGGCACTATTGCTTACCAGAGAGTGTACCATGCATCTTCAGATGTGAATTCACCCTTTGGCATAAGCCTGCGTACAATGCCAGCACGCAGTGTTCCCTTGCTTGGGTAACCTTTCGGTGACGACAACGGTGGGACAACCCTTGCCCCTCTTAACATAGAACCCACTCGGCTCACTGAATCTCATTCTGCCTAATCTGTCTAAATCACTCCTTGAACAAAAACGAGCATGGCTTCACATCACACCGCCCTGCTCTCCATGCCCCTTCCCGTCCTGACGTACCTGTAGACTGCGGAGGGCACCTGGGAGGGACGGCATCCTTGCGTAGGTGCCAGCTGAATGGAAAACAAAATGCATATGCATCATTATCAAAGATGATTCATGTAAATGAGAACAGAACACCACAAGGGTTTACGGTTTTGTGGAACCAAAATCTCCTATTAAATTAAATGGGGGAAAAAAAACAAGTTTTCCACAATTTGAACGTTGGATAGAATTGATGCTGCATTTTCCAGAGGGAGGCCCAGATCCTTTATGAAGACTAAATGGAAATAACAGCAACCACTAAGGAAACTACACATTCCTTAAAAAAAAAAAAAAAAGAGCTGTGTTTCCTGACAGTTGCTTTCCTCATCCCAGATTCCTAACTCCCTGAAGAGGCTTCTGAATTAAGACAGGAATATAGTGAAGAGGGTGTGCTGTACAATCTTGTTTTAATACAAGAAAAATACCTTTTGTTCTTGACTGTGAGGCTTATGCCCTCGGACCACAGGGGTTAGAAACGGGGTCTGCGAGGGGAGTCAAGGGAGCCCCGGAAGCTGCCCTGCTCCCCAGAGCCCGCCCGCTCCCGGCCCCTGTCCAGTCTTTGCCGTCCTCCTTTTGGATGGCCGCAGAATGGGAGCTGTGCTGGTTTTAATGGGCTTTGAGCCTCTGCACCGGCCTTCCCCACACGCACACACACCAGGGGTCCTGGCGTCTGTAAATGCAGATTTCAAGTCTTTGCTTGTGGAGGGAGGTCTGCACAGGTGTTCACGGAATCAGTCTGTTCAGTCGGACCTCAGCATAGGGTTCTCCTAGCATGTTCCAAGTAAAGAAACTGGTATTTTAGGCCAGGCCAAAGCTGAGTATCTCCTCTTGGACCAAACCTCCTACCAGAAAACATAAAGTCTGGGTATAATACCAAAACGACACTATGAAATGACTGAAGAGCTGGCAAAAGCAGCAGATACTGGTGGGAAGTTGGTAATTGTTTGTGGTGATGTGATGCTGGACGAGTTTCCCATTTTGGTGGTCAAAATCCCTGTTTCGAAGAGCACTGCGGTTCCAATGGAAATCTAGCGGTCTAACTGGCTTGAAACACCAGAGAACAGCGTTTGGGGCAGTCACACAAGCTAGAATAAAAGACTGAGTACGGACGCCCTGATTTTGGCTTATAGAGTCTGCCCAGCCCTGGTTGGTCCCTAAACTATGCTCACGAGGGCAGAGCCCAGAGCCCCAGCTGAGACTGCAGCCCCCCCCCCAGCTGCAGGGGAGACAGAGTTCGAGGGGTCTGTTCAACCAAGTGCCTGCCCATTTTAATACGTGTGTATAAACAGATAAAGCTATGGCTATGGCTATAGGAATAGATATAGAGATGTAGATATGCACACAGGGTCTTTGAGGATGTAATTCTTAAGACGAGGCAAATGGAGCAGAGTGGACCCTGATCCAATACAACTGGTGCCATTATAAGAAGAAGTAAATTTGGACACAGAGACAAGACACTCCAGGGAAAACCACCAAGCGAAGGTGGAGGCTGGCAAACGAAGGAGCACCAGGCGTTGCTGGCACACAGAGAAGCTAGAAGAGTCTGGATGCTCAGAAGGATTTCAGAGGCAACCTGGCCCTGCCCACAACTTCGTTTTAGAGTCCCGGACGCCAGAACCACCAGGCGATGAATTTATGTTGTCTTGAGCGACCACGTTTGTAGTAATTTGTTACAGCAGCCCTAGGAAATTACACACATTCATAGATAAACCCTTCAGAATACCTCATCACGATTAAGATAGTGTGTAATGTAACATTCAGAATGTCAAGGACACCATCTAAAATGATAAAACATATGAAGGAACAGGAACAGGTGACGCTTGCACAAGATCATAAGCAGGGCCCCAGGTGTGGCAGTTTTGAGGGCAGAAGTGTGACCGCGGCTGCCACAGCCCCATTTCTAATTCAGGGCTTCTGATGCCCGGAAGCCTTGCCCGGATGGAAATCTCCAACTGGATGCTTGAGATGTGCCACGGGACGTGGCCAGGCGGACGCCAGAATGCTCGGACTCGAGCCTGACTAGAGCACTGTACCCAGTGATAAAGAAGGAGAGCGTTCGGGTGGTGGTGGGTGGGCAGGGAAGACCCCGGGAGCCCCCGTGCTGGGGGGAGGCTGCCATCAAGCTGTGCTTCCCGGTAGCTCTCAGGACAGACCTTCCGCCCCTCTCCCAGCTCTCTCCGGATACCCCAAGGAGGGGCTGCAGATGGCCGGTCCCTCTTCCCTGGCCCATCCCGCTGTCCAAGCACTTGGCTCCTGAGTGTGTCTCTGTCTTGTTTTTGGCTTGTTTTTCTTTTGTTCATTTGTGTTTTTCTGGGTTTCTTTCCAAAAATTTGCATAAATGCTCACATTATAAAGTGTAAGACCAATAAGTTTTCACGAGGTGAACCACCTGTGTACCCAGAACCCAGATCAAGAAAAGGAAAACTGTCAGCACGTTCGGAAGCCCCTTGTGCTCCCTCCATCCTGCCACTGCCCTGCCAAAAAGAATCTGTTTAATGCGCCAGAGGGGAATGGGCCCCTCCTCCTCCAGCGCACACTCTGACCGAGCGACCCCGGAAGCGAATACCCGAGCCTCCGAGGGTCATGGGAAGCCAGGGCAGCTGCCGGGGTCCTAAGGAGCTGTTCACTGAAAAGGCGGAAAATGAGGCATCTGCAAAGCTGAAAGAAAAACAAAAACAAAAACAAAAACCCCTGTCTGCACCTGGTCTTCTTCATTCCCCTCTGACCTCAAGAGGCTCCAATGGCTTCGGGAGTGGGGCCGGCGAGGGGATGAGCACGGGGCGGGGGTCACACCCGCCTCCCCTCATCCAGGATGTTCTAATCGCCTGCGTCTGGGGAAACGTGGTGTCCAGAGCCACTTCCCTGTGGGCCCCCCGCCCCTCGGGCCAAGCTCCTGTCAGGCCTGGAGGGGGGCTGCCAAGGCGCGCAGCACGGAGGACCCCGCCCCCCGCCCCTCCTCGGCCCTGGGAGGGTCTCGGCGGAGCCTGCGCAGAGGCCTTGGCGCACTGCGGGGCTCTCCGCTGCGCCTGCGCCCGGCCTGCGGGGAGGGGGCCAGGGGCCCCAGAAGCGGGGTTGTGCGGGTGCTGTGTTCTCCCCACCCCCTGCTCTCCATCCCTCCCCCATTCCTTGAGCTCGTGGTGGCTCGTTTTCTGATTCTGACCCCCTCCACCGAAATACAAGTGGCTCCCGTGCATTAGCCCCTTCTTGGCCCCGGAAGCCTGCCTGGGTGACACTGAGTTCTCGTTTTCACAGGCTCATGGGCCCCAGTGGGGACAGAGGGGTCTCCGGCTGTGCTTCACGGTGAGAAACGACGAAAACAGCTGGGATTCGACAGGGAGCGAATGATGAGTCGGTCGGAGAGCTTGGATGCAGGCTGGAGAGCAGTTGCTCCGTGGCTGAGAGCAGGGCGACCCTTTCCTCGCCCTTGGCCACACTCTGTCCAGGCTGGGGCGAAGCTCCTGTCCTGTGAGAAATGCACGCAAGGGAACATTCGTGTGTCTTCTCTTTCTGAGGCAGCACATGGGAACCTCTGACACAGGGCTTCAGAAGACATAGAATCCCAGGCTCTGTGCTCACCCTGGCCAGGAGCTGGTTTTGGGCTTGGTGGGTGGATGGGAGCAGCTGGAAGCCTAAATAGCAAGTCCCTTTGGTGGAGATCTCTATGTTTGGGCAGCGCAGAGACGTTAGAGAAATACGCGCAGCAGAGGAGTTATATGGCCACCCTCCAATTCATCGTCGTAAATAGTTGCTCAAGAATTATTTGTTGAAGGTAAACATAAAGTTATTAAGTATGAGTAAAAATTATGCACCTCCATCTTTACTGTTGGATATGAGAAATTTATTATACACTCTGAAAATTCTGGAACATTTTAATAATTTAGAAATATAGTTCATTTCACAAATGTTCCAATATTTATTACTCACAGCCAACAACCAACAGGTATTTGGTTGTCATATAACAGCAACATAGAAAGAACAAAACATGTTTATCAGTCGTTTGTATTTCCTCTTCTATGATTGGCTTCCTCATATAATTTGCCCATTGCCTCATGAACCTTTCCCTTACTAATCTGTTCATGTCCCTTATATAATCTGGAAACTACCCATTTTAATTATGAAAGTTGAAAATTTCTCCACCACGTCTATGGCTTGTCTTTTCCTTTTTCTTTTTGAAACTACCTTTTGCCTATTTTAGATGCACTGGGGTTTTTTTTATACATAATTTAATAGGAATTTAGCTATACTTTTCCAAATGTATGATAGCTATAAATTCCAATGCAATACTTTTGTTCTTAATTTAGAATGCTTTGATTTGTTTGAGTAACTTTCCATGTAAACTTAGATGACACAAAATTTAAGATGTGTTTCTCTTAACTCCTCATCATTCATATTTATAGTTTCTCCAGAAGTAATACTACTAGAAAAATTACATACCAGAGCCTTTGAAGATGCCAATCATTCAAGGTTATCTCAAAACTGACTGTGGCAGATTTTCCCCACAGTTAAAGAACAGTTAAATTCAGGATAAGTAAAGTTTGAGAGAATATTTTTTCTAATTCACCATTGTTGTCATTTAAAGTCTATTATTTCAGGGAAGCAGACTTGGCCCAGTGGTTAGGGCATCCGTCTACCACATGGGAGGTCCGCAGTTAAAACCCCGGGCCTCCTTGACCCGTGTGGAGCTGGCCCATGCGCAGTGCTGATGCGCAAGTGCGGTGCCACGCAGGGGTGTCCCCGCGTAGGGGAGCCCCACGTGCAAGGAGTGAGCCCCGTAAGGAGAGCCGCCCAGCGTGAAAGAAAGCGCAGCCTGCCCAGGAATGGCGCCACACTCACGGAGAGCTGACACAACAAGATGATGCAGCAAAAAAGAGACAGCAGATTCCTGGTGCCACTGATAAGGATAGAAGCTGACACAGAAGAACACAAGTGAATGGACACAGAAAGCAAACAAGGGGGTGGGGAGAGAAATAAATAAAAAATAAATCTTTAAAAATAAATAAAATAAAGTCTATTATTTCGAGTGCACCTATTTTGAGGGGATGCAGGGGGTGAAAAAATTGTCAGCTAATTCCTCCTGGGCTGCCTTTTTCTTATTTCTGTAGATTCCAACTTGGATAGTCTCTAAGAAAAGCCTGTTATATCAGACCCAAGTGCACTGAGCTCATTTTTCTCAGGTGCGCTCACAGGGAGAGCTCCTGAGCTCAAGAAAGGTTTTGGGAGTTAAAGGAGGCACTAAGGACTGCTGAGGGTCCTGCTTTCCTCTGACAGCATTTTCAGCCCCAAGAGAGCCCCTGCCTTCCTCTTCACAGAATTCTCGGTCTGCTTGTGGAAAAGGGTGTCAACACTCACCCACCACCCATTCCCAGTGAAGGGAGAGGAGTGGAGCCCAAACACCTGCGGACTGGCTGCTTTATTTGCTCTCAGGTTCTGTCGGGATATTCTTTACCAATCGGGTTACAGCGCCATCTGGCATTCAGAACTGGGAGTCCTGGGAGCCGCTGGAGAAGGTGGCCCTCGGGGGAGGAGCCCACAGCAGACACGGAACAGGTGCAGAGGGCAGCTGCCATCGAAGTGATGGACGCGAGAAGAGCAGGTATTAAAAACGACCAAAATAAGAGAGACAAACAACCGAAGGTTGGAAACATAAAACCTGAGCACCTTGGGGGCAGTTCCTCTCCCTCACTCAATTTATTAGCTGCAGTCATTGTTACAAATTGACCAACATCTTCCAAGGGTCTGGTTTCTATATAAATATGCTTGAAATAGCCTACACAATACACATATTATTATTAAATTCTTTTTGGACATGTTCTTAATTTCCAAAATATCAAAGTCGTTTTTCCATGTCATCATACATAGATCTTTCATTCCTTTTATCAGCTGTATGATATCCAGTATCATATGTGATTTATTTTGTTGTCAGGCATCTATTTATATATAATTAGATCATCTATAATAATTTTCCACGATCACAATTTCCTTTCTTTCTTTCCTCCCTCCTCCCTGCCCTTCTTTGGTCAACTAATTCTGGAAAAGTAAAACCATTAGATCTAAGTGCACGCACATTTCACATTTTGCAAGATACTGAAAACTATCTTCTGAGAAGAGTCTTCTCTGAGGTCACGTGAACAGAACAGGCTCCCAGTTAGCATGACCCGGTCTCACAAAGGGGACCGTGCTTCCTGCCAGTCCTACTTACTGCTCCTTCTGGGCAGTTAATCCCTGGAAGCTCCCGCTGGCCGTGGGACAGGAGTGGACTTCTGAGGACATGCTATGGCAGTGAGACCAAAAGATGCATACCAAGGCCACGGATCTTTAAACTGTGGCCTTCTGGGGAAAGCAAGCTTCAGGGCCCAATGTGTACACACTTTGCTTTGGGGAACCGAGCTTGGTGGGCACCGTGGGGGTTGGTTGACTGACGCAAAAGGGAGAGAGTGCCTCGCCGAGCCCGAGCTGCCTCCCCGGCGCCTGCGGCTGCTTCCCGCTTCCTTACGAGGTCTTCCTTGTTCCGTTGTCCTCTTGGCTCACACACCAGAAGCCGGATCTGGGAGGCTGCAAACGAGTCTAGGAATTCTGCTGTGCAGTCTTCTCTTGCTGTTCATTCCTCCCAGTGAACTCACGGATCCTAGAGTGCCATTTCCACGCCGTTGTTCCGTCTGAGAATTAAATACGTATTTATCTACTCAGTAAATATGTATTGAACCCTTCGTGTACACTGAGCGCTGCCCTGGGAGTTTAGGATACATTAGGGTCCAAAACGGGCAACGCCCCCTACTCTCATGAAGTTTGTACAGTCACACTAAAATGAATTAAACGTGGGTGATAAGGTGATGAGCACAGGGGGCAAAGCGCAAAGTCTAGCAACATAAGGGCATCAGAGTGCGTGGCGGTCAGGGGAGGCCTCGGATGAGAAGGCGAATTTCCAGCAACGGTTAGAGGGAGGTGAAGGGGTTAACCGAGCAGAAGCAGAGGGCAGAGGGCAGCACAGAGGAATTCAGAGGGGTCAGGGCCGCGCAAGGGCGCGCTGGCAGTGGGGGCTGAGTGGAGCAGAGGCAGCAGGGGGCCCGGCTCCCCTTAGAATGGGGCTCACTAGCTGCTGCACGGCGAGCACGGGCTGGAAGGGGCGGGGGTCTTCCGGAGAGAGGTCTCCCCAGGGGTCAGGTGCAGCCGCTGGACGTGGGCGGCCAGTGCGCCTCTGATACAGCGGCGAAGGGGGCCTCCCTGGGAGGCGTTTTTGCCAAGTCTGAGTGAGAAAGACTTGGGGGCTTGGAAGCCTGAAGGGAGGGGAGAAATCAGAGCTCTGCTGTGTGGGCGACCTTTCTCGGCCCAGAAGGTCCCTCTCTCGCTGGGCTCTGGGACAGGGGCAGAAAGGAGGGGTCGGAGGAGGGCGGTGTGGAGCCCGCAGGTGAGCGGGAGCCCGCCGGGGCGAGGCGCGGGAGGGCGGGCGTGCCGGGCCGGTGCCGGCAGGGTCCCTCTGCCCTCCGCTCCCGCGCCAGCCCCTGGTTCTCGGCCGGCTCCCGGCCCCCAGCACCACCTCCGGGGAATGACCACTCGGCGCTGCCACCTCCGGAGCCGCGCCCGGGAGGCCGAGGTCGCGCTCTGGCTCGCAGGTGGAGGTGTGCAGGGTTTGAGAACCACGCGCGGACCACCCACGACCTAAGAACCAGAACCGGGCAGGTCCGGGGAAGGGCCATCTAGAGACGCGGGAGACGGCCTCCCAGGCCAGGGGCCGCCGTGCGCTCCGCGCGCAGGCCACCTCTGGCTCGCTGCCCACCCTGGCCCCGCGGCCTGGGGACAGGGCACACTCCAGGTCCCGTCGTGTCACACAGGCCGTCTAAGAGGCATGTGCGCCTGGTGCCTCCCCGGGCCACATCGAGCGGCGGTCACTGGAAGGGGAGACGGAGGAGGGCGCTGGAGTCCACTCTGCCGGGCGAGCGAGGGGGCTCCGGGCGCCTGCGCGCGCTCCTTCCTGCGCTGCGGGGGTCTGCCTCCCGCGGGAAGGACCCTGGCGGCGCATGCGCACGCTTGTGGCGCTGCAGGAGCCCGCTGGCCGTGGGGAGGGGGCTTCCGGGCGCCTGCGCTCTCTGCCCTGGGCACTGCAGGGGGGCCCTTGGCGGCTGCGCCATTTTTGGCACTTTCCAGAAAGCTCGAGGGTCGGGATGGGGGTGGGGGGTGCGGGCCCCTCACCATCTCCCCGCGCTGGGGCGCCCAGGCCCCCAGGTGCACTTTTCTGACTTGGAAAAGTGCAGGCATTCTCTTTTATGTCCCCGTGGTTCTCTAACAGCATATACCTGGGATGTGAGGGTTTGGACACGCGCCACGCGGGTCAGCAGAGGAGGAGTGGAGACAGATCAGGTCCTAATCGTGGGGAGCAGTGTGCGCGGACGGCAGGCCGGAGGGCAGCAGGCCGGCCTAGCCTTCTGCCCGCCGGCCCGCGCTCCCCCAGGGGCTCTGTCCCCGGACCTCGTGGCCGAGCCATGCTGCTCCAGGCCTGTTCCCCCCGCAAGCGGCATCAGCATCGCTGATGATGACAACAGGCTTCTCAGTCAGGAATTTGGGGAGTAGGGTCCACCACCATTTATCTAGCAGGCCTGTGTCGGAAGGCTTCCCTCGCTGGCTGCCAGCACCACTCTCCCGCCACCCTCTGTGGGAGGCACGGTGGGGAGGAGGGGGCCAGGGCGCGGCCTGGGCTGAAAGGTTCCCGGGGTGCGCCGTGCGCGCAGGTGGCGCCCTGCACCGCTGTCTCGCGAGGGGGGATCCCTGAGGAGCCTGGAGAGGAGGGGTGGCCACTCCGAGGGCCTCTCGGTGGAAGCTCATCGCTTTGAGCTCCTCATGGTGAGTCGCGCGTTCTTGGTCATTTAGCTCAGAGGCAGGCTTAAATGTGGTCACGCCTGTTCTTCACTTCGCCCACCGGAAGTCCGCTGTTGCGTCACTGCGGAGTGCAGGCTGTCGATGGATTTGTGCGTGCGGGAGTCGCTGGTTACATTTGGAATGGGAAGAAAGCAATAACGTGGCAAGTGGTGAGTTGGGGGCTGGAAGGAGTGGAATGACCCCATACCCACTAAACTTAGAAAGTGCAGTTAGGCCTCAAATCCTTCGAGTCGGTGAGAATGCGAGCAGGATTTGCTTCTTCCCTGTCGCGCTGCCAGGCCTGTGTGTCTGCAAGCTGGTGGGGACGGTGAGAATGGGGGTGCAGAGGAGAGGGACTTGCGCTGCCCTGCGTTAGGGGGCTTCTCGAGCCTGGGGGTTGTTTCTGCATTTGTGTCTTGTTTTGTTTCGTTTCACCGCCAGTGCACTCTACGATCATCTGTCTGTACCTGTGCCTGTTAGCATGACCTGGGAGAGCCTCTTGTCTGAGCGTCAGGTCACGAGTCTACACTAAGGGTCCCATGAGGATGACGCCCTCTTTGTCTTCACGCTGGTACCCTCCTGTTTTCAAGGTCTCGTCAGACCCACCACTGAGTCTGTCTTTCCCTCCATGAGGTCCGTTTGTCTCTGGTGAACAGACGGGGTGGTGAGCTGTCAGGGCTCATACCTTTTCCTCTCCCTGTCCCTCTCCCCTCAGCCCAGGGACCTGCCGTTCTCGCCTGGTGAACAGAGCCATTTGGCGACATGCTTTTGGAGCTCTTAAGAAATCTGGCCTGGAGAAGAAAACATGTGAGTTATTCACATACCTTTAATATTTAAAGCCATGGTTTATCATTTAGGCTTTTGCTGTGTAACAAACCTTGCCACAATTTAATGGCTTAAAAAATAATGATTTATTATTTCAATTTGCTGCACTTCCTTGAGACTGTGCATGAGAGGTAATTTTATTTCCAACACAGCATGTTCTGATGCATCTATATTTGCTCTAAATTCTGCTTATAAAATTAGCAATTATTTAGCTCATCTATCTCTTTTGTTGTACCTTATCATACATGGTTAAAATAAGCCATTTGACACTTTGATTGTTTTGCCTGGAAATTATCTTCCAAACATCCAAAACAGGTACACAGGGTTAGTTTTACTAATAGTTCCATACATACCTAATATGAGTCACTGTTTTTGGACTCCTGTAATTGTGGTTTCCTTTCCACTATTATGGCCCCCACCAGCAGGTCACTCACCTTTTACAGGTGTCCCTAACGAGTTCCTCTGCTTTTTCAGTGAGCACCTTCTGCTCCCATCAAAAGCCATTACCACAAACTTTTCATTTCTGTTGTGGCAGCACCCCACTTCTAGATAAGTTTGTTTTAGTGCTTATCAAACAATCCACAAAGATGAGTGATTCAAAGCAAGAGCATTTATCATTTCTAATGATTCTGTGGGTCAGCCTAATGATTCTGCCACCCTGGCCAGTCCAGCTGGGTCTCATTTTACATATTTGAAGGTTGGCCTGGTGGCAGCTCAGAGTGATGATTTGTCACGATCTCATCATTGAGCAAACCAGCCCAGCCTCCTTCAGGTAGTCACGCTCTTTCCAAGAGCAGCAAGAGCAGGCAAGCCCCAATGTGCAAGAAATTTTTCCACATCTCTGGTTGCATCACATTTGCTCTTGTCACATGGGGCAAAGCAGGACATGTGGCCAAGGGAAGGGGCCACCCAAGAGCTGGGATGCAGGCAGTGGCGTTATTGCAAGCATTTCTGCATTCAACCACAGGTAAATTGACAGTGTGGAAGGTCTGCCACGGTTGCCACCTTTCAGGGTTATCCACAGAGGAGGCAGAGCCAATATATGAGACTGAGCTAGACTAGCCTGAGTGTTCAGTGGAAAACAAGGAAAAGAGAAAGGCTACTTAAAAGAACAGGGAGGTTGATAAACCCTACTTAAAAACACATGAGCAGTCGAATATGATAAGCAGTGGAAAGAGTCTACCAGATTCACCAACATGAAGGTCCACACGATGCTTGAAAGACTCGTTTTGATGGACTGATGGAGAAATCCCACCAAGACCAGGACCAAGCTCAGGTGTGAAAAGTTAATGTCTGGGGCATGACCCATTATTGTTCATTTTGCTTTGGCCTTTCCCATGTCAGGCAAGGATATATATATATATATATATATATATATATATATATATATATATATATATATGTTTTAAATATAACTTAAGATCCCTCTGAACATTACTAATCACATGAAAAATAATCCCAGCAGCTATTCCTGATTCATAGCAGTCAGTGGACACATGATAATCTCCGATGTATTTCTACGGCTTTAAAAGACATGCCAGACTCTATTCCTGTCCTGGCCAGAATCCTGGGGCTACAGCTGGTAGATGGATGGCTCCAGCTGGAAGCTCCCACATAAGCACCTGAAGCAGATATCTATGTTTAGAGTGGGAAAACCATGAAGGATATGATGATCCTTCAAATCATTTTCTTGGAATTTTTTTTCCACTTAATTTTTTTTTTAATTTTCTTGGAATTTTATTCAAGATTTAGGTGTTGAGGGTAAAAAGGAAATTATAAATGAAAAAAATGAATGATTAATTCTCCCCTTTAGTTGAAAATCTGGGGTATATTATATTTGGGGGACCATCTATTCTAACTCTTTGGAATAGTCTTTCATTTTACAAATATTATGTCAGACATAACTGGAAGTATAGCTCATGTTAGTCATAGAAATATAGTCTTACTAGTTAAGGACAGGTAATTTATTCTATCATTTATATTGGCATTACTTACAACTTTTCTTGAGCATTCTTGAAGTATTTATGAATTATTAAATCAGAAACAATCTTGAACTACATATAAAAGAATTAGAAATATGGAAAATAAAAATAATCATTTATTCCTAGTAAATAAAATTTTGCTTTTCATTATTTGAATCTAGAATTTTCAGCTAGTTGTTTTTTGGATAATTATTATAGCCTTTTGTGGAATAGTGAAACTTAATACATTTACACTCCCACTACCAATATAGAGAGTTCCTGTTTCCCCACTCATGTAACCCCAAATTTTGAATTAACTTTTTGAAAATTGCCATTACAATGGGTAAAATATAGAATGTTTTTGTTTTCCTGTTTCCTGCATAAGAGTGTCTTCTCATATGTTACTTATTATTTGTATTTTATCTTCTGTGAATTTCCTGTTAGACACAAATTGCTTGCTTCCCCCATTGCATGGGTTGGCCACTGATTTCAGTTACTGATCCATAAATTTGGCTGGCTGAAGTATAGCCCTAAGAACAGCTAAAGTTTGAACCTGTCCAAGTCGGAAAGACGCAGGTAGCCACCATTTTGAATTTGCCCCAGCATGAGGGGGAGCCAGGCTGATTGCAAAGCGCAGTGATGGTAGGGACCTGTTTTGGATTTACCCAGATTGGACTGCAGCCCTAGCCTAGGCTTCAGCCCCATGTATAGCATGGAGGACACTGGTGGGCCCTGCACTAGCCTTTGTGGATAATGGCAGGTACATTTGCCTGGCACAGACTGAATAGTCAGAAATTTACCAGGGCAACTGCGGTCATTTTGGACCTGCATGACATAGATTGCTGCCCATACCTGCAGCTCCATCCCTGCCCCAGGTAGGGGAAAAGGGGGCATAAAGCTTCGTCAGTCTCTCTGGCCAACTAAAGTGTAGGCCTGCACAGCTTGGATTATTCCACACAGCTGTGACTCTGTCCCTGCTCCTGGCAAAGGAGAAAGTTGGGAGAAGCTTCATTATCCCTGGAGAAATGAGGACAGCTTGAGCCTCCACAGCTTACATCACCATCTACATCCTCGGTTCCTACTACACAACCAGCAAGGGAGAAAGGGCAGGAAGCCCTAAACTAAAGAGAAAAACTGCACCCAGAATAAATACTCTAGTAAGACAGATGCCAAGACATCAACAAAAAAAGTACAGTCCACACCAAGAAACAAGAAGATATGGCCCAGTTAAAGGAACAAGATAAGCCTCCAGATGACATAAAGGAATTGAGACAACTAATCGTAGATGTTCAGACAAATCTACTTAATAAATTCAGCGAGAGGCTAAAGAGATTAAAGATATTAAGAAGACATTGGATGAGCACGAAGAATTATAAAGCATTCATAGAAAAATGGCAGATCCTACAGGAATGAAAGGTGAAATAAAATACATTAAAAATACACTGGGATTATATAATAGGAGATTTGAGGAAGCAGAAGAAAGGATTGGTGAACTTGAAGAAATAGCCTCTGAAAGTGACCATACAAAAGAACAGTTGAAGAAAAGACTGGAAAAAATTGAACAAGTTCTCAGGGAACTAAATGACAGCAAGAGATGTGCAAACATACATGTCATGGGCGTCCCAGAAGAAGAAGAGAAGGGAAAGGGACAGAAGGAATATTTGAAGAAATAATGGTAGAAAATATCCCAAGCCTATTGAAGGGCATAGATATCCATGTCCAAGATGCACAACCTACTCCCATCTGAATAAATCTGAATAGACTAACTCGAAGACACATACTAATCAGAATGTCAAAGACAAAGAGAGAATCTGAGAGCAGTAAGAGAAAAGCCATGTTTAACATAAAAGGGATACCCGATAAGATTAAGTGTTGATTTATCATCAGAAACCATGGAGGCAAGAAGACAGTGGTCTGATACATTTAAGATACTAAAAGGGAAAAACTTCCAGCCAAGAGTCTTACATCCAGCATGACTGTCTTTCAAAAATGATGGCGATTTTAGAATATTCACAGATAAACAGAAACTAAGAGAGTTTGTAACCAAGAGACTAGCTTTGCAGGGAATGCTAAAGGGTGTGCTACAGTCTGAAAAGATGAGAGAGAGGCTTGGAAGAGAGTCCAGAAATGAAGATTATATCAGTAAAATAACAGTGTCAAAACAGTGGTAAAAATAAAATGACAGGAAAAACTCAAATATTTTGGAATAAACATAACAAATGATGTAAAGCACTTGTATTCAGAAAACTACAACTCTCTTAATTTTAGAAAGACCTAAATAATTGGAAGAACATTCCATGCTCACAAATTGGAAGACTAAATATCAAGATATCAATTCTACTCAAATTGATAGATTCAATGCAACCTGGATAAAAATCCCAACAGCATTTTTAAATAAATGGAAAACATGATTATCAAATTTATTTGGAAAGGTAAAGTGTCCTGAATAGCCAGAAACATTTTAAAAAGGAAAAGCAAAGTTGGAGGACTCTCACTTCTGGACTTTAAATCATATTACTTAGCTACAGTGGTAAAAACAGCATGGTACTGGTATAAAGACAGACACAGAGATCAGTGGAACTGAATTGATGGTTCAGAAACAGACCCTCGCGTCTATGGTTAAGTGATTTTTGACAAGCCTGTCAAACCCAGCTTGGGCAAAACAGTCCATTCCACAAATGGTGCTGAGAGAACTGAATATTCATAGCCAGAAGAAAGAAAAAGGACCCCTATCTCATAGCTTATACAAAAATTAATTCAAAATGGGTCAAAAACCTAGATATAAAAGCAAGAACCATAAAGCTTCTAGAAGGAATTGTAGGAAAATATCTTCAAGACCTGGTGGTAGGTGGTGGATCCTTATCAATGTTACAAGTTCTTCCATTACTAGAGTAATAATTTTCTTTATTCCATAGTTTTATTCCCCCCTTACATTTGTTCATTCCTCAATCTTGAGGATTCTGGGATGGTGATGCCTACTTTGCGTCAGATTGAGAGGGGCTTAGATCCCATGGGACAGATGGATGGAACTGTCTTGCTTGCAGTTGTAGATACTCTTTTTTGGGGACAGGGATTGTCCATTATCATCCTTTTGTTAGTTATCCTGGGTGAGGCTGATGAACTGGAGAGTAGGCATTGGCTCTAACTCCGCTGAGATTGATATGCTCAACTGGCATATGAATGTCTGGAAGATTTAAGTCTCCGTTACATATATTTAAATGGGCATACTGCTAATTATTGGTTCAAATAAATGGGGCAGAAGAGCCATGTATAGGAAAATTATAAATGAGGGCAATTCTGATACATTGGGGAAATAGATTATATATTACAAGGTAAGGCCCACAAATGGAGTGCCAATTTCCTGTCTCATACATTAATTATCTTCAAAGTAATTTCTGCAAAAGCAGACTCTTCAGTCCATGATTTCCAATTTAAAATATCTGACTTAAATATATGAATGTTCACATACATATGGATTATATTGTTTTGTGTTGTTTTTCTATTACCCCATTTTCACCAACATTTGTGTGCTATCCCGAAGTGAGGAATATATTAGTAAACTCATGAGAGAGAGGTTTCTGTAAGGCTAGAGGTCCTTGGAAATTTCCTAAAACAAAATGGGTTGTAAAAGATTCTGTTCCTAGCTTAAAAATTGCTAGGCTTAGGAAATTGATTGGACTTCAAGAATTTTTGGTAGGTGATTGGCCTTCTCAAGTCTTTCACTTTAAATTTAGGTTTTTGTTTTATTATTACCCATAATTTACCAGCACTTCTTCCACTGCCTCTTCTGGCCTTTTCCTGCATATTCCAAGCAGGATGTGTCACAGAAACATTTTTCCCTCCCAGAATCACTGTTTATTAAATTCATATTCCTGAGGCTTTGGAGTTTGGGAAAATCCTAAACCCAAAATTTGTTGGACAATAAAAGGAACAGCCCTCATAGTCACGGGGGAGATTATTTTGCAGCCTTTTCTCAGCATGGAGAATGCCCTGAATTCCCCTATCATTAAAGCCCATAAACTCTGCTTATGAAAATTTGCATTAGTATCCCTTATTCAAAGGAAAGAGGTGAGCCCCAGGAAATATCCATTTTCCTAGTTAAAATTCACCTCACTCATATATGAACTGTCAGTATTAGATTATGCAACGATCAGGAACCCCCATTTTACAGCACCATCTGTAATCCAGAAATGGAAGTATGGAACCAGGCTAAAATTAACTGCTGAGAACCCAGGCTGCCAGCAGCTGCTGAAGATGGTGGGGGACACACCAGGGAGCCAAGAGTGCCTACAACTGCAAACAGGAGAGTTGCATCCATCATCCAAGTGGAATCTAAGCATCCTCTCAATACAGAGGTGGAGTGGACATAACCATCCCAGGGTCCACAGAATGAAGGAATAAAGTATGGATTAGAGTGGACTTATTGATATTCTATTCTGGAACTAATGTGATTAGTAATAGAAATAAATGTAGCATAGAGATGGAAAAAATAAATAAATAAAGATGGTGGGGGAGATTGTGAGGAGGGAGATCTGAATCCTGGAAAGAAAAGGGTTCAAGGAAATAGTTCAAGGAACTATTTCAATGAAAAAGGGACACAAATGCCTTTTAAATTACAAAAGCAATAGGTTACTGTAAATATTTTTAAAGTACAGAAGTTTAAAAACTACATATTAAAAGATGTACACACAACACTGATTATACTAAAAGCATTGATTATACACTTTGGATTGAATAGCATGAAATAGCTGTGTACAGTGGGGCAAGCATAGAGAGACTGAGAGGTGAGGAATTTTCTTGTTTGTTATTTTCTTTATTATTATTGAAATAATGAAAATGCTCTAATAATGACTGAAGTGATCAATGTGCAACTGTGATTATATCAAATATCATTGTATACCTTGGATGATTTGTGCTTTATTAATATGCTTTATAATATCAATAAATTGATTTTAAAAAGATGTACAAAGTATCCCTCCTTTATCCAATTCCATACTACCTTCTAATCGTGTTTATACTTTCAGATTTTCCAACGTGTTTACAAATACAATAAACTGATTCCATGTATGTATAGATTATATACATATGTATCTAGGTATCATTGTATAAATATAGATGTAAGTTATATAGAGAAATGTATATATTTAAAAGAAGTATATGTGAGGCTCACATTGCATTTTGCAAGTTGATTTTAATTATATTTTTGTATTAATATAGAGCTTCATTATTAGTATTTTATATTAAAATATCTATGCTCTTTGTCTATGAACTACTGATGAAATTTTACTTATTTAGTGATGAAATTTCTTATTTTTCACTTTTGTAGTAAATGCTGCAGAGGATAATTTCATAAAATTCACACGACAGTACAAGCAGAATTGAAGGCTCAAAAAAAGACTGCAATAATATACATCCCCATTTAAATTGTGTAAGTACCAAACTGAATATGCAATTAACAAACCTGGATATGAGCAATTCATCTTTTACCCAATCAGGCTAAATGGCATCTCCTATTAGCTTATTTTGGTTTGTTAAGAATGAACTTTGTTGTTTGAATTTCTCTTCTCTTTTGAAAACTGCCTGTTCATGTGACATATTTTTAATTAGGCTGCTTTTATTTTTCTTATTAATCTTAGTTAATACCCTTAGTGTAATACCCTGTGTATTTGGGGTATTACACTGCTTGTTACAGTCAACAATTATTTTCCAAATGATTCTGGTTTTCTCATGAGCATCTATATTAGGAAAAATACTTGGTTGCTGCTTAATTAGAATTTAAAACACACATTATAACTAGGATTATATATGGCAGAAAGTGGAAAACAAGGTTATTTTGTGGATGAATGACTGGAAAAAATTAAAATCTCTTAATCATCCGTTCTGGATTTAGCTTTTGTAAAACTTGTTCATTTTCACTAAACCAAATTCAAAGTTTTATAGAAAATGTTTTCAATGAGAAATGGTAGTGGAAATCCCTTGAGAAGTGTAGGCCAGTGCCATTTTTAACATTTGCTTTTCTGTGATTTTGATGATTCTAATACATTTGCCTACATACTTACCTTACGGCACGTGCCACTTTTATTTGAACTGCATTTCTCTTAGCTTTTCAATTTCAGCCTTTCAGAACTGACCTGTAATAATCGTTAGGAAATCTATGAACTGTAGGATTCTGACAGTAAGGCCCGAATGAAATGCTTTGTTTCCAAAACAGTGGTAAAAACTTATTTTATACTGCGCTGAAAAATGGCGAGGATGTGGGAACTGACTTTGGGGTGATAGTCTTTTAAATACTGCCTTTTTAAATTAAATTATGAATAGCTCAGAGTGGACAGCCCTTGACGACTCAACCTCTCGCCAGTGGCCCCAGCAGGACCCGGTTGGTAGCCAACCACGCGCCTTCCCCGGCACCGCCGCAGAAATACAACTTGGTCTAGCGGAGCTTGGTCCGGTGGACCCTGGCTCCCGCAGTGCAATGTGGGACGGCCACGTGACTAGCGCGGGAACGGCGGCCCACAAGGGCCGCTCGTTTCCGCGTCAGTGCGGCGTGCAGGGCCGGGGCGGGTTGGTATATCCTGCCCTCCCGGCCTCCGTCTCTCCCGCCTCTTCCGCCCTGTCCGGTCAGGCCTCAGGCGCTTCGATGGGAATTTCCCATCAGTCCTTTGCCTCCGGGAGACCGCGGCTTCCTATAGCGTTTGATTCCTTTGCGACAGATTCGTTTGGCGGGATCTAGGCCATTCTTGTGTTTTAGTTTTTGAATTTCAGCGTATGAAATAGTTGGCTTTTCTGTAAGATATAAGAAAAAATATGGTGTTTTTAATGTCCGTCTGTATATATTTATATGAAAATCCACAAATAAAGCCCATTATGGTATTCTTTTTTTATATTAATGCCTTTGATTTACATCTAATTGCATTAGTCAGAATTTTTTCAAATACTTTTAATTGTTCTGGCGTTATTGGAGATTTTTGTTGTTATATAATGACATACAAACAATATGATTTTAAATTTGAGTGCTGGTTCACTATTTTAGCGTTTTCAAACTCTTCTGCCCTTCACAAAATCTCCAGAGGCAAAATTACTTCCAGAATTTCATGCATTGTATTGGAATTTCCTGAGATTATTGCCACTAGAAAGCTTAGGAATCTTCAATTTTTAAACTTTTGGCCCCTCCCCACCCCCATCCCTACCCAAACTACAATCTTCTGAATTAAATTCTTAACTGGGTAGAAAAACAACTATTGGGCTTTCGTTGCTTTGTTTTTATACCTCTTCTGTGAGCGTTTCCTTCTCCCCTTAATCTTGTTCCTTTAATCTTAACTTGAACCGAATGTTCAACTTCAGATATGTCTTTTAAGATTTTTTTTCCCCATTCTTTGTCCTCCTGTGCCATTCTCTTAGGTCAGGCTTCTGTGTCTCTTGCAGAAACCTCTTCATTGGCATCTCGAACTATTGCAAGCCTCTAACGCAAACAAAATAAGATATTCTAGATTGGTTTTATTTCCTATGTGTTATAAATTATTCGAAACGTATAACTTTATTTCTTCTGCATGCTAAAATTATTAAGGGCATTAAGGATAAAGAAGAGACAGGGTAAATCTCAATTTTCAAAAAAATGATAGGGTATTTGGGAATGACCTTCAACAATTTCTATAACCCTAGAATTTTTGTTTTTAAGACATTCAGAAATATATATTTTTTTTTGCTGTTTATCTTTACAACTCTTGAAGGTAGACCGTATTTTGTTAATAAAAAATCAAATTATACCTAAATAAAAACTACATTAGAAATATTATCATCTACTGTCTTTTGCAATTTGCATTTTTCAGTAGTAACAACCATCAACATCCAAACATTGATGTCTGTCATTTCAGACCTTTACTTGTAATGCACATATATATTTATCTACATGTTTCAAGTGTAGTATCCAAACCATGTTATGATAATTATGATAATTTCAGCTAGATATAGTGTGTCTTATTGCTATGTGTTGTCATTAGTATAATGGGTTAAAAATTTTACTCAAAGCAATATGTGGTGTCTTTGTATTATTGTTAAACCTTCTGAATCAGCATAGGTGAGGACACTAGGAAGGAAGGGAACTGGTGGAAGGTTACAGAGATATTAAGTGATAGTCAGAAGGCTGTCCTCCTGCTCTCCAGAAGACCATTCCTCATCAACTCTGGGCAGAGATGAGCATTGTTGCATTGTTCTGTTTTCCCATAAGTTGTGTGCTGTAAACATGTTAAACACTCAGTAACTACTAATTAACCTCAAATGTTTTCATATTAATTTGTTGTAATGATCCTCCCCCCCAGTATGTTTACCTAATCATTCATTATTCTCTGGTGGGTATATTTGATTTGTTTTCATTTCCCTCCCTAAAGATCTAAAAACAGCAGTATAGGAATACACATTCATGTACATTCATCTGCACTAGAGGCCAATTATTTTCATAGACTATATATTTAGAATTTTAACTCCTATATCATTTTCATTTATGAGATATTATTAGTACTAGCAAATATCTATCCAATTTTTATTATTTCATTATCTTGTGGGATTATTTTATATATGATGAAATATGAGAAATATTTTTCATATTGAAAAAAGTACATGTCATTTACACATTAGAGTATATAATTGGCTCATTTTGCTTTAGCAGCTATTTCAACACAATCTATTGCTTTTAGCAAAACCTTTTACACTCCTTTGGTAAAGTTTGTTTGGGTACAGTCCGATGGGTAGCCTTATCACAGGAAACCAGAGGGACAAGAAACTAGTATAAAGAAAGCAAAGAACAGGTACTGTTGAGGAGAATCGTTAGGTGAGGCATTATGGGGACTTTTGTGTGTGTATTTGGTTAAAGTTATGATCAGGTATAGTGCAAGCTAAATGGCGATGTTTTAAAGAAAAACCATACTGGTATTAAAGAAAAACCTTACTTAGATTCTTAAAAATGCTATGAGAATTTATTTCTTATTGCATCAAAAAATCATATGGTAAGCATACTTGGATTGTTAAAGAAGCTCAGAAATGCCCTAAGCGATTCAACCTTCTTCTGGTTTTCTTTTCCACCATCCTTAAAATGCAGGGTTTCTTCCTGTGATTCTGGAGGATGAAATGAAGAAGGTAAAGCAGTGAGAATTACCATCGTATCTTTCAACAGATGGTGTTTATGTGAATCACTTTTCCAGTTGTCACATATTGCCTGCTCCACTTGCACACATGCCAGTTGAGTTGTAGGTGTAACATGTTTCACATTTTCTTCTAGAGAATCATCCGATATTGAATCAGAGCTGTAGCAATTACTAGCTGTGTCCTGACAATGATTCATGAAAAAGGCTTTGAATAATATTTTAAATTAATTTTAGGTAGTTTTCCAAAAATTACACACCCTCTGTAGTCCAAGAAATAACTGCCATTCTCCCACTTACCCCATTCTGTGGTAACCTCTACTATGCTTTCTATCTCTGAGTTTTCAACTTCCAGATATTTTTTAAAGATTCGTGTTATTTATTTATCCCTCTGCCTTGTTGTTTTGTGCTCACTGTGTGCTTTCTGTGTCTGCTTATATTCTCTTTAGGAGGCACTGGGTACCGAACCTGTCACTTCCCATGTGGTAGGCAGGAGTTCAGTCGCTTGAGCCACATCTGCTTCACTAAATATTTTATGTAAGTGAAATTATACAATATTTGTTATTATGCACCTTGATTATTTCACTTACTATAATGTTTTTAAGGTTCATGCACATTGCAGTATGTTCTCCCAATTTCATTCCCTCTTATGGCAGAATAATATTTCATTGTGTATTTGAACCACATTTTGTATATCCATTCATCTGTAAATGGATACTTGGGTTTTTTCATATTTTGTCTATTGAGCATAATGAAACTGTGAATATTGGTATACAGTATCTGTTTGAGTCCCTGTTTTCAATTTCTTTTAATATTTACTTAGGAATGAATTTCTGGGACATATAGTAATGGTCGAATTTTTTTTTTAGTAACTGCCATGCTACTTTCAACAAAGACTTCACCGTTGTACATTCCCAAAAAGAATGCACAAGGGTTCCATATTCTCCACATCCTCTCCAACATGTTATTTTCCATTTTTTTATGTAATAGCCGTCCTTGTGGTGGTGAATTGGTACCACATCATGGTTGTTTTGTTTTGTTTTAATGGCATCAAGCAACAAAAATAATTTATTATGGTTTCTGTGAGTCAGGAATTCAGAAATAGCTCGAGTAGACAGTTTTGGCGAAGGGTTTCTCATGAGGCTGCAGTGGTTACATAGCTGCGTTAGGGGAGGTGTTCCCACTGAAGGCCTCGTTACTCACGTTTCTGAAGCATAGGCTGGAACACTAAACGCTGGGGGCTGGAGTAGCTGGGCTCCTTGAGCATTTCTTGATCTGTGGTCTCTCCAGAGGTCTCTCACTGGGTGGCTGCAGATTGGCTGGATTTCTTACATGGTGCTCAGGGCTCTGAAGGCACATGTTATTAGAGATGGAGGAAGGAAGGGAGAGGGAGGCAGAAGCTGAATCCCCTAAATTCAGAAGTCAAGCAGAGCACCTTCCACCACATTCCATTTGTTAGAAAAGAGCCACCAGTGCCAGCTCATGTCAAACATGCTTTCAAACCTCCACAAGCTCTTTTGCTTTTCCCCCAGTTCCACCTCCTTTGGGCACCACAGCTCATCAGACTGGTCTGTATTGTGTAAACCTCAGATGTCATTCAGTTTACTCTACAGAAATGCTGGCCTCCGTGTCAGTCAGTCTTGGAATTGGGCTTCTCTCTCTCTCTCTCTTTTTTTTTTAACAAGTCCATATTATTGGTACATATTAATAAAGCCTAAATCTATCCAAAGATGCAATTAGTGGTTTTTGGTATAATCACGTATTAGTGCATTCATCACTTCAGTCATTCTTAGAGCACTTTTATTATTCCAATAATAATAAATACAAAAACCAAAGAAACAAAACTCATCACCTCTCAATCTCTCTATGCTTCTCCCACCGTATATAGCTACTATTCTTTTTCCTTCTTTGTAGTATATTTACATTTATGTTTTGTAAAAGCAGTCCTATATATGTAATATCATCCATATTCATGTTTTACATGAGGTTTTACTGATGACAGTACTATATGACAGTTTTCAGCTTTCCTTCTAGAATTTTACATGACCTTAGACTTTCCCTTTCAACCACTGTCGTACCCATATACTAGGTCTGCTAGTTACAAGAACTATGATGTACTTTCACCATTTCTTTTCATTTCCAAAGACTATAAACAACCTTTTTACCAAGTCTGCACAGATTAACCCTCAGCTTTTTGTTCTCTAACATCATTCTGTTTTCTGGTCACCTGTATTCCAATTATTGATTCCATGTGTTTACACAATATATTTAGTTCATAATAGTGCAATTCGCATTGTGGTTTTAACTTGCCTTTACCCAATGGCTAGTGATATCTTTTCATGTGTTCATTGGCAATTCATATATCCATTGGAAAATATTTCTAAGTTCTTTTCCCTTTTTAAAATTGTGTTGTTTGCCTTTCTGTGGTTGAGTTGTACAAATTCTTTATATATTCTTTATATAAGCCCTGATGAGATAAATGGTTTGTCACTATTTTCTCCTATTCTGTACTTTGTCTTTTATGTTTCTTGTTACTATCCTTTGAGGAACAAAAATTTCTAATTATGATGAAGTCCAGTTTAAGATGGTTATGAAGATTTGTCCCTATTTTCTATTCTAAGTGTTTTGAGGTTTTAACAACTATATTTAGGCCTTTGATTCCTTTTTTTAAGAAATCAATTTTGTTGACACATATTAATAAACATATAATTCATCCATAGTATACAATCAATGGTATTTGCTATAATCACATAGTTGAGCAGTCATCACTTCAATCATTATTAGAGCATTTTCATTATTTAAATAATAGTAATAGTAAACATAATCAAACAAACGAGAAAATTCCTCACCTCTCAATCTCTCTATGCTTCCACCACAGTACATAGCTGCTGTTTTTGGCTATTCTAACCAAAGTATATAATCAATGGCTTTTAGTATAATCACGATGTTGTATATTCATCATCTCAAAAATTTTACAACAAATTCATTACTCCAAAAAGAAAGACTCCACACCTTTTAACATTCCTTCCTCAAACCTCCATAACCACTAATCTCATTTCATCTTTATAAATTGATTTAATATTTACATTTTATATAAATGGAGTCATACAATATGTAGTACTTATTAGAGAAGTTTTAGGTTTACAGAAAAATAATGCAGAAAACACAGAATTCCCGTATATACCCACACACACACAGATTTCCTATTATTGACACTTTGCATTAGTGTGAAGCAATGTTATTATAATTATACTATTAACAAAGTCTATAGTTTACAATAGGGTTCACTGTGTTTTGCAGTCCTACGTCTTTGTTTGTTTGTGGTTTTTTATCCATTTTGAATTAATTTTTGTACATGGTGTAAGATAGGTATTCAACTTCATTTTTTGCATGTGAATATCTAGGTTTCCCAGGACCAATTGTTGGAGAGATTTTTCTTTCTCCATTACATGTACTTGGCCCTCTTTGTAAAAATCAACTGGCCATGGATGTGTGGGTCATTTCTGGATTTTCAAATTTAGCCCATTGGTGTATATACATATCTGCTATCACAATATTTTTATTACTGTAAGTTTATATTAAGTTTTGAAAGTGGGAGGTATAGGTACGCCAACTTTGTTCATTTTCAAAATTGTTTGGATACTTGGGGCTCCATGCAATGCCATGTGAATTTGAGGATCAGCTTTTCCATCTCTGGAAAAAAAAAGGCTGCTGAAGTTTTATATATATATATATATTTTTTTTTTAAAGATTTATTTATTTATTTCTCTCCCCTTCTCGGTCCCCCCCCCCAGTTGTCTGTGCTCTGTGTCTATTTTCTGTGTCTTCTTCTTTGTCTGCTTCTGTTGTTGTCAGCGTCACGAGAATCTGTATTTCATTTTGTTGCATCATCTTGTGTCAGCTCTCCGAGTGTGCAGCGCCATTCCTGGGCAGGCTGCACTTTCTTTTGTGCTGGGCAGCTCTCCTTACAGGGCGCACTCCTTGCGTGTGGGGCTCCCCTATGTGGGGGACACCCCTGCGTGGCAGGGCACTCCTTGAGCGCATCAGCACTGCGCATGGGCCAGCTCCACACGGGTCAAGGAGGCCCGGGGTTTGAACCGCAGACCTCCCATGTGGTAGACGGACGCCCTAACCACTGGGCCAAGTCCACCGCCTGCTGCTGAAGTTTTGATATGTAATATGTTTAATCTGTAAATGCTTGAACAGAGTTTGACATGTAGAATTAATTTAATGATTACTAGCCATTGTCTTAATAGCATTTATACCTATTATTTAAAAATAAAACAGGATATGTGAGGCACTCTCATAACTCAATTTTAGAAATGCACTATTAAGACTGGGAGTATGTTTTTTAAGGTCACAGTTTTCATGACAAGACTGTTATTAACCCATGCAACATAGCAAAGCCAAGATCAACAGAGATTTTATACAACATTTGGAACAAGTTCTTTCTATGCTTTACTATTTTGTGTACCTCTTGCATAATTCACCTTCCTGTAACTATGCATTCTTGTGTATACACTGAAACCTGGTCATGAACGGGGAGGGGAAGTCTACCAAATTAGATACCTCCCAATATAATTGTCTTTGTGATGCTAAGGTCCCAAATGAAAAACAGGAAGCCACAGTTTTACCAGCCCAAAAAATACAAAACATGGTAGCCGTGTCCATGCTTCCAAACGAGATTTTTAAAGTGAGAAAACTTTATCCTGTTCAATGTTTATGTTCACTTACCTTAAGGGAATGAGGGTACAAGAGAGTTAAGGAGGACACAAAGAAAGTGTTTCTTGCTGAGAACCTGTTTAGCAAACACAACCAGAAGTTGTGTTTGAGCATCACATGTCTGAGAGATCATGAAAACACTGACAGCATGATGGAAAGCTGAGGAGTGACTGGGAGTACAAAAAATGATGCCTGGACATTGCATTCTGATGTATTGTGGTATTTGAAGGAACAAGTACATTTTTTCAGAGCTTATATCTAAATTGTCTTTGAATAAAATATTTCCTCTGAGAAACTGTAAACACCAGAAGAACTAGATTCATTTGATGAATGGCCAAACACGATACATTAAATATACCTTGATATGTGCTTTAGTTTCCTAGGCTGCTCACGCACGTATCATGAAATGGGTTAGGTTAAACAGTGGGAATGTATTCACTCAGTTTGAGACTGGGAAAAACTCCAAATCAAGGCATCATCAAAGCAATGCTTTCTTTCTGAAGACTGGCATTTTGGGGCTGGCATTCCTTGGTCCTTCGCTTGTCATAAGGCAAGGCACTTGGCGGTGTCTCCTTGTCTTTCCCTTCTCTTCCAGGTTCTGTTGATGTTCATCTTCTTGCTTCTGTGACTTTCTCTTGCTACATCTGAATTTCATTCCACACTTAAAGGACCCCTGCAGTAGGATTAAGACCCATCCTGATTGGGCTGGGCCACACCTTAATTGAAGTAACCTCATCAGAGTTCCTGCCTACAATGGGTTCACACCCACAGGAATGGATTAGGTTTAAAAACATGTTTATCTGGTGTACATACAGCTTCTAATCACCTAATATGGAATGTAAATTCAAAGGGCAAAGGCAATTCTACTTTTTTGATTACAACTGTATATCTACAACCTGTAGCTATGACTAATACAGAATTACACCAAAGATATATAGTGAATACAACGAATATGGAATTAAATTTACTTTTGCATAATGTAGGCCTGAGGCAGTAGTTCAGAACTGAAAATGTGTTAATCCAAACTCTGTTTTCAGTCAAGTGCATAATGCAAGGGCTAGTCATAGGTATGTGTATTAGCTAAATAGATGCTGATGCAAAGTACCAGAAATCTGTTGGCTTTTATAAAAGGTATTTATTTGGGGTGAAAGCTTACTGTTAAAAGGTCCTAAAGAGTCCAACTCAAGGTACATGATTTGGACTCATCCAAAGTCACTAGCCACATGTTGAAGCAAGATGGCGGATAGTATCTGCGGAGTTCAGCCTTCCTTTTTCCTCTTAAGACTCCGGTTCCAGATTCTTCCAATCTCAGCTGTAGGCTGGCATAGGGCTTGTCTTTCTTCCTCTGGGGCTTGTTACTTTCCGGGGTGAGCTGCTCTGTTCTAGTCACAAGGCCCGCTGTAAACTCTCAGGCAAATGGCTCATCTGTCTTCCCAGGGCCTCTGTTGTGTCTTTGGAGCTGTCTCTCTTCCTCTCTGTATCTTCTATGTGTATCTACTTCCGTGTTCTTAACTGAGCTTCCAATTATATATCCCACAGAGGGGGACGGTGACTCAGCCCTGCATGCTCGAATCAAAGGCCTAATCTTGATTTAATAAAGTAAAAGTGAAACCTCTGAATTTAATATGTATAGTCAAAGGGGTATCACACCCAGAGGAACAGATCAGTTTACAAAATTATCAATATCTAATTTTGGAATTCATAAATAATATCAAACTGCCACAGTATGTAAAGCAGCATTCACATAAACGTTTTTCTTTTTTATAAAAATCTGCAAAGAACATCTGTATGCTTAATAATTATTTTACTTTATTCATTATTATAATAGAAATAAACATTATTATCAATAGAAATAAATATGTCCCCTTTTCACCTACACATGATCAAAATAACAATTACTGTGTTAAATAATTATTTTCTAGGATTGAAATCTAGGTGTTTCCTTCACTTTAAGTTTTAAGGTAACTTTAACTTTTCATTACATGTAGCTCTTTTAAGTGGCCACATTTCTTCCATTAGGTTAAATCCCCAAGAGTAAGAATACTCAGCTATTTCAAGAGATTCCAGATTTCAAGTTTCCACTCAAACAGAAAATAAGCCAAACGTCCTTCAATGTGTGAATGGCTAAATAATCTTTGGTACATCCATATAATAGGCTACTATTCAGCAGTAAAAAAAAAAAAAAGAGCATTTTATTAATAATTGTAACATCTGTGTCACTTCTGGTGAGTTTTGAGTGATTAATTTGTCTTCTCATGATCGGTCATGCTTTCATTTTCTTTGCATACTTAGTCACTTTTTATTGGATCCCAGACATTGCAGGTTTTACCCTCCTCAGTGCTGAATATTTTTGTATCCCTATAAAATATTCTTGAGCTTTCTTCTGGGATATTACTGGGAAGCAGTTTGATCCCTCTATACCTTTCTATTAATATTAGTAGGTCAGGTACAGAGCTGTGTTTAAATTATGGCCAGTTATTCTCCACTCCTGAGGCAAGATTCTTCTATGACCTCTCTTCAGTAACCTGTTAATCTTGAAATTTATCAGTATGGCTGGTGGGAACAGGTGCTAGTCCCAACCCTGTGTAAATCTGAATGGTTACCCCTGCTACCTTTCAGGTGTCTTATTTCCCGGCCTCAGGTATTTCTTCACTCACATACACTGGAGGATTCTGTGTATCTCTGGAGTGCTCATACTGGAAAGTCTCTCTTCTCTAGTACTCTAGTCTAGGAAATTGCATCACTTTCTGCTCCATCTCCTTAACTCAGAGTCCACAGAGATCCTTTCCACATTATGGTCTGGAAACTCTCCGTGTTGTAAACTGGGGCAATTGTAGGGCTTATTCACTCTGCAGTTATTTGGTGCTCACAGTACCCTTAGCTGTAAGCTTCTAGGTGGTGACAGTGAAGTGAATAAGGAACCGTGCAGGTAAAACCCACAGAGAAATATGTTAGTGAATCGGCACTGGTAAAACTAATGGAAGGTCAGAGTTTGTAATGTCTGTAGGAGTCTCAGTGGGGGGGACCTGCTTCATGTCAATCAATCAAGAGATTTAAGATGGGTCTAAAAGGAAGGATGGCAACTCTTCCAATTAAATGATTAAAAACCTACCTGATAGCTTTATTTTATACTTACTGAAATTGAGTCTTTTTAGAATAACCTACATTGTATTTATAAGATATGCAAAGCACAATTGAAATTAATTTGTAAATGGATTTCAAAAATCCCTTGGTATTTTGAAATCTGAATGATCTGGATCATATTTTGATCCTCACTATCTGTGCCATGAAGGGTGATTGTGATGCAACTTTCCTCAAGGTGAGTTTCACTGATCTTGTTGACACCCATCCACCGTGTCGGGAAAGGGCCAGCAAGACGGGAAGTCAGCGTGAAGCAGTGAGGACCAACACAGCATGGTTTCACTTGTAGCAAATTCGTAGAGTAAAAAAGACTACAGGTTGCCAGGGAACGGAGGGGGAAGGAAGGATTGTTGCTTGGGAAGTATTGAGTGTGTATACATTTTGGAAATTAAACCAACCAACCAAAAAGCTGCAGGACTGCAGGACCACAGAAGAATGTGTTCCGTGTATACGAATTTTGATTTATCGGTCTTGTTCCTTGAAACGTTACCCAGCGCACATGAGGTCTGCCTGTCAGGGAGACAGAACAAACTGAGACTGGCCGCAGGCCCCTGGCCACTGCGGAGGTCCAAGGACATTGCCAAGAGGGGAACTGCGCCCGGGAAGCGAGGGTGGGATGGGGCAGCGGGCGCCCAGGCTCGCGGCGGGGCAGACTGGGGCCCTTTCTGCTGTCCCTCAGCCTCCCACCCCACCCCACCCCACCCCGAGGGCGGGTTCCCGCACCCCGCCGCCCTTCCCGCCACAGTCATTTTGTAGGTGGAGAAGGGCCGCCAGCCCCCGACGACGCGGCGCGGCCAGCTCACAGCGCCCCCTGGCGTCCACGGCGGAGGCCACGAGCGCCCGACGGGAGGGGCGGGCTGCCCGGCTGCCGCGGCTGCGCAGTTCAGGGCCCGAGGCGGGGCGGGCAGGGACTGGGTAGAGGCAGGCGGGGGAGGGCGGGGCTGGCGGGGAAGGGGCGGGGCTGGGGGCGGAGGCGGGCAGTGAAGGAACGGGATTGGCGGGCACGGGGCGGGGCTGGCTGTAGGGGGCGGGCCCCCGGCAGGAACTTCCTTTTCGCGCGCACGTGCGCGTTTTAAGGCTCCTGGACTTCCCGCCGCGAACCTGAAGAGTGTCTCAGCGCAGGGCGTGTTCCTGCTGCTTTGCCTTAATCAGGGGCGCCGTGGTCCATAGTGATGAGCGATAGATTTCTAGCCAAATCTAAGATTGGTGGATTATTACTACCTGTGGTGTCCCTTTTTTAATACAATATATTACGTTAGCACGTGGTCTTGTTTCCTTTCATCCCTCCCTCCCTCCTGTCCTCTTCCTAACACAGGTACCTCTTAAAGTTTTTGGATTTTAAGTCTTTATAATGTTGCGATGTAATTTTAATTTTTGTGGCTTCAACCGTTTAGTATTTGACTTCCAAAATAAAAATTTCAGTAATCTATAGAAAGTACTCCCTAAGCTTTTGAGCACACAGAAAATATTTTCAAAAGCACATTGAAATTTTTCATACGTGGGTACTTCCTGTTGGTTTTGGTGAATAATGTATGCCCAAGTGTATAATATCCTTCTGACTCTCCTGTTATAGCAACAACTTTTATTTTTCAAATACACCCCTTTATAATTTGTGGGGGTTTGTGTTTTCTTTGCAAGGAATTAAACTTCCCCTTCTCCATTATTAGACTGTTTTATTTATATATATATATAATCTAGCATTGCATGCTGACGTTTCTAAAACATGCTGTTTATTGCTGAAATCTTTATTTTATAGAAAGCTGAAATACTCAAGGAAAGTAAATAGTTATTCCAATACATTATATTTTACTATATAATTTGATTTAAAAAATCATTTTCCTTGATCTTTAATTTTTAAAATTGATAGGAACAACAGCAACTCTGATAGCCTCCTCTATAGATATATGGATATGCATATTTAAAAGTTTTAAAATAAGACATCACGATGTCGCTTTTCAATGAAATAAGGATTTTTTTTTCATTTTCTTTTTCTTTATTTTTTTCAGTTTTTTTTTAAATTGTAGTTTTTGAAAATATATAGATCACAAAAAAAATTACATTAAAAAATGTAAGAGGTTCCCACATACCCTGCACCCCACCCCACTCCTCCCACATCAACACCCTCCTTCATCACTGTGGCACATTTGTTGCATTTGGTGAATACATTTTGGAGCACTGCTGCACCGCATGGATTATAGTTTACATTGTAGTTTACACTCTATCCCAGTACATTCAGTGGGTTATGGCGGGATATGTAATGTGCTGCATCTGTCCCTCTGATATCATTTAGGACAACTCCACGTCCTGAAAATGGCCCCATATCACACCTCCTCTTCCCTCTCCCTGCTCTCAGCAACTACCGTGGCCACTTTGTTCTTGCATAACCACAATACCTGGTCTAGCAACAACTGGGAAAAACACCTTCCCTAGGATCACTTGCTTTTCGTTCCATATCCAGATTTCTCCTACTTTTCCCAAAGGGTGTTACGGCTGATTTTTGTTCCCAGCCAGGCTGCGAATCAGGACCCGGCATTGCTGGTGTCGCTACTGTTTTTAAGTCTTTGTGACTCTTAGGCGAGCTCCTTTAACACCAGACCCCGTTTAATTTTTTAGAAATTCCCTAGGAGGTGTATTCTACGCACTGATCCCTAGTGTCTGGAGCCTCCAGACGCTCCCACCTGATGGCAGCAGCGGCGCTGAGCCGGACGTGTGGCGTATAGGTCCCTCCTGCGCAGGCTCAGACGGCCCTGGGGTCCTTGGGCCCCTCCCTCATGGCCACGCCCACCGGGGCGGGGCCTCACCAGGCGTTGCCCTGCGGAGGGACCCTTTGCTGGATTTGAAGGAGTAAGACGCGTGGTTGTTACATTTGTTCGGCTCTCCGGGGTCTTTTAAGGAAACAAAGTTCTTTTGTATAAAAATAAGCTTTTTCAATAATCATACTAATTGCTGACACATTACCACTTTGGGCTTTCCCTTGTAATTCTTGTTCTTTTTGTTTTGGCGTCTAAAGTTCTTTAATATTTGTATAAATAACCATTTTTTTTTCAGCCACAAAAACATCACTACAACAAATTCGTATATTTGGGTTCTGTATTAATGCCTTTCATTCTTGCTTTTTTGTACGTCCAAACGCATTCATAATAAGTTTTCAAAGAATTTCCTCAATCTTCTCAAGCATCACTCTTTACTAAATTGAGTGGGAATAGGAGTTTTAAGAAAGACAGATGTTATGCATTCCCTGCTTTAGTATTTTGAGAAATTTCCCTGAAATATCTCTGGTGGGTAAGAGGAGGGACATGGACTTTTCTAGGAGATACAAGGCAAAATATGTTCAGGGTCTCTGTGCATTTATATTGAATAGTGCTGTGAATGTTTCCATTACACTCTTTACTTTGTTATAATTGTGAAAAGTTCACAAAGGCATTCATTTGTGCAGAAAGAATACCAAGTTTTCACTGGGAATGCAGAACTCACCCTCTTTGATGCTGTACAAGAATAAATCTCATCATATTGTTTACTTTCCTCCTTACTTAACAGTTGTGGACATAGGCTGGAGTCCATGATTCCTTCCACTTCATCAATTTAAATGTCTGCATGATGTTCCTTTTACAGAAGGCCCATAATAGAAATATGCAGCCTTTACTTACTTTTTGATAAAATGTAAAAATTGTTTTCGACTTGATATACATCTGCTCCATGCCATGCATATTTTTGTAATAGCTTTGTAGAAATGGAATTACTTGATCAAAATAATGCACCATTGCAATGGTGATAGAAAATAACAAATTACTCTTCAAGAAAGCTTGGATTGTTTCACATTATAATAATCGTGTATTTATTGCTTTTTATCAATTAGCATAATATTAAAATATTTTAATGCACATGGCTTTTTAAATTTATCATTTTCTTTGACCAAGTCAATAATTTATCCACAGTACTCTTACTTAGCTGATTCACTGATGTCCTTCATTTTAGGTTGACTCTTTCACATCTCTCTGATAGTTTGTGAATGTACTGATGAGTGTTCTGCCTAGTAAAGAAGGGATTTCTCAACCTAGGCTGAAACAGTAATTTCCTCACCTGCAGAGGGCAAAAACAGTTGAAGCCTCCAACAAGAAGAATAAGATTTATTTAGTTCCTGCAATATAGAGGACAGTAATGCTTTACCACAATTCTCCTTATATTTATTTTTATTTGTTTATCTCCCCTTCCCCCCCCCCCCCCCCCAGTGTCTGCTCTGTGTCCATTTGCTTTGTGCTCTTCTGTGTCCACTTGCACCCTCGGTGGCACCCAGGAAACTGCTTCTCTTTTTTGCTGCGTCATCTTGCTGCATCTGCTCTCCATGTGTGCAGCACCACTCCTGGGTGGGCTGCACTATTTTTGTGCGGGGCAGCTCTCCTTGCAGGGCACACTCCTTGCGCGTGGGGCACCCCTGCGTGGCACAGCACTCCATGCGCACGGCAGCTCTGCGCTTGGGCCAGCTCACCACACGGGTCAGGAGGCCCTGGGTACTGAACCCTGGACCTCCCATGTGGTAGGCGGACGCTCTATCAGTTGAGCCACATCTGCTTCCCCCACAATTCTCCTTGAGGAAGGATGATTCATGGATCTGACTCAAGTTCCCAAAAGGATGCACAGATTAAGGGGTGGGATTAGGAAAGGAATACAAGACTTTCTCTTCAAAGCCCCAAGACATTAGGCTAGAATAACCCTAATGAAACAGCCAAGAAGCAGACCTTATATTCAGGAGGGTATTGGAACTGTTATGTACAATCAATATTGGAGCTTGCCCAAGTGCATTCTCTTAGTGAGAATGGTGCAGTCACCAAGTCTCAGGTGGAGGGTCCTCTGCATATCCAAAACTCAGCAGAGTTAGGATTTGCAAGGTAGGGTTGAGATTAACCTGAATTTGCCCAGTGGAAATTTTCCCTGTATGCTAGAGACTGCCCAAATTTATGGTCATATAAAGTGTTTATCTTGTAAATATTTAAGACTTGGGTTATGAAAAAGATGCATGTAAACTTCTTAGCTTCACTAATCTAATCTGTACAGAGTTGCTTTGCTATCTTAAGCTATCAGCAGGAAGAGGGAGCAATCCACAGGGATATTTCCTTTGGTATGTGGATGAGGTAAATCTGGAGCGCCCAATGACTAATTTCTTCTTCACATAGATCCCTGGGACTTGGAAGCCCAGAAAAGTACCTCCCCACAATAGAATTCTTTCAGGAGGAACACATTCTCTCCCCTGGGTGAGGTCTCTGAGAATTAACAGCATAGGTCTGTCAAGCGAGTAATAAAATCCTCAATCTAAAGAGCCAAAAGGTATTTGGGGAACGGACATGTGTTTTAGATTCGTGAGATACGAACAAAAGGGGAGGAGCAACAACACTTGGTGGGTGTTCATACTCCAAAGTAGTCGATTGGAATTTGCTTTTCCAGGCGTGGCAGCAGTCAGGGATTCTCAGGGCCAACACTGAGTATGCAGGATTTCAAGACCAGATCTCAGTGAGCAAATTACCCCTCTTCTTCACTCTCCCATTGTGTCAGAACCTAACACTATTAACCTTAGTTCTAGTGCATCTAAAGACCAACCCTATATTTCATATGTAATATATATGACGTGTTATTTTTGTACTGAAGCATAGAGATAAGTAGATTCTCAATTTATTCCTTTATAGCAGACTAGACATTTTCTGAGAATAACAATAGATGATAGGGCCTTACAGTTTACTCCTTTTTTTTTTTTTTTTTTTGGTTATAACTGAATTCTGCTCTTAGAGAGAGAAAACTCCTTAAATTGTTTTATAATATAGTCAGTTTATCAGGCACGCGTAACAATAAGTCATAGGAGAGGCATGTTAAGATGCATGCAGTGGCTCAGCATACACCTACACCTCATTTTCCCCATCCCTAAGGGATAGCCCTTCATCCTGCGCTTTTTTTTTATTTTTTTTATTTTTTTGCTGTGTCACATACAGTCCTGTCGTTTCACAGTCAGGGTTAAGATGAAAGGCTGAAAGGTCCGTGTCAACTGGCTTCTTTTTCTTTTGAATTTTTCCTGTAGTTCATGATGGGTATTCTGTTGGAATAACCTGGCACGTGGCAATTCTGTCCACCTGGGAGTCCTCTAGCCACTCTCCCCTTACTACCCTGGACCTGGAGGAGGGCTTGGTAAGTGCCCTGAGATAGACCTCGAGTGAGCCAGTGTGCTGTGCCTGCCACACTGCCCGCTTCACATCTGGGGAATGTTCCAGGCTACTCCAGGCAGAAGGCACTGCCACATCCCAAGTGCTGCTTCCAGCTTTACACGCACACAATGTGGCCGTTGGTAAGAAGCGGGTACCAGAAGCATGGGCGTGTACTCTGGGGGCTTCCTGGTACCACCGCTGATGGGACCTGAGTGCTGGCCAGTTATTTAATACCCGATTTCAGAATATGTTCCATGGACGTAATAACAAGGACCACTTCACAGGGATCTGTAGAAGGAAATGTATTATTGGCAGTAGTTAGTGCATACCATGCTCAATATATACCTGTTCTTGTTATTTTCTGAGTGGAAATTTCTCTTAAGCTGTTGAGCAGCCAGGCAGGAAGAAAACACATGCACAGAAAAGATAATGTGTCTTGTTTACCCATCTTCATTCCAGCTGGTTAAACCTTCCCACTTGATTCTGGATTAGACTCAGGAGGGGAATTCCAGTACTCACCTGGACAGGGGTGCACGGGGAATTGGGCACCTGGTGGGTTGTGAGTGCCCACGTAGAAAGCTCACTTCCATGAAGAGTGGTTCGTGAAGGTCCCTCCAAGGCTCCTGACCGCACAAAGTCCCCGTTTCCTCCTTCAGGAGGATGTTCAAAAGGAGGGCTCACATCGCGCTTGCGTTTCCCAGTAAGAACGCTGGTAGGGTTTAATGTGTAGGGTTTAATGTAAGTATAAACATGAACCACACTTAAACCTAAAAGTACAGTGTCAGGCCACGCAGAGCTGTTTTAAGATCAGAAATCTGGAGCACTTGTCCAAGGCCACACAGAAAACAGCAAAACTGGGAAATGTGCCAAGGCAGCCCAACTCCACAAATCTTTTTTCATCATGAAAATTTCCTGCCAACAACAAATGCTTAAAAGAAATCTGATGATTTAAATGTTCTCTCTCTGCCTCCCTTACTCTAACGCTTTTAGTTTCATTCCCCTGTCCATCAGCAGTAGTTTTTCAACCACCACACTGAAAAACCACCTTGGTATACCCCCTTTGGTCCTAGCTATCCATGGCCTTACAAGGCTCAAATAACCTCTGCCCAGGGGTATCCTTAACCTTTGGCCCAGAAGAGCTAGATATCAGAGAACTTATCATATGATATCTACAGAAATGCCACGATTCTAAAAGTAAAATAAGAGATCCAAGGCCCCCGAACAGCAACAAAAACAAAAACATATTTGGTAGTAGCATCACAGGTAATAATTCCAGCCAAGATGTTATAATTTATTCTTAAATCAGATACTGAGATTCCAGGTTCAGGTCAACTTGGAGGAGCAAGCTGACAGATGAAAAAAAGACACAGATATAAAACAGAACAAAATTAAAAGATAATGAAAACATCCATGTCCAATGGGGTTGGTGCCTAATGCTTGGCTTTTTACTTTGCATTAGTCAGCCAAAGGGGTGCTGGTGCAAAATACTAGAACTTGTTGGCTTTTATAAAGGGTATTTATTTGGGGTAGAAGCTTACAGTTACAAGGCCCTAAAGAGTCCAACCCAAGGTACCATAAGAGGTACTTCCTTACCCAAAGTCTTGCCACGTGTTGAAGCAAGATGGTGGGCGATGTCTGCCTCTTAAGGCTCCGTGGCCTCAGCTTCTTCCAATCTCAGCTGTTGGCTGGCACAGGGCTCAGCTGTCTTCCTCGGGGGCTGGTTTCTTTCCGGGCTCAGCTGCTCTGGTCTCTTTTCAAGGTCAGCTGTAAACCATCAGGCAAATTGCTCAGCTCTCTCTAGGGCCCCAGGATCAAGTTCTCTCCTCTGTGTCTACCTCTCTGTTCTTGGTTAAGGGTCTCTTTATACAGCCCACCAAAGGGGCGAGGAATCAACTCTCTGTTGCCCTAATGACACAGTAATATCAAAACCCTAAGCTTAACATAATTTAATCAAAGACATCTCAGCTGAATCTAATACAATCAAAGGGTATCATGCCCAGAGGAACAGACCAGTTTACAAGCATAATCAATATCTCTTTTTGAAATTCATAAATAATATCAAACTGCCACACTCCACTATGGTGTGAAGTTATTGCAGAGATGTTTCTTGATAGCTAATGACCAAATATATTGCCAACAGTAGATGCCAGTTTGGACTGTGCACATCATATTTGAGTACTGTAGTTGTGGTACTGGAAAAAAATTAGGATGTAAGCTCTTTGGAGGCAGAATTTTAATTGACCTTTCACTTTTATATATACTCATAGCCTATGACATTTCCTATGACCTTAATATACCTAGATGTTGAATTAATACATAAAAGATATACACTGGATTGTGAATAAAGAATGACATTTACAGCTCTGAAAGAAAATCTAATCTTACTAACTTAATTTTAAATTTCATCTAGTTCACCACGTTTAGAGGGTGGAATCAGTCATTTGTATTTAATACATGAATTAAAATTTCTTTCAGTTTTTCTGTAACAATTAAAAGTAATATCTATAAGTGTGCTGTTTTACTTCCTACTTTAAGTTCTCCTGAAGAACACTACATTTTTGTTGGGGGAGATATAAGTCCTTTATCAGATAAGTGTTTCCCAAACATTTTCTCCAAGATTGGCTTGTTGTTTCATTCTTTTCATAGGGTGTCTTCCAGAGCAGGAGTTTCAGTTTTAATTAAGTCCAAATTATCATTTTGTTTCTTCCATGGATTGTACCTTTGTTGTTGTATTTTTGTTTCTCAAAAGGCATTGCCAAAACCAAGGTCACCTAGATTTTCTTACATGTTATCTTCTACAAATCAAATAGTTTTGAGTTTTACGTTTTTGGTATGTGATCCATTTTGAGTTAATTTTTCTGAAGGTATAAAATCTGTATCTAGATTTATTAAATTATTCCATTTGGATGTCTCGTGGTTCCAACACAATTTGTTCGGAAGACTATACTTTCCCCACTGAATTGCCTTTGTTTCTTTGTCAAATATCCGTTGACTCGACTTGTGTGAGTTCATTTCTAGAGGTTTTATTCAGTTCCATTGTTCCATTTTGTCTATTCTTCCACCATCACTACACTGTCTTGATCACGTAGTGTTATAGTAAGTATTGAAGGCAGTTAGTGTCAGCCCCCTGGCTTTTTTCTTTATCACTATTGTGTTAGCTATTCTGGGCCTTTTGCCCTTTATATAAAGACGTGTCTGACAGGGGACTCAAACCCAAAATATACAAAGAATTTCCAAACCTTACCAACACGAAAACAACCAACCTGATCACAAAATGAACCAAAGACCCTAACAGACGTCACTAAAGAAGATATAGAAATGACAAATAAGCATATGAAGGGATTCTTTACATTTTATTAGAGAATAGTAAATTAAAACAAAAAATGAGATACCACTATACACTTATGAGAATGGCTAAATTCCAAAACAGTGGCAATACCAAATATGGATGAGGATGTGAAGCAATAGGAATTCTTTTTCTCTTTTTTATTTTTTATTTTTTGGAGGTACCAGGGATTGAACCCAGGACCTTGTACGTGGGAAGCAGGTGCTCAACCTACATCTGCTCCCCAGGAATTCCTGTTCATTGCTAATGGTAATGAAAAATGGTACAGCAACTTTGGCAGACAGCCTTGTTATCACAAAGCTAAGCATTGGTTTACCATAGGATGCTAGGTATTTAACCAAATGAGTTCAAAATCTCTATCCACTCAAGAGCCTTAACATGAATAATTAGAGTAACTTTATTCATAACTGCCCAAACTTGGAATCAATCATGATTCCTTTCAGTAGGTGAATAAACTGGCACATCTATAAAATGGGATATTAGTCAACAATATAAAGAAATGAGCTATTAAGCTACAAAAATACATGGAGGGACCTTAAATGCATATTTTTAAGTAAAAGAAGCAAGTTTGAAAAAGCTACATACTCTATGATTCCAATGAGATGACATTCCAGCAATGGAAGTACTATAGAAATAGTAGAAATAGCAACGGTTGCCAGTGATTCAGGGGGAGAAGGATAAATAGCTGGAACATAGAGTAATTTAGGGCAGGGAAACTGTTCTGTATGATACAGTAGTGATACACACATGGCCTTATGCCTTTTTCAAAACCAATAAAACAGTGAAATATAAAGAGTAAGCCCTAATGTAAACAATGGACTCTGGTTAATAATAATGTGTCAGTGATAGTTCATCAAGTGTGATGAATGTCCCGCACCAATGCAAGATGTTAATAAAAGGAAATATTGGGGTAAGAGAGAGATGTATGAAAATTCACTGTACTTTCCGAACAATTTTTCTGTAAGCCTGTGTTCTAAAAAAATAAAGTCTATTAAAATAGAATAACTGTTTTCAGTAGTGTGCATTGCCATATTTCTCCCAAGCAGATAATAAGCATTTTAAATTTTTCCATTTTTTTGTAGAACTGGAGCTTATTGTAAATGTTTTTAAATATTTAACATTTATCCTTGTTGCTGCTGTTTCTGGGCTTTCTGTGGCAGAATTGCCCTTGACTAGGAGTTGTTTATACAGGAGGGTACCTGATGTGTTTAGAAATTCCAAAGATCCAAGTCACAACCAATCAGAGCTGTCTATTGTTTCTTCCATACAAATGTGTGTCATGTCTGTAATGGATGTTTACATATTTTCCATCTATTTGCTAATCATAGTCTCTATTGAAATGCAGAGGAGCAAATGGAAGAAAAATCATAGCTCAAGATGGGCAATTAATGTTACATAATTTTGGGAGAGGGGAAAGCTGAACCTAAACTCACTGTTGTTGTTTTTTGTTTGTTGGGTTGTTTTCTTTTTTTTTTAGGTACAGGGCCTGAAATTGAACCTGGGATCTCGGACCTCATATGCAGGAAGCAGGCACTCAACCACTGAGCCACATTCCCTCCCCTGAGTTGGTGTTTTGTTTGCTTGTTGGTATTGTTGTTGTTTGCTTTGGAAGCACCAGGAACAGAACCTGAGACCTCCCATGTGGGAAGCTGATGCTCAGCTGCTTGAGCCACATCTGCTCCCCTCAGTGTATTTTTAAAATCCAAGATAGGGTATCTAAAAGCAATTTGAGGGGGCAAGGGGATCGGTTGCTACCGTACAACAATAACTAAATTGATTCTTTGAGAGTGAAGGCATATTTCAAGAGAAAGAAAGGAAATATCACCCAGAAGGGAGGATGTCCAAGTACAATGAGGCAATAAGTATTACTTGTTCATAGAAAAGCGAATGTATGTTTGGGCAAGAAAAATGCTGAACTTGTAGGCAGGTCTGCTGTCATTTTACCTCAATGCAAGGGGAGTAAACTGAATACTGTGGAAAAGTGCTAATCACTTTTTATTTGAAATGGGGAAGAAACAAAGTAAAGGAAAATAATGCAGTAACCCATTGCTTTTTAAATTCAGGTTTCTAACAGTGAAATTCATCCTTTGCCATGAGATTTGATGAGTTTCAACAAATGTATACAGTTTTGCAGCCACCAGCATAATCAATGTATACAACATTGTCATCACAACAAAAAGTTCTGTAGACCTCTTTGTAGTTGAATATTAACCCCCAAACACACACGCAATCAATGTTCGCAATTATTTATCAGATCTATCTCTGTAGTTTACATTTTCAGTATTGTAAATGCAATCATACTGATTGAAATATTTTCTGATTTTTCTCTCTTGGAATAATGCTTTTGAGACTAAGTCATGATGTTGCATGTACCACTATTTCATTCCTTTTTTAATGCTGAGCAGTATTCTATTTAAGGGATGCATCACAATTTCTCCACCTTTTTACAACTTGAAGAATATTTTTCCCCCAGGTTTAGGTTAGTATCCATAAAAGATGCTATACAAATTCACATAGAGTTTATTGTGTAGACATATATTTTAATTTCTCCTGAGTAAATTCCCAAAAGTGGGATTGGCAGATGGTACAATTAATTTTACAAGAAAATGTCAGGAGGCAGACTTGGCCCAGCGGTTAGGGCGTCTGTCTACCACATGGGAGGTCCGCGGTTCAAACCCCAGGCCTCCTTGACCCGTGTGGAGCTGGCCCATGTGCAGTGCTGATGCGCGCAAGGAGTGCCGCGCCACGCAGGGGTGTCCCCCACGCAGGGGTGTCCCCCACGTAGGGGAGCCCACGTGCAAGGAGTGCGCCCCATAAGTAGAGCCGCCCAGCATGAAAGAAAGTGCAGCCTGCCCAGGAATTATGCCGCCCACACGGAGAGCTGATACAACAAGATGACACAGCAAAAAGAAACACAGATTCCCATGCCACTGACAACAACAGAAGCAGACAAAGAAGACGCAGCAAATGGACACAGAACAGACAACTGGGGTGGGGGAAAGGGGAGAGAAATAAATAAATATATATATTTTTAAAAGGCAATTTATAAAAAAAAAAGAAAGAAAGAAAGAAAATGTCAAACTGTTTTCCAAAGTGGGTACACCATTTTGCATTCCTGGAAGCAATATATGGGATAGATCCAGTTGTTCTGCATCTTTGCCAGCATTTGATATTGTCAGTATTTTTCTTCAAAATCAAATTACTCCAATTGATGTGTGATCATATCTCATTGCAATACTAATCCACATCTTCAGATTGCAATGGTATTGAGTATATTTTATGGGTTTGTTTGCCATCCATAGCTTTTCTTTGGTTGTGTAACTGTTTTTCCCACCTTAAAAACTGTGTTGGTTGTTATATTATTATTAAATTACAATGTATATATAATCTATCCCTATCTACCTATCTACACATTCTTTTGTAAAAAAAAATTTATTTGTGCATCCCCTCTTTGTTTTTTGTGCTGTCAGCTCTTCTTCTTTTTAAGAGGCACAGGGAACTGAACTTGGGGTCTCCCATGTGGAAGAGCAGTGCCTAATCACTTGAGCCACCTCCACTCCCTTCTGTACTTCTCATTCTTTCCTGCCTGTCTCTTAGTTGCATCATCTCAACTGTGTCATTTTGTTGCATCATCTCACTGTGCCAGCCCATTGTGTCAGATCACTGTCTCTTGTCTTCTTTAGGAGGCACCAGGAATTGAACCCAGGACCACCCATGTGGCAGGCAGTAGTCCAGCTGCTTGAGCCACATCCACTTTCCTCTATTCCTTTTTGATATAAGATCTGTATGACTGAAAATATTTTCTCTGAATATAATTCTGTTGTCATTTCTTTAACAGTATCCTTCAAAGAGCAGAATCTTTTAAATTTACAATAAGTTGACTTTTTCTTTCATAATTTATAATATTTGTTTCCTATCCCTGAAATCTTTGCTTAACCCAAGGTGCCAAGACTCTGTGCTGTTTTCTTCTAGAAGTTTTATTTTTTAAGATTTCACATTTATATCTCTGATGAATTTTGAGTTATATTTGGTATATGATGCAAAATAAACATGTAGGATTTTGTTTTGATTTGTTTTGTTCTTGCTGTATGGATGTCCAATTGGTGTAGAACCGTTTGTTGAAAATACTATTCTTTCTTCATTGAATTTCCTTGGCAACTTATTTTTAAAAATCTACTAGCCAGAAATGTTCAGTTCTATTTTTAGATTCTATATGGTTCCATTTATCTGAGCATCTATCCTTACACCAAACCTGAGTATCTTGATTAATGTTGCTTTATATTAAGCCTTGAAATAAGCTAGCATGTCTTCCAACATTATTCTTTTTTAAATATTCATTTGGCTATTCTAAATTCTTTATTTCCCCACATAAATTTTAGGATTCACTTGTCAATTTCTACAAATATACCCAACAGGATTTTGATTTGGAATTGTGGTGAGTGCATAGTTAAATTGGGGAGAAATCACATCTTCATACTGAGCCAGCAATCTGTGAAAATCGTGTATCTCTAAATTTTATTTAAAACTTCTTCGGGAGCATATGTAACTTAAGTGGTTAAGCAAAACATCTAATTTATCTCATCAGTGTTTTATACTTCTGAGTGTACAAATATTGTACATCTTTTCCAGATTTATCCTTACGTTTATAATATGCTATTGTGAAATATTTTTAAATTTTAATATCCAATTATTGTTAGTATATAGGAAGACTTGATTTGGATTTACTAATTTTTGCAGACTAAATGGAAAACATGTGCATGTACTCTGCTCTGTGTGGGATTAGCAAATGAATGGCAAAGGTCCTCCTTTAATTGAGATATCAGTTGATTTAAGGATTCAAATAAATGAACAAGCAATTAAAATCAATTATTGATGCTGTGGTAGAATAATATCCATTATTCTGTGGAAATTTAGAGGATGTTTGGGCATGTCACCTAAATTTAAATAGTCACTTAAGGAAGCAACTTATGATGGGGTAACTGAAAATTAAGTGGCAGGAAGTCATGCAAATTAGACTTGGGGAAGACAAAAGAAGGATTGGTATTCTGGTAGGGATTACAGCTGAATAGTAGTTAAAATATTTGGGGCACCAAAAAGAGAATGGCTATTGCAGTACACTTGAAGAAAACTGGGTATATAAGCATGGGCTAGATTTTGAAGGAATTTTATTCCTTATCAATGAAAAACTTTATATAAAGATTTTCTCTATTGTATTCATCTGCTACATATAGGGTCTGCTTACTAAGAATACAGCTCATCTAACTCTAATAAATGGTGGGTCTTTTAAAGTTGAAAAGAAAACAGTGTTTAGGAAGCAAATGAAAAGTATGAAAGATGAAAGATTAGTGACAGACTAAAATCCAGGGAAAATAGCCAGAGAAAATTTAGCATTTTCAGGAAACAAACTTCACTTTATTCACTAAGATCTCGCCATGAAAGATGCCAAGTCAGGGCACGAACACTTCTCCAGGAGGCAACTCAGGTATGGCAAGCTGCTTTCATGACTTAAAATCCCTTTATATTTCAGAAGTGCATGCTACATTCTATTTTTGGGATTCAGGGGCCATTGGATTCACAGCTCCATCTAGCATGAACAAAATGGGAGACCAAAGTAAACTGAATAAAAAGCCCAAAAACTTTGAGATCACTGAGCTGTCATCGGGAAGGAGAACTATCAGAATTGGAGAAGATGGAGTCCAGGACTAGAAATGACTGTGCCATTTGAGCAATAATCTTTTATTTATAAAGGTATTTATTTAAACCTGAAACTTCATGTATAGTTGCTGAGAGATGTTAAAAAAAAACATTCAGAATTATTACTTTGCAAAAAAAAATTTTGATTGGCAACTGTGTGGCATATATTTGCTACATGTGGTAGATGGACTGGTGAAGACAGTGTTCCTGGAACATTTGATCAATGGAGTATGGATTCAGACAAATGAATAGGCAATTAAATTCTGGAGAGAAATTCTGTGATTTATCCCATGAACTGGTGATTTCAGAGGATGTATAGTCACAGAACCTGGATTTAAGTTGCCAGAGGATCCCTGGAGGGAAGCAACTTATGACCACAGACATGAAAGGGTAAGTAGTATGAACTCAAGAAAAAGAGTTGGAATACAAAAATAGGATTTTTATTCCAGGTATGAAACAGGGTGTGAATATATGATAAAATTACACCAGGAGAGTGACAATTTCAGCCGAGTCAAGTTGGAAATACATGCTCAGGTTAGATTTTGATGGAACTTAATGGCATGCTAATTATTTGATATTATACTATTTTTTATTTATTAATTAGCTAGATTTGGCATCTTCCAAGTAGTAATACAGCTAGAGTAGCTGCAAATTGAGAATTTGGACTTCTTGTCTTAAAAGTTGGTAAAGCAAACCTTTGGCTTTAGGGAAAGAATCTGTGCAGGGCAAAGGCAGAGTATTTGGCAGAGAAAAATCCTAGAGTCCAAGGGAAGTGGTAACAAGAAATTATGGTTTTCAGTTTGCACTATTATCTTCATTCACCTAGATCTTTCTGTGCAGAATTCCAAATCAATAAATGAATATCCCTCCCTGGAAAAAGACAACTTAGCTACAGGCACAGGTTACATTAAAGCTTTTGATGTGGGCTATGGGTGGGAGGCTCTTTGTCTCTTTGGAGATAACCTTAACCTAAGCTGTCTGTGACTTGTGGGTGTGGGATGGTGAGAGGCTGCAGCCCTGCCCTTGGTAACCTGGCAATGACTCCAGTCCCAGGAAGCAGTTTATCAATACAAACTCTATAAACTTTAAATATCCAGAGAAAATGCAAACCAAATGTGCTAAAAGCTTATCTAGAATGTATGAAGTCCATGCTAAAAGCTTACCTAGGATGTGGAAGATACATGCTAATTCAAGCCTCTTGAGAACTGAAACAAAAAGACCATTTAACCCTTCCTCTCTGTATAAAAGGAACTCAAAATTCTTGTTGTTGGGGGCTCGGGTTCCAAACAGAAAGCTCCCGACTCTGGCCGGCTGTCAATAAACCATTTTTCCTTCTCAAAATCATTCCTGAGTCCTGGCCTTTCTATATGCAAATAATTGAATCTAGTATCAAATTCTACAACACTTTCCTGTTTCAGAAGTGGGTGCTTTACTTTGTAAACAAAGGACTCAGGGTTAGAGGTCTACTGACGTCAAGTATAAATAGGAGGCCAAGGTCCTCCTCATAAAAAGCCTAGCAAATGTTGGATGTTGTCATGGAGGGGGGAAGTTCAAAACAAAGAAAGGATGGGCTCCAGGAACAAGAAATAATTGAGTTTACTTGAGCAAGAACTGTTTAAAAAAATTTTTAGTTATTTCAAAACGGAAACATATCGCTGCATTTTGCTGTGGGGAAATACAATTAACCATTATTCATAGTAAATATACAGGGAAGTCTGACCCATGCCCACTTTTCCTGCCACTTCCTACAGGTAACAGCTGTAAAAGACTGGCATGAAACCTATTATTAGGCTGCTTGATTTTGTTTACAGACTTGGACGTACAGTATTGTTTCCATGGATCCACAAATACAATTCATATTTGATTATAAAACCTGTTAAGTTTCCACTGTGTCAAACGCAACTTGGAAGAACTCTGTTCACATACACATGTAACTCTTCGGTAGCACTATAGTTGATAAGGTGACGGGTGACTAATTTCTTAGGCTAAAACCTGCCAATGTATTAGTCTTTAAGCGTTTTCGGGTCTGACAGAGAAGCCAGTTGTGTTCGCTGGGGGTTCCGACTGCAGGGAGATCGAAGACCCTAGTCTCCCCGCGTTGGCCCCACTGCGCGTCAGCAGCGCGCCCAGTCCGGAACCACAGTACCGCCGCCACAGGAAATGCGCCATTGCCCGGCGCGCAGGGCTCGTCGGGCTCGTCGGCGGGATACTGTGGGAGAGTCACGTGACGGGCGGCGGACGGCGGCCCACCGGGGCCAGAATTCTTCGTGTCTTCGCTGCGCGAGCGTTAATGGAATACGGAAGCCTTTCAGTCCCTGCCAGCCTCCGTCTCTCGGGCTTCCCCTGTGTGCGTTTCCGTTGAAGGCATTCGTTGGGAATTGCCAATCGGTGGTTCGCACAGCGAAGATTCTAGCAAGTTCTGCGAGTGTCCTAATGTTTTTGCTTCTCTTTGGCTCTTGCTCTTTAACTTTGCGTTAATCCCGGTTTATTTTCCCGTAGAGAAATACGTACTGCAGGATTTCCACTCCCACACATTGACTTTTATGTAATATTTAAACCTTACCTGCAACCGTAGTTTTTTTTAATAACTTTTTGTGTTAGTCGTCTTCGTATCGGTTTTTGTTTTTCGAGGTACCCGCCAAGGATTGAGCTCCAGATTTCATTTGTGGAAAGCCGAGGCTCAACCCCTGAGCCACATGCGCTCCGCTCGGTTTGGTGTGTGGGGGGGGGGAGGGCCTGTTTTTTATGTGGAGGTTTGGTTTTGTTTTGATCTAAATGTATTTGTCGGAAAAAATGGAAATAGTTTTCAATAATGAGTTTTGATTTATTCTTTTTGAAAATGGAATACAACTATAATAATTTATTCTTTACTGGTTCTCTATTGTTTTTCTTACTTAAAATACCTTTAATATATATGAGAGGGTTGGTAGTGGTCTCAAGGCCAAATTTTCCCAGAATCTTAATAATCACATAAAATATTTCTGTAAAAAATTATGCGAAGTTGAGAGAAGTTTCGGGACTCTGCTGTCAACACTGCTCCTAGGTCTTGTTCTTCTAGTACCCTGATTTCAAAGATCATCCTCTCACCTTAAAACTAGTCATTCAATCCCAAAACTGTTTTTCCAGTTGATAGAACGCTGTTCTCCTATTTCTGGCTTTTTTTCTCCTCTTCCTTCTCCTCCTCTTCCTTTTACTAGTATATCACCCAAACTTCCTAATTCAGAAGTAGAATTTTTTTTCTGTAAAGGACCAGATAGTAAATATTTTAGGCTTTGCAGGCCACATGGTCTTTGTGGCACCCGCTGATTTCTGCAGTTGTAGAGAAAACCATTCTAAGGCTGCATGTAAAGGAATGGGCAAGGCTGTTTTCTGGTAAAGGGGAATATAAAATGAAAAACTGAACGGGCAATGGGGAATTTCCCTGCAGAGGTAGTTAGAGAAACTGCAGTTTAATCCACACTGTGCTGCTAGTAAATGACACTGTACTGTATACAGCCCCAAAAGTCAGTCATGTTTTCTTTTTTTTTGTTAATTACTTTGAATTTACTCCATTTCACTATTATGAAATTTTACAATAGGGGAGAAGTGGAAAGGGAGTGAATCACTGCAACATAAAGGTACCATGGTCTGATACCATATACTTTATTGATTCTTATCAAAGAAAAATATTTGGATTTTTGAGGAGAGACTTACAAAGATTATTAAAAAGGGGATGGGATTATTTCAGTAGGAAGAATGCTCTGATCATAAGATCTGCAAGTATCTCAGGAGTTGGGCAAAAAGGAATTTCTTTTATGGAGAGGATTAACAAGGCTAGAAAGAACCAGGTATAGGGAAGGGGGACATAGTATGAAAGGATGGCATGATCAAATAGTTGAGAAGAGAATGTAATGGTTACACTGAAACCATCCTCTTCTCTGAGAGAGATTCTTAAGAGGGGTCATGTGCTGGCTCAGGCTGAGAGTGGACAAAAGTTAGGGGATCTGGGGTAAAGAGAAAACTAGGAAGCCAAAGTTTGGTTTACAAGCCTTTTTTCCATTTGATCAGTGGGGACATCTACTCATTTATAAGATGTAGAATGGGAATTTGGAGGGTCTGTGTCTGGCCTTGCAGATAAACGGGGACATCCATGAGTCATTTGAGCACAAAGGGTGAAGGTGGGGGAGCTGTTTCATGTCACTCTTTTCCTAGATCAAAGGGCACGGGTAAAGTTCAACATCATCAGTCCTGGCTTTTCTTCAAGATGAATGCTGTTCATCCATCATATAGGAACCAACTCAGGAAGACAGCAGGTCTGTGTGTGGTCTAAGCAGTAGCCGGAGCAATAATCTCCCAAGGACTCCTTTTGGTACTGTTGTTGCAATATCAGGTGAACCATCTGTCCATTGGTGGTGGTAAAGATCAGAGTTTATTTTTGTTTGTTTTATTTTTGTGGTCAAGAATCTTAAAAGACATATACCTAAAATAAAAAAGAGAAATATTAATATAAGAGTCATAACATCTAGGTAGCCAGTGTGGATGAATATTTTTCAGTTATGCAGAACTGCCCTTTCATTTCTTGAAGCTGAGATGTACATGCTCTTTGTGATTTTTTCCACTCTTGGCTACCTCTCATTTAAAGACATGCATGACCTGAGCTTTTTAGCAGAAAGACATGCATGACCTGAGCTTTTTAGCAGACTTCATTAGTGGCCCAGACAGCAGATTCTATGGAGAGAAGTCTATCTGTGCGTGGTCTGCTATGGCCTGAGGTATACATTTAAAGTATATATCAAGTACTTGAGCTTTATTGTGCAGTGGTGCCTCAAATCTTGGGAAGAAATACCAGCTACAGGACAACCTTGAGTCCCAGGAAAGATCTGGGCAGTCAGGTTTTGGCTCTCAGTGACACCAAATAGGACATATGGAGTGAAATTGAAAATATTACTTTGGAACTGGTAGAGTTGTGATCACCATTGTTTTTCTTTCCCTTGACCAAGATGCTAGCCTTCCTTCTGGTATGTACCTACTCACTCCCTCTGATGTCCTAACTATCTTGAAACTTATCTTGCACCTGTAAGACTATAAAGAAAATACACTGTTACTGTAGGGAAAATATAACACTTTCAGACTTTATTCTGAACATCAATCTCTCCCCTGATGTCGCTTTCCCTCTCCCTTTCATCCAGACTACCCAGAAACTAGAGAGGATCCTAACCGGATAGTTTCTTATCTCCCTCTTCTTCCTTCCACACTTCATGAACTCCAGAATGTTTAATTACTGTAAAGGAAAACCTTCTGAACTAAGTGGTTCTAACTACAACCTCAGTAAATCCATCATTCATCTTAGTCAAACCAAACTGTACAAATTGCAGCCTCAGTAAATCATTCACCCACCTCAGGGATCAACCCCTCTCACTGTCTTCCAGTGCTTTTCCTCCAGGCCACTCCCAGCCCTTAAGAAGCTTTGTTTTTGGCACTGTTGAGTTCTTTCTCCCCTGCTGAAGCAGGCCTCTGAATAAAGTCATTCTTGCCTGTTTAACATTGTGCCTTCAGTTCTTTGACAGTCCATAATGTGTGAAAGATGAGGGTATCCAGTCCAATCTGCAGATAGGTAATGTCAACCTAGAAATAGTGAACTAGCTGCAAGGCAATCAAGGCATTCATTTGGGTTCTTAGGATCTCAATTCAGGGAGCACAGATTCGGGATGCAATGTAAAGTGTGCCGTATCTCAGCATTTCCAGGCAAAGGTTTTTAAAGGAAAAGAAGAATAATAGACAAGGTATTTGTGGTTGGTGGATATTGGGGTAATCTTGTGCTTCTAGTTGGATAGTTAGCTGACTTCTTTATCTTGTGGTGTGGGCCTGGCTTAGGGTTTTGAGGAACATTGTTGCTGGAGGCTTGGCATGCTTTGGCAGTTTGTAATATCTGGCTACATAAGAGCAACCTCCACAATGACCTTCTGACTCCAATGTAACTCTCTTAGCCATATAAACTATTACATTTTATTTCTTTTAACATTTCCCCCTTTTGACCAAGATCTTTCTCCCAAGGCATCAGTGATGAACATTTGATATTAATCTCTCAGCACCAGGGATGCTCATCCTGGGCACTCCCAAATTTTTACAGTGGCAACGCAATTTTTTTATTTCTTCCTCAGTGTCTACATACTTTTTATTTTAATTTTTAATTTTGTCTTCAAAAAATGTTGTGGATCACAGTAAAGTCACATGTACAATATAGGGCACTCCAGTCTATCCGGAATCAAACCCTTTTCCCCTTCCCCAGCAATGATTTTTTACATGTTCATGTTATATTTGCTGCAGCTGATGTACAGATATTGAAACAAAGCTACCAAACATGATTCCATTTTGGTTTACATTATCGTTTATATTTTAGACTGTACACTTTTCTAAATTTTTGTTTACATTATGGTTTGCATTTTAGACTATACGTTTTTGTAAACTTTTGGTGAAATTTAACACATCCTATATCCATCAGAGCACAATCGGGGGAAGTTAGTGAGTTTATTTGAAGAGTTTGGCATAGATAGGGACCACATTTGAGCAACAATGAGCTTTTCAGGGAGTAATTTTAGAAATTAATTATAATTAGGTTTATTATCATCAGACACAAGTTTTATAAGTGAAAGTTTCAAGATCAAGGGTTTGGCTCAGTATAACGCAGCAGGTAGGTATGGTTGTTATTCAGGAGATGAATAAGAAACATTATAGGGTCTAAAAGATAAAAGTATTAGCAAGATTTGAAATATGTTACAAATCTGTAGTCTGCCCAAGATCTGAGATTTAACTTAAATAAAAGCCTATGAGTGTGTCCAAAAACTGACCCTTCTGTATTGTCTATGTTAGTGGAAACCCAGAAGTTTGATACATTGCCATGGTCAGCAGTCTTGTGTGTGGCTGTAAAAATAAGCTTGTGAATGGCAAAGGGCCAGGAAAAGAAAATGAGGAGTCTAAAAGAGATATTCATTACGGGAGGGACAGAGATGGCCTGGGGCAGAAAGGAAGGGGGAAGGGAGTAATAAAAATGTGAATAAAAGAGCTAATAGGATAATAATATTACTGCCGCAATGGCAGAGAGCCAAGAAAAGATAATGATGAGTTTGTCTGGCTCTGGATATTAGGTTAGCCATTCATATCAGATGCTCTCTACCCTGAGTGACGTAAGTCTAAGTGCATCAGTATTAATTACACAAGCTTGTTACTGGGCCTTGCAATAGCTGCCTGCATCAGACCCCCATCTATTTCTCATCTGTGATTTTAAGCTTCAGGTCCCCGGTAGGAATGGATTCACAGGCAGGACTAGGAGCTTTCTTAAAATGAGAAATATGAGTCCAAGTGTGAATACTTTATAATTTAGCTGCACATGGGTTAGTTAAAAGTGGCTGCTAAGTTCCTTCCCAGTGAGGTTGGAGGCATGTTTCTGGAGGTGTATTTTCCAATATACAAAGTCAGCAGACTGAAGATGGTGATTCTGAATGTCTTGTCTCCCAGGAGCAGGCTGTATATAAAAAAAAAAAGTCTACCAATGTTTCATTTTTCTTTAAGATTTTGATTAGTTCCTGACGATAGTTTAATATATTTCTTGTTATGAGGCACATATACTCCGGAGTTTATTCTCATAGTTTTTCCTATTATTAGACAAATGGTGATAATGTATGTTTTCCTATAGGGTGGATTTTAGATTTAATAAGGATTCCATGAATTTAGATAATTGAGTTTTAATTTCACCCTTTTTTCTTTCGATTAAGCCTGAAGACTAGGGGTGATAGGAGCCATGAAAATGTTGCAAAACGGATCACATTTTGTACATTGATTTTTATAATTTACTCTTTAAAGTGCGTTCCTTAGTCACAGTGAAGTTCCAAGAGAATTTCCCAATTTGGAGTTATTTTTTGTAATAATACCTTTTAGTTGTTAACTGCAGTAGTTGTTAACGGGGATGGTTTCAGCCCAATGGGTATACAAACAAATCATTATTAAAATATATTTATAGCCTTTGGGTAAGGGTAATTAAATTAAGTCCAAATGCCAAATTTCAAAAGTTCCCAGTAAGTAAGGGCAAAGGTCCTTGAGAACCACAGAAAGGTTTTCCTGTATTATACTTGGGACAAATTAAACAATTGTGATTCATCTTTATACTTTTAAAAGGCAAGTTTCCCTGAAGTGTTGCTTTCCTCAGTTTACGGTTTTATCAGTATTCCAGTGAGACATTTTATGAATTTCTGAAACAGTTTTCAAGAGGCAATTGGAAAGAACTAGTTTACCATTAGGCCAAGCCATGATTTAATTTCAGGCTTATTAAAGCTGCCAGCATTTTTTCCATTTTTTTTAATTCCTGAGGACTGTTTTGTTGAGTATCAAGAACTCATTCATTTTTTTTTTTACTAAGTTTTTTATTTCTTATTCAGGTGCATATTCACTAGCATTTCTTGGTAGACATTAAAAAAATTTTTTTTTCTTTATTTTCTTTTAAATGTTACGTTCAAAAAATATGAGGTCACCATATACCCCCCACCCCACCCACCCCACCCCTCCCACATCAACAACCTCTTCCCTCATCAGGGCACATCCACTGCACCTGTGTGAATATATTCTGGAGCACCGCTGCACCACATGGACAAGCAGCCACTGTGGCCACTCTCTCCACATCACTACTACAATTTCTTTCCTTATTAATCACAATAGTTCCCCAGCAGAACACCAGTAACACTCTAATCTATATTCCTCCATCTTGTGGACCCTGGGATGGTTTTGTCCAGTCCCCCTCTATATCAAGAGGGGACTTAGATTCCACATGGATAATGGATGCAATTCTGCTTGCAGCTGTAGGCACTCTTGGCTCCCTGGTGTGGTTGGCCCTCTTCACCTCCCTGTCAGCAGGCCAGGGTAAGTATCATTCATTTTTAAATGTTTCCAATACAATTGTTTGGTTCAAAACTCATTATAGAAAGAGAAATAGGATTCTAATTTGTAACTGCACATTTGCAGCTTTATCTGCCATATGGTTGCCAGTGTTTTCGTCCACATTTGCCTGAGAATGACCAGGAGTTTTATTTATAGCCAAAGCCTTTGGTAATAGTATAGCATATAGCAATTCCTTAATAGCTGGTTGGTTTTTTTTTTTCTTCCACTGGACATTAAATAAACTCTTTGTTTCCATAACATCCCCAAGCCATGAACAATTCCAGAAGCATCAGTGTACATATTTGCTGTTATTCATTCTGTAAGTATCTGAGTCCAGCTCCATCACACTCAGGAGCACAAATTCCAAAGTCTGCATTATTAATGTGAGTTTCTTTCAAATCTGTCAAAGATTAATAATTAGTCAAAGCTATGCAGTCCTGAGGAGTTTCACAGAGATAGGAAGTTAAGTAGCAGATTAAGTTTGTGACAATGAATAAAAGAGACATTGGGAGGAGAAAGTAAAAGAATTTCATAAGAATTCATCTGTTGGTGTAAAGGAATTCAACAGAATGAGAGATATAAATTAATAGGGGATATCCCATAATTAATTATTCAGTTGACTCTAAGGATTTTGCCATAGCAGCAGTGGACCTCATGTAAGGGTGTCTGCCTCGGCTGAGGTATCTAGTTGCTTCCTGTAATATCCTAGATGTTTATGTTGATCTTTACACTTTTCTATATGGAAACCTAAGGCATTCCTTTCAATTCATGGATAAGGAGAAAAAGGTAATTTGTAACTAAGCTGTCCCAGAGTGGGAGTACTCAGCAAACTATGCTTCATATCCTTAAAGCAGAGGTCTTAACCTTTTTTGTTCCACAGACCCTTTGGCCAGTCAGCTGAAATGAATACTACTGTAATTTGTTTATTACATATATCCATAAGTGAAGGAAATGCTAGATTTCCATTAGAGGTCAGAGAAAGTAAAGTTAAAAAGTTGATTTTTTTTCTAATCAAGCTCATGGACCCCCTAAAAATTATGGTCCATGGATCCCTGGTTAAGAACCCTGCCTTAAAATAATTTTGATTAATTTCATTAAAAATAAGGGGCTCAACTTGTTTAGCTTTAAACAAGGCAGATAAAGGTTGAGCCATTGTTTTAGTGTGCTAAAGGCCGCCAGTGCAAACAACCAGAAATGATTTGGCTTCTATAAAAAGACTTATTCAGGTAAACGGTGTGAAAATGTCCAGTTCGAGGCTTCTTAGAGATGATGTCTCACCAAGGGCCGGGGCTGGTGGTCCTGGACTCCTGCCACATGACCAGGCAAAATGGCGGCTGGTCTCTGCCTTCCCCTCCAGTCTCACTTTGTCCTGAATCTCAGCTATAGGCTATCAGGGACACGGCTCTTCTCTTCCCTCTCCTACAGGTCTTGTTTCACCTTGAGCTGCTCTGCTGATAGAGGCCTGCAGTCTGTCTCTAAGCTTCTCAAAGTTTTGCTGTCTTTCTTTGTGCAGGTGATGCCAGAGGCATTGGTCTCATGGCAAAGTAAAATGGCTGCTTTTCTTTTCACCTCTCCTCCATTTATATTGAAGGGCAGTAAAGGATTAAAGACCTACCCTGGGTCCCACAGTCTAACCAAATGTCTTTAACTGAGGCAATCTAATCAAAAGGTCCTTCAGTGAATCAATCAAAAGGTCCCACATAAATAGGCTTACATGCACAGGTACTGCTCAGCTATGGGTTAGCTTAAGAACATAATATTCTGGGGTCCACAAAAGATTCAAACCAGAATAGCTCTAAGAAAAATTAAGAGTCTCATTTCTACAATATCTTGCAAAGCCTAAAATCCCTTAATTGGCATTTGGTTTGGGAAGGAGGGAAACTTAGAATGCTTCAGACCTTATCACATCTAGGAGGAGGACCTGGGGACAGCCATAGGTGAGGCAGAAAGAATGTGGCGTATGGTTGTAAGAGTATCCAAAAGTGGGTCGCACTTAAATTTTACTTCTTTGACTGAAAGGGCAGGAATATGCATGGAACTTAATCCCTTATCCTGCTCTGTTGAATCTGGTTCTAAGAGGTCCAAATTAATATCCCCCTTTCAGTAGAAGGATGTGTGTGCTTGGATAATCCAAGGAAATACTTACCCAGGAGGAGAATTGGGAAAGAAGGGGCTAATAAAAATTTATCAGTGCCTTGTGTCTTTAATTTTCCAAAGGCTGCAATTTTAATATAACAGAGATGGGTTGACTTTTACAGTGTTATTTTTATTAGGATAAACCTTAGAGATCTGAGGCTGGGAAATGTCCAAAGCAAGACATCAGAGATGCTTTCTCACCTCAGATTGACTGCTAGCAGGTCCTGGAGTCCTGCCACATGGTGAGGCAAGCTGGAGGGTCTGTGGGTCTGTCTCTCTTTCCTTTCTCCTGGAGCTCAGCTGTGGGCGATCAAGCATCTCTCCCTGCTCCTCATCTCCTTGAGCCTCTCGGGGCTTCTCTGTCTTTCTGCAACCACAGGCAAACCTGGAGTCCTCCCTCTCACATGGTGGGGTCAAAATGGCAGAGCTCCCTTTCTCTGTGTCTCTTTTCCTTTGTGTGTGTCTCAGTTTAGATAAGACCCAGTAAGAGTGGAGACACAACCTGGGTCACATCTCACCGAGTAGTCCAGTGAAAAGCCCTGAGCAATCTAACTGAAAGTGATCTAGTTCACTGTCCCTTAACTGAATCCAATAAAAAGGCCCATCGACACTGTTTACAGGCACAGGAGTGGGTTAGCTTAAGAACGTAATATTCTGGGGTCCACGATGAAAACCAGGACACCCTGTAAAGGTTCAACCTGAAAGGGAATTGGGGCAATTAGAGACAGTCGTGGGTTTGTAGGCGACTCCCACCATTTGAATTCTTTCTTACTCTGGTGAGGAGAGTTATTGAGGGCGTTGGGATTTAAGACAGAGAAGGTGGCCCTAGGATCAATTACAGTACGTATGCCCTCTTTTCCAGCTATTGTTGCCAATTACCTGATCCATGTTGCCTAAACATGTGAGGTAGACAATTGGAAAAACCCCTGCCGTTTCCTGGGGCAGCCCTAACAGTCACAGTGCAAGGGACTTTGCTTTCTCAGAGAGCAAAGAGCATTAAGGAGGTTGCTGCTGTGCTGGGGTAGTTTAGGGCAGTCTCTTTTTCAGTGTCCAGGTTGTTTACAGCGATTACTAGTATCAGCTTCCTGGACCCTGGTACCCAGATGGTCTATTGGAGCTTACGTCGCTGCTGTTTACGCTTGGGAGGATTTCTTTAAAATAAAAAAAAAAGGTGTCATCTAATTGACTTGTAAGATTTACTAAATCATTAGGGTCCATTGTGGCCCAATTTAGTTCATTAAATATTAAGAGTGGTATTTAATTCTTTAGAAATGCCGTTAACAAGTCGGGATTAAATAGGGGTTTTCAAGCTCAATAAGGTTAATATGAGAATTGTTTAAAAGTTTTTTCCCCTTTGGACCTGTTATAATATTCAAATATAAGCTCTTCTGGTGCTTTGTTAGATTTTTCTCCAATCAATAATTTGGGGAAAACTTCAGGTATGAACTTCTGAACTTCTGAAGCTTACTTAAAGGGTTCAGTTTTGACATAGCTCTTCACATTGAAAAGTCCTTTAAGGGATTTTTTTCAATTTGCTTTGACTCTCCAGAGTTTGGCATGATCTTCACCAGCAATTATGTGCATTACTTGGTAAAGGTTCATAAGTCCGAATGATGAGATCGAATGCTTTGCAAACCCCACTGAGTCTTCAGTAGGATATGAAAAGTCTTAGGAGGATAAAACACTTAGAATCAGGAATTCCAGGTAAGTTTTCAAGATTGATAACACTTTTAGACAAGTCTTTGTTAGTTTTTTTTAATTTAGTATTTGTTTCTTGAAGTGAGGCAGCATCAGAATTAATTATATATTTGGGAGCTTCCAGGTACCAATTGAAATAAGTATTTCATTCAGGTAGCTTAGTTTGAAAGACTCTATTTCCTAGGTAAATGATTTATCAGAAGATACCTATTGTGGCCATTATAATTCAAGATTTTCTCTAGCGTTCTAGGTCCAGCAGGATAAGACTTTATAAGAGGTCTCTGAAATATCTTATAGTTCCTGGGCCTTCCAGAAAATGACCTCTCTCACTTACCTATAAGGGTCGGAATCCTGTAAGCCAGGTCCAAGGCCAGTACTCCAAGAGGGCTTTGTAAGCATTAACCTCATAAATTCAACCTTAATTACTTAAAAGTCTCCATTCACATCTGATGAAATGGGTAGCATTCTCAAATGTGATATTTCAGCCTAAGCCTTGATTATGCAACCAGATAGTTCCTGTTAACAAGGAGAACAGATTCTCATTGAACCTATGAAAATACTAATAACATCATGAATGTAGAACACTCAAGAGTTACAAAATTCTGCAGGGATCAGGAAAGGGAAAAAGGATAAATATCATTTCTGTTTACATAACATAGTCTACTAAATGGTTGTGAGTGGTAAATAGTTGACTAGTAAAGAAAGAAGTGTTCCTCGTGTCCAGAAAATAGTACATTAAAGCATTCAGCCCTGTGTAATCAATTCCTGTTCTTGATCATGGGTTACCCATCTCATAAACCCAGCAGTTACTCCACCAGAATTCTGGAAATCCTGATTCAGTCCAGTGTGGTTCTGAAGTTATTTAAGGAATGACATAAGACTGTGCACAAACTCCCTTTTCCTGGGTCTCTAGACTGTCCCTGTTTGTTGAAATTTAAATAGTCTAACCTGCAGCGTTTTTTGAGAAGTATCAAGGTAGAACAAAAACTATCGCAGATTACAAAAATTTTTAAATGGCTCTGGATAAAGATCTGATGATATCACATTAATATAATACAATAATTAACATGGAAATTAATTGTTGTATGGCATGTAACATTTTTTAGGTAAATCAACTCTAAGAAAAGCAGCACCAACACATTATGGACCGTTAAGACATTAACAAATATCTAGGAACTGCAAGTAATTTTTTATGTATTTATACTAATGATATTTTACCCATACTAATTTTACCAAGGAAAGGTTAAGCATATGAGAGGGAGGACTCCAAATCACCTACTACTGCAGAAAGAGAAACCCCGAGGGGCTAAGAGGGAGGCCAGAGGTTGAAATCAGGAGAGCAGCCCAAAGCTAAGAGACAGGCCTGGGAAGACAGGAGCCAATGCCTGACTGCCCACACCTGAGCTCAGGGAGAAAGTGAGCCTGGAGGAGAAGGCAGGACCAACTGCCAGCTTGCCATGCCTCATGACCAGAGTCCAGGATCTCCAGAAGCTGACCTTTGGTGAGAGAGAACCTCTGACAATGCCTTGGTTTGGACATTTTCACAGCCTCAGAACTATAATCTTTTACCTTAATAAATTCCCATTATAAAAGCCAACCCATTTCTGTTATTTTTTACCTTAGATGCCCTGTAGCAAACTATAACCAGGGGAACAAACACATCTTTTTTTGTTTTCCAGAGGCCATCAGGAAAATCGAAAGACAGTTTGAGATCAAGACATCACTGCAGATTCCTTCTTGGGGAGGCAGATTGTCCAGAGTTGTCAGGTTTGAACCCTGGGTTAAATGGAATCATGGGTCATTGGTGTCAAATAAAACCTGTACTGGGCAGTGTGAAGAGGCTTTTATTCAAAGCTACCATGGTAGAGGAGAAAGTAGACATCAACTCTGCTGAAGGAAAGGACAGCGATCATTTTAAGGACTGAGATTGGGTTGGAGGGAAAGACCTGTAAGGGAGTAAGGGGCTTGATCATGGATGGCGAGCTCTTCAGAGTCACAGGTAGGACCACTGGGTCCACAGTGTTCTCCTGGAACCTTTTAGGACCTTAGGGAAGAGGAGGGGAAAGGGAGGTCAGCTCAGACTAGCTAGTATCGCCTTAGTTCCTTCTTTCCCTGAAGACTGTGTTATTTTCTCGGCTGTCCCAAGGCTGCAAGATTAGTTCCAGGGTAGTCAGGGTGAGGGCGGGAGTGGGATACAGTCATGCCAGGAGCAGGGGTCACACTGATTAAGAGGAAAAAAGTTTGTTCTCAATTCTTACCTACCTCTTTACCCAAAGTGACAATAAAATAATTAAGGTAAATTTAGGAGGTAATATGATTGTAAAAAACCCTCAGTTTTCTCAAAAGATAGAAAGACCTGGATCTCTTAAATAAGCAAGGACATGAAAAGTCACCAATAAGCCAGACAGTTGTTCTCATCAGACAAATATTTGCCTTCTATACAGATTGCTCAGGGTGCAAAGTAAAATATCTTACAAGCTCTTACTAAAGTAGACTTAAAATCCAGGGAAGTTTTAATATTTTAACGGGAAGAAAACTGAATTCTACTTTAGTAACCATATAATCTTTGAAATTTGAGCTTTTTTATTTTAAAAATATCCTTGGAATAATCCTGTTAGATCTTATCCAGTAGAACACGACAAAGAAAAGTTCCTTTTCTGAAAACCTTCTGAAAGTTGCCATGTCCATTCAATTTTTTCATCCTATACTTTTTCTTACTCTGTAACAGTCATTTTCCTTCAGGATAAAATTCCCCACTTACCGTAAAAAAAACATATCTTGCATAATTTCATATTTAATTTTACCATTGAGCTAAGGTTTTAAGATGCCAAAAGATCTTGGAAACTGTCTTAAGCAGATATAATATAAAATATAAGTATTGTTGAAATACATGATTGTTGAAATAAAGTTTTGTCAAAATAATTTCACTTTCATTAATTTCAACTTATGTACCCTACTTTTATCTCTAAACCAATCAAAAGATCTGTTGTACCCTCTTGAAGGGGTTTATGATCTAATTCGATAATGCCATGTAGAGGGAGGAAAATATTACCCATAAATATATATAGGTACATGTATATGTTAGACAGGCAAAAATAGAGACATTGCTGTGGTAAAGAGGCAGCATTTGAGATACTTACGGCAAAAGAGAAACAGACCGTTATAATAGAGGGAGGGGATTACTGCAATAGGGAGAGCACTGTGACCACAGGTCGGCAAGCATCTCAAGGGGTGGATTAAAAGGGTTTTTATTTTATGGACAGGAATAAAGATGTGAGGAACTAGAAGGATAGCTTGGTGTGATCAGAGAATGTTTTAGGTTGGAGCAGTCTGTTTTAATCTTGGAGACACCTTTAAAGTTCTGGTACTTAGAGGAAGGAAAGAAGATTAACTGGAGTAGGCTTAACAAGCCTTTTCTTCTGATTCGTCAGTGGGAACAAGCAGTTCTTCTGACAATGTATGTGGCAAAGGATGGGAATGTGCATTTCTGTGTCTTTCCATATCATAGGTAAACGTGGATGGCATACGAGCATCATGTGGGGAGGGGTTATTATTTGCAGTAACCACATTCTGGGACATAAATGATGGGGAGGGTACTTGACCATCACTGATCTCCAGGATCACAGGGCTCAGGTAACGGTTAACATTGTCAGTACCCTTTTTGTTCTTGAAAAAATGATATTCACTCGTCAGTAAACGACTCAAAAGGAACAGAACTGAAAAGGGTGAAATGAACTCCTAAAGACTTATTGTTGGTATTGCTCCGGAAATCAGTTCAACCATCTGCTAAGAAATGTTGGCTGTTGTTTTAGGGTAAACTACCCGAATTATGCAGCACTGCCCCCTGAGTTTCTTGAAGCTGAGAGTTGAATGTACTTTGTGGTGCTGTCGACTGTCATGCTTTAATTGTAGGTTTGAGACCCGGGAACTTCTTTAGATTCTGGAGGAAAAAACCAGCTATGAGAAAACTAGAGTCCCATGTGAATCTGAGCGGTTGGCCTTAGTTCTCAGACCCACTTAGTCGTAAGGATGGGAGAAAAATTGGAACCATTCATTTGGGATACCTGTCATTGGGTGTTGACGGTAACTGGCCACAGGAGGATTGTGGGAAGAGGTTGGAGTGGTGGATTCCAGTACTCAGTCCTTCTTCCAAAACAACTATCCAATAGGCAGGAACTGTCTGAAACCAATATTTTGAAACTCTGGAAGCCATAAGTCCAGTGTACAGCATCCAGGAAAGAGTGGGAAGAAGAGGCAGATAAATTGCAGGAAAGAAATGTTAATTGTGCTCTCCAAGCAGCAGCTGCTGGCACCCACCACCTCTCTCGTGTCAGGCCACTGTGGAGTACAGCCCATGGCTAGCACACTGGGGACATCAAAGGGTATGACAACCCTCTTACCAAGAACAGGACAGGGGTGGGCACAGCTGATCGCTGATCACAGCTTTTGATAGTGAATTCGACCTGGCTCTGAGGGCAGGTATTTTATCAACCTGCCACAGGCAAGGGCACCAGCGGCCACTGTGCCAGCACTTCCCAGGCAGGGGCAGTGCTGCTGGACACTGGAGATGATGATCTTCCTCGGGGCTGCAGGGACAACTGGTTGAAAGGTTGCATTTGGAAATATCAGTGAGGAAGACAAGAATGTGGACATACCAAACAAAGCCTTTGAAAAATGATCCTAAAAATGCACAAGGCATGAAGGAAAGTACAGAGGAAGAGCTAACGGATATCATGAAAACAATGAATTATCAGCATGAGAGTCTCGAAGTCTAGAGACAATACTTTTAAATAGGAGCCAGGCAACTTGATTTGTAGTGGAGCAGGGGGGCGAAATTCAAGCATGTAAACTACAGTTCACAGTTAATAGCAGTGCTTCAATCTATATTCACCAATTGTAACACATGAACCGCACTAATGAAAATGCTGATAATGTGGGAAAGTGTGGTGGGGGATGGGTAGAGTATATTGGAATCCTTAAATTTTTTATGTAATATTTATGTAATCTAAAGCTTTTTTTGTATAAATTTAAGGATATAGTCAATCTGTAACCATTGAAAACCACCTGCAATCATCTGGTGGCAATCCTGTATTCCCTTAAAAGAAGTCTGATTTAGAATTTTAATGATTTTAAAATAAAATTAATGCCAATTTAATAAAAAGTTAATAGGAGTTATAAAATAACATCAAACCCTATTATATTTACAAACATCCAGTAGGCAACCAAAGTTTGATATAATAAAATTTCATCTTTCAAATTGAAAAAAAAAAAATAGGAGCCAGGCAGCGCTATGGATCTGACGACCACAATATCTGAAATGAAAAATGCCCAGGTTTCTAGAGAAGATTGGAGCTTGCAGAAGAAAGAACCAGTGAATTTGAAGACAAGCACTTGAAATGAGAAGGCTGAGGAACAGAGAGAAAAAAAGATAGAAATAGCCCAAGAAAACTATGAGACAAAATCAAGCACATAAAATATGCATTATTGGAGTCCCAGAAGAAGAAAGGAAAGGGTAGAAGGACTAATCAAAGAAATAATGACAGAAGTTCCCAAACTTAGCAAAAGATGTGACTATGCTGCACATCCAAGAAGCTCCAAGAACAGGAAAGAGAATAAAAATGAAAAACACATCCCATCGTATAGTGGTCACACTGTCGAAAACAAAGGACAAGGAGGGAGTTCTGAAAGCTGCCGGGGAATAGCAGCCTTTTACGTTCAGGAGCTGCTGTCTCTCCAAGCTGCGCAGCGGGCGGTCAGGCACGTGGCAGGGCACAGGGACACTCGGCTCATCTCTCCCTCCTCCAGAGCTGGTCTCCTGGGCCCTGAGCTGCTCTGCGGGCTTCGCCTCTCTGGGGTCTCCTTCCACCTTCTGGGCTCCCCTGATTCTCTCCTCGGGTCCCAGGAACTCTCCCTCTGTCTCTGAGGCTTTTCCCCATGGGTGGCTTTTCAGTCCTCCATTTACAAAGGACTCCTGTAAGAGATTAAGACCCACCCTGCACGAGGGGGTTCTTATTTTATGTTAAGGGACTACTTAAAGATCCTCCTCACACAGGGCCCACACCCACAGGTGTGGGTCACTTAAAGGACACACTTTCCTGGGTCCGTACATCGTCAAACCACCACAGTGAAGAAGGCATGTTCAGGAGCACATGGAACTACACTGCAAGCAGTGAACCTGAAGTTAAACCATGGACTTGAGTTAATAGTATAATTATAAAATGTGCTGTCATCCATTGTAACAACTGTTCCACTCTAATGCAGGTTGTTTGTGGAGTGGTATATGGGAATCCTGTGTTTTATGCACGATTGTTCTGCAAATCCACAGATATATTTTTCAGTGAATATTTTATGTTGCTGTTCCAGCCTAAAACATTGTCTGAAAAGCAGCAGTATATCCCAGAGATATTTTTATCTCTTATAAAATAATAGTAAGCCATATTAATTTATTGTCATGATTTTGAATATACCACTTTGTATCCTTATTTTAGATGTTATTCTCCAGTATGAGTCAACACACTGTGGCCTAATGGGCAACGCCTGACCACCACCTGTTTGTAAACAAGGGTTATAGGAAAACAGCCACATCCTTTCTGTTATGTGTTATCTATGGTTGCCTTCTCACCAGAGTGGCAAAGGTCAGAGTTGCAACAGAGACAATATGGCCAGGAAAGCCCATAATGGTTCCTGCCTGCCCTTAATCCCGGGCAGTGTTCAGTGTGGACCCTGAGCAGCTCGGTCTTGGCTGTTAATTATATGGGCAGCTGGGGAGGGGATGTGAGCCCTCGAGTTCATAAACACATTGTGGACTCCCTTCTCCAAGCTCCTTCCCTGCCATGACTGCCCCAGTATTTTCTGGTTCCCTTGGGCTCCCCGTTTTCCGTCCCATCCAGAAACTTGCAGCCACAAATCTGCCCCTGGCTGGGCCAAGTGCTCAGAGCACCTAGACAGTAAAGGCAATGAGGTGTGGCCGCACGCTCCCAGTGCTCCCCTCCATCCAGCAGAGCGGAAGGCTACTCAGTCACAGTTACCCTTCCACGGAGTTCCTGTCTTACTTTGCCAAAGCTGCTATGCAAATGCCCCACACTGAGGAGACTGCTAATAGGGAGGTATTGACCCGTGCTTTGAAGGCTGGAAGTCCAAAATCAAGGTGTCTGTGAGGCCATGCTCCTCTTGGAACCGGTACCATTGTGGTGTCAGAAGTCCTTCATCACTTGGTGATATCTGGATCCATGGTTTCCTTCGGTGGTTTTCTCTAACTGCAAATTTCTTGTCTAATAAGGCGTCCCTGATTCAACTTGGCCACACCTTATCTAATAATAACATCCCCAAAAGATCCTAATTTCAGATGGGTTCATAATACAGGAATGCAGACAGACAATTCCTGTGAAGACAGTCTGAGGTCTGAGGCAGGAGAGATTGCAAAACCAAATAGGGGGATCGGGTATTTTCTGCACAGTCCTTGAATGTTAGCAATTCCTACCAATTCCTCAGGCCAGAATAAGAGGCCTCTTCCTGCAGCCCTCCCCATCTGAGCCACTCTGCTCACTTCCGGGTATCTGGCTTTGTCAGGTTCCGTCAAAGGGATACCCTAGTGGGAAATGCAGACTCAAAACCGATTCAATAGGATTTGTGAATATGATGTTCTTCTTTTTTTTTTTTTTAAGACTTTTTTTTTTAAAGATTTTATGTATTTTCTCTCCACTTCCCTGCCATCTCCCCTCCGCCCCCAGTTGTATGCTTTCTGTGTCCATTCACGGTGTGTTTTTCTGTGTCCACTTGTATTCTTGTCATTTGCACTGGGAATCTATGTCTCTTTTTGTTGTGTCATCTTGCTGCGTCAGCTCTCTTTGTGTCTGGCACCACTCATGGACAGGCTGCACTTTTTTCGCAGTGCGTGACTCTCCTTACAGGGCACCCTCCTTGCACACCCCTGCATCAGCACTGCACATGGGCCAGCTCATCACATGGGTCAGGGGCCCTGGGTTTGAACCCTGGACCTCTCATGTGGTAGGCGGATGCTCTCTCTATTGAGCCAAATCCACCTCCCTGATGCTCTTCTTGATACAGTGTTTCACTATACTTCTCAGAATATTCAAATAGCTGTTCCATACATTTTGTCCAAGTTTTGTAGTCCCATGCAATGGATGAAACTTGGGGAAGTGTGCTGACTCTACTCTGGAAATGCAACCATGGAGGCAGTTGTTCCAACTTTTAGATTTAGGCTTAAAAACTTTTTACTTGTGTTCATGAGTTCATATTTCTGTTTATAAAACATCAGGTGAAACCCAAGATTTTTTATTTATAATTCATGCGTGTCAATTATTGTATTGTATTAGCAAAGGTATGCTAATGCAAAATACAAGAAATTGGTTGGTTTTTATAAAGTGTATTTATTTGGAGTAGACACTTACAGATACCAAGCCATATCGCATAAATTATTTCCCTCACCAAAGTCTATTTTCACATGTTGGAACAAGATGGCTGCCGACATCTGTGAGGATTCATGCTTCCTGGGTTCCTCCTTTCCAGGCTCTGGCTTCCCCCTGGGTTCAGGGTTCCTCTCTTCCCAGGGCTTGCTTCTTCCTCGGCTCAGGTTCCTCTTTTCCTGGGGCTTGCTTCTTTTTCCTTAATGAACATACTTCCTTGGGCTCCAGCTTTAGGCTTCACCATCAAACTCCAACATTAAGAACCCACAACTTTGCCATGCCTTTTATCTGTGAGACCCCACCCACTGAGGGGCAGGGAATCAATACCCTACTGACACAAGAGATTTACTTGATTACTTAAGTAAACCTCTGAATCCAATATAATCTCATATGCCCAGAGGAAAAGACCAATTCATAAACATAATCCAATAATTCTTTTTGGAATTCATCAGTAATATCAACCTGCTACACTCCACCCTCTGAATTCCAAAAAGATGTTACAATATTAAAAAAAAACTTAAATCAGTTACAATTCAAGTACTAAATCATATCATAATCAATTTAAAGCAATACATTTTGTCCTGGTCAAAGTCCTATCTGCTTTAGACCTCTGGAACTCACAATACAATTCATCTACTTCCAATACACAAATGGACAGACAAAGGATAAACATTTTCATTACAATAAGGTGAAATTGGGAGGGAAACATGTCATGGTTTCTCTACAGTTGAGTAGACCTGCAAATCCTCTGTTCAATTTCAAAGTCTGGGAGTCATTCTTAAGAAGATGGCTTCTTCTCCTTGGGGTCACATGGGGACTAACCTTATCTACTGACTTGCCTAACAGCCATTTTCTTGGTTCCACCCTAATTAAGCATCTGGGTTTTGACAAACCTCCAATTCACCCACCAAGAGTGTTGGGGTGAATGCCACACTTTACCCAATCTTTGGGGTAGAGTGTTAACCCCTCTAGTACAGTGATGTGAAGACAACATTCCCCCTAACCTTTGGCATGCAGGCTAAACCCTCTCAGAGCAACGGGTTGACCACCTGGCCTTCCCTAATCCATGGGGGACAGGTCCTCCCCTCACAGACCTGTGGAGTGCTGACCTTAACCGCCCTTATCCTTGGGGAATGTGTTCTGCCTTCTCTGTACCCTGGGGTGGGAGACCTGGGGTCTCCCCAAACATTGAGTGGGAACATTCCCTCTCTTCAACCGCTGGGGCAAACACACCCTCTCTGTGCACGTGGGTGGGGTTCCTCTCTTGGCCCTAGGTGATGTGTTAATTCCAAATCTCAGCTTCCATGATTTTCCTCTTGAAGCTGTTTTTCCTTCAATCTCTCCTCTCCATGTCCCTTTTAGTCCAATCTGACAATGGTTTTGTTCATACAGTTCTCAAAAAGCTTGATAGTCCAAGCCATCAGAAAGTAAGACACAAGTCTTCCCAAGATAACTGCATCGTAAATCACGATTTACAACTCCAAGTTTGGTTAAGTCCTCCATTGGGGCATTTTTGTCTGGAAGTTTGGTTTCCAGAGGCTTGGAATTTCCAGAATCAGTTTCTGTTTTCTTTGTGCCCAACAGTTCGGTCCTCAGCATATCTCTCATTTAGCATTTTGCTATAAGCTGCAAGCAGAATCCAAGCTGCATTCTCCAGATTTACTTTGGAAATTTCTTCACCTAAATGCCCAGGCTCGTAATTTTCAAATTCTGCCTTCCATAAAACACCAGGAGTTAATCTTGCTAAATTCTCTTCAACTTTAAAACACAGATTGCCTTTCCTCCAGTTTCCAATAATAGTTTCATCATTTTCCTCTAAGCCATCATAAGAGCCTATGCACCTGCAATAAGAACAAGACCTAGAGTAGCATTGTGCCTGGGGGTTTCCTCCTGACAGCCTTCATGTTACTCAAATGTGGCCACTCTCACAGCCAAACTCAGCGTGTAGATGTGATGCATTCCCCCCAGCGTGGGACACGACACCCGGGGATGAGCCTCCCTGGCACCGAGGGATCACTACCACATACCAGCTGAAGAAGCAACTAGAAAATGACCTTGAATTAAAGATTCAATGCGGAACAGCAGAATATACCTGTCTACATATAATAACATGACTTTGGGAAGCGGTTTGACCTAATGTAAGGGGGAAATGGAAAGGAGAAATGAGATTATAAGGCTGTGAGTCTCTAAAAAAGAGTCTGGAGGTTGTCAGAAGGAATACCCCTATGTACAACTGAACAGAGTCTAAGAGACAGATAAGGTAGATACAACCCCAGGTATTGGTTCTTTTGAGGGATAAAGAGACCCACGGGTTCTATGGTCATGGCAGAAGGGGTTCACTGCCATGACAGATGGCCCTTCTTTGGAGCTGGTGTTTCTGCGTGATGGAAATGGACTCAGAGGGGATCTCTTTTCACAAGACTTGCATGCTACTTTATTGGAATTGTAGTTGGTGCTGGGTTTAAGATATATGTAGGGGATTTGAATCTCTGGACTGATAATATGACACCCAGGCCCAGAGTCTCAACAGACTTCAGCTCCTACACTTTGACTTATTGGACTTACTCCACTCAGCTAACATGGAGTTGAAGAAGGTCAACCACCACAACATGGAGCCTAGAGTGTCTACAACTAGAAGCGGGAAGAGTGCATCCAGTACCCATGTGCAATCTAAGCCCTCACTTGACATAGGTGTGCAATGGACACAACCAATCCAATGTCCACAGAGAAAATGTGGAATGGGTGTGGGAACGGTAGCCATGGGGGCTGCTGGGTGTGGGGAACGGGAGGAAGAGATGAGATGTGGAGGCGTTTTCGGGACGTGGAGTTGTCCTGGATAGTGCTTCACGGACAATTACGGGACACTGTAGATCCCCCCAGGGCCCACTGGATGGAACGTGAGAGAGTCTGGGCTATGATGTGGACCATTGACTATGGGGTGCAGTGATGCTCAGAGATGAACTTACCAGGTGCAATGGATGTATCACGATGATGGGAGAGAGTGTTGCTGTGGGGGGAGTGGGGGGCGGGGGCGGTGGGGTTGAATGGGACCTCATATATATTTTTTAATGTAATTAAAAATAATAATAATAAATAAATATTTTAAAAAAAAGACTCTTTACCATCCATATTGTTATCCACAATCTCTTCAAAACAATCTAAGCCTCTTCTGTCAAGCATTTCACAATTTCTACAAAAAATACCCCTTACCCATTTATAAAACCAGCATTTGTGAATTGCAAAAAGCACTTCCCCGCTTCTTGGTACCAAATTCTGTATTAGTCAGCCAAAGGGTTTTTATAAAGGGTATTTCTTTGGGGTAGGACCTTACAGATACCAGGCCATGAAACACAAAGTTACTTCTCCCACCAAAGTATTTTCATGTGTTGGAGCAAGATGGCTGCCAACGTCTGTGAGGGTTCAGGCTTCATATGTTCCTCCCTTCCAGGATCTTGCTTCTCTGTAGGTTCACAGTTCCTTTCATCCCAGGGCTTGCTTCTTCCTGGGCTCAGGGTTTCTCTCTTCCTGGAGCTGGCTTCTTTTTCCTCTCTGAGCTTACTTCCTGGGGCTCCAGGTTAAGGCTTCAGCATCAAACTCCAACATCAAAACTCCCACATTAAGAACCCACAACTCTGTCCGTTCCCATTCCTTTTATCTGTGAGTGCCCCCCACAAAAGGGTGGGAACTCAACACCCTACTGACACAAGAGGTTTACTTGTTTAAATTAACTTTAAGTTACTTAAGTAAACCTCTGAAACCAATATAATCTCATATGCCCAGAGGAAAAGACCAGTTTATAAACATAATCCAGTAATTCATTTTTGAATTCATCAGTAAAATCAAACTGCTAAAATTGTGTTTTAATCTATTAGTATTTTTAGTAATTTTTAAAAAGTTCTTACAATTATAACATTGACTATCCCTTTTTTTTCCATCTCCCCCTTTGCAGCCTGCTTGCTGTCGGCTCTCTGTGTCCATTTGCTGTGCGTTCTTCTGTGTTTTCACTTGTCTCCCTTTTTTGTTGCCTCACCTTGCTGAGTCGGCTCTCCGTGGCTCTTGCAGGCCAGGCGGCACTCCGCGGCGCCCGGCCGGCGGCTCTCCACAGCGTGCGGGCGAGCCTGCCTTCACACGGAGACCCCAGGGCGCAAACCCAGGCCTCCCAGATGGTGGACGGGAGCCCAACTGATTGAGCCACAGCCGCTTCCCTGACTATCCCTTTTTTATTTGAATGAGGGTGTCCTTTTAATGTGGAAGATAGATATTAATAAACATTTCCTGTTTTAGTAGTTCATGATTTTCCCCTCTCATACGCCTACTGAGTATCAACATTGACAGAAAACTTTGCTGTGAGTCTCACGTATTCTTTCTTTAAATTCCCATAAATTTAAAATGATATGGCTAGTTTTATTCCAATTTGTAACTGTGTGTTTGATACAGCAAACATTTGAAATGAATATTAAGGATGCATTTCAAACCAACTGCAAAATCCGCCTCTTTGTACCTCAAAGTCAGTTTCATGGTGCTAAACTCAAAATACAGATCTTCCTAAACCTACAGTTGTGTTGGTAGGGGTTATTTTCACTCTAGTCAGTCCTGTCAACAAGGATAAGTTCTCCCTCATTGAACCCCTTATTCCCTCCTTTTCTTTTAGCCTTAATCCTTCCCTGAGATGACAGTGATGTGTCCTACCCCAAATGCCTGCGGAGTTGTCCCTGCCCCAGCTCTCTTGTTATTCTTCAGGCTTCATCATCTCCTTAAGAGGGTCATCCTGAACTCACTCCTTTGTTATGTGGTGACACCCTGTAAATGCTGAGTATTAATGTGACTGTGATTATTATATGATCCCCAATATTTTATGTTTCCTTTATAAGCAGTTCTCCAATCAACTTAGAATGTATGTTTCTTTTCACATTTTCCATATGCTTACATATAATTCCTTGAATTTTTGCAAACTTGAAGAAAGCATACAGACAAAAGAAGAGCAAAGAGAATAAAATCAACATAGAATAACAGGAATCGTGTTTAGAAATTCTTTCAAATAAACTTTTATAACACTTAAATTTTTTTTTTAAAAAAGATTTATTTTTATTTATTTAATTCCCTTCCCCTCCCCTCCCCTCCCCCGGTTGTCTGTTCTCCGTGTCTTCTTGCTGCGTCTTGCTTCCTTGTCCGCCTCTGTTGTCGTCAGCGGCACGGGAAGTGTGGGTGGCGCCATTCCTCGGCAGGCTGTTCCCTCCTTCGCGCTGGGCGGCTCTCCTTATGGGTGCACTCCTTGCGCATGGGGCTCCCCTACGCGGGGGACACCTCTGTGTGGCACTGCACTCCTTGCGCGCATCAGCACTGCGCATGGGCCAGCTCCACACGGGCCAAGGAGGAGGCCCGGGGCTTGAACCGCGGACCTCCCATGTGGTAGACGGACGCCCTAACCACTGGGCCAAAGTCCGTTTCCCTATAACACTTAAATTTTTAATCATAATTAAAATTAATTTGATTTTCTTTTCAATTAAATAATACAGAATTCTAAATTGGAAGTTGTGACTATCTGTAAATATCCCCGATCTTTTCCAATTCCTACCACTTGTGCTGACCATTGTGAAAACCTTGGTGTGCTTCTGTTCTAAATATTTGCTAGTTATACAAATATAAATACACGCATGGATTCTTTGTGTGAAGGTGTGTTTGTGAGAGGGTGTGTGTTTGTGTACACATCCATGTGAATACACATATGACCATTAAAATGGTAGGGGTATTCTAGAAATAATTCTTTGTTAGCATAGTATATTCCAGAACTACACTTTAGTGCTTTATTTTCATCACAGACTAGGTGTATATTGTACGATTATTTCACCCGTTAGTCAGGTGGGGCAACTAAGGGTACACATATTAGAATACCTGGTACAGGCTCATAAAAGAATTAAGAGTTGTAGTCAGAATACTGAAGCCCTACTTTCCAAAGGCAGACACACCATCCTTCCTGCTGTAAGGGATGAATTCCTCGAATCTGTTTTTTTTTTTTCATAATGTTTCCCCTTCATTCCTTGTAGAACTGTCGGAGTTAATAAATCTGCCCTCCTGTCTCCACTCTGTCTTCCTTCCAGAACATGACATATTCACAACACAGCTCCATGTACCTAAGGGCCCACACACAAAGGGGGCGCAGGGGTGGCAGGTCTTTAGGTCTCTTATTTGTCCTTGTGGTAGTGTTTTGCCCCGGTGCGCTGCAGGGACACTTAGCATCATGTAGAGGCCCAGGGCTTGTACACGGGGCCTTCTCCACGCCCATAACCCAGTAGGGTCCTTCTCAAGGTGGAGCTTGAGTTTCCCTAGGACTCAGGCGGGGTGTATCGATCAGACTTTTGACAAACATGCGGTCAGTTCAAGTGGGTCCTTATAAATGCCTTAGTGTGTCACACACACATGCGCACGTACACAAATGCACACACCTGATAGCCTCTGAGCATCACACATCTCTGAGTCCTGAAGTGTTTCATCAGCAGTGTAGATGGTCAGCAAGCAGTGGCAGCTGGAGAGCTGGAGAGATGGGGTATTGAGGTTCTCCTTCACAGTAAGCTCAAGAACCTGGAGGCCCAAGAAGAGTTCCCCTAGGCTGACCTGCTCTTGTGAAGGAGGTATTCCCACTTGGAACCTCGGAGACTCAGCCACCAAGTCTCACGTGCAGTAAATGAAGTGCTCCATCGATTAGGTTAGGAAACCCCTCCAAGGAGGAGATGCCTCTTGCACTGGATTTCTGAGATGTGAGCAATCAGTGGAACTCACGTGAAATCCTGCGTCATCCCCCTGTGTAGCCCAGGATGGCTTCTGAGCTCCAGTTACTGTGTTAGGACTGTGGGGAGGGAACGTTGGGCGCCCAACCCACAGGGCCAGAATGGAGAACAGTCACCCCTCTGCTTTACTCTTCTATGATATCTGGCAACTTTTCTTTCACTGTGAACAGAATAATCATCCCATTCTCAAACCAAAACAGGGTATCATTAGTTACAAAGTAGTAAAGTTGGTGTTATGGATTGAGTTGTGTCCTCTAAAAAGTATGTCCATTCAAAAACTCAGGAGTTGTGAATGTGACCCCATTTGGAAAGAGGGCCTTGGAAGATGATGTTAGTTAAGATAAAGGCAATATGAACCGAGAGGGCCCTTAATCCAATATGCTGGGTGTGATTATAGTCCGAGGAAATTCAGGCACAGTCAATAGAAGGGAGAAGCCATGTGACAGAGGCAGACATTGAGACATGGTATGAATTTCCAGCAAGTCGCCGACAGAACCACAGACACTTCAGAGGAAGCACGCTCTTGCAGTTAAGTATTTCAGACGTCTAGCCTCCAGAAATGTGAGATAATAAATATTTGTTGTTTTTAGCAACATACCCATGGTACCACTACAGGAACCTTGCAGACAAAGACAGCTGGCAACCCATTTACTAAGGATGGAGTAAAAGATGGAAATAAGCCCTACTGGCATCTCCTTAGTTTGGAAAAATTGTGATCTGCTCTGAAAAATAAAAACAAAAACAAACCTCTACTCAAGCTCCTTTAACAAGTATGTTAATCACACACCCAGCAAAACTTCAATGAGAATCATCCCAAAGTGTTGCAATTGTCTAATTATGTCATAATGGATGAAGTCCCCTATTGATCTCCATTTCCTTTTATTTTTATAACTTTATTTTTAAAGAAGATTTAGACTACAGAAATGTTACAGAGAAAATAAAGAGGATTCCCATATACCTTATCACCTGCCCCTCTCCCATTTTCCCCTATTAAAGACATCTTAGGGGAAGTGGATTTGTCTCACCTGTAGAGAGTCCGCCTATCACATGGGAGGTCCAGGGTTCAAACCCTGGGCCTCCTGATTCATGTGGAGATGGCCTGCGCACAGTGCTGATGCACGCAAGGAGTACCGTGTCACACCGGGGTGTCCCCATGTAGGGGTGCCCCATGTACAAGGATTGCGCCCCACAAGGAGAGCTGCCCCTCATCAAAAAACTGCAGCCTGCCCAGGAATACCTCCACACACATGCAGAGCTGACACAGCAAGATGACGCAGCAAAAAAAAGGAGACGCAGTTTCCCAGTGTTGCCAGTTAATGCCAGTGGATACAGAGGAACACATAGCGAATGAACACAAAGAGTGGACATCGGGGGGGAGAAGGGGTGAAGAGAAATAAATGAAAAATAAATCTTAAAAAAAAAAAGATGTTGGCTCTAACTCTACTGAGATTCAGGACTCAACTGGCATGTGTACAGACCAAAGATTTAAGTTTCTGCGATGCCTATTTAACAAGTATATTAATCATAGTTTCAAATAATAGTGGTTGGAGAATCATGTGTAGGGAAGTTATAAATGAGTCTAACTCTGTTACAGTGGGAAAATAAGTTATAATGTATTCCAAACTAAGGTCCACTGACTGGGTGCTGATTTCTTGGGGCTGCGTGCCTTGTCTACAGTATCCAGATATCTCCCGAGCCCTCAGGAGCACCCCTGTTGGAGGCTTTGCTTACTCTGGCAGTTAGAGAGCTCCACCTGAGATGTACGTTAAGTGTAACTTCTGGAATGACCTCCTGACACACTATGAAATATCTTAGCTATAAAAATTGTGTTTCATTTAATTCTTCCCCCTTTTGGTCAAGGACTTTTTCTAATGGCATCGCTGATTGGCAATGATCCTTCAGTGCCAGGGACACCTCCATGTCACTTTCTATAGGCGTAGTCTTCGTCCTCAGATTGCTATTTTGTGGCGTAAACATGGCTGCTTCACCTACAAAATTATATCCGGCAGGAACATTTGGAGAAGTGATAGGGCCAAGGATACATGTCGTCTCCTTTCAAGCAGATGTTCTTATTCTCGAAGAGAATTTGTCTTTAGATACTTGAATCTATGTCTTTTTGGTGCAGTTATGTCATTTGGCCCCTGCATTAGCCAGAAAGCCTGAGCTTATTAATGATTAATTATTATTAATGATTATTAAAATGATTGCTTTTCCCCGGACTGTGGGAGAGGAAGGTCTGCAAAAGAACACTGCTGTAAGTCTGAAATGAATTCACAGTATCTGCCATACTGCCCGTGTCTCCACACGTAGAGGCGTCTTCCTCTGCAGGCAGAGGTGGCTCCTTGGCCTGTGCTACTTGCACTTGCACAATAATGTGGCCAGTACGAAGAAGACAGGATAACAGTTGCTTAATTCACTGTGTAATTCTCCTAAATCCATCTCCTCAGATCTATCGCTTGTGCCACTTATTTTGCATGCAGTGAATTATATTCCTTTCTCTTGCATACCAATAATTCACATAACTTTCCCATAGGTATCCTTGGGGACTTAAATACTTTTAACAAATGCAAAAAATTAATATCAATAACCAGAGCAAAATACAGGCTCAATAAATGTTAGTTGTAGATTTTTCTCCAATTTGATACTTTTCTGTCAGGCTGTTAATTGGATAAGAATGATGAAGCAGTAAAGCATTGCTGGTGGAGTGAAGCAAAACCCAGAAAAGTCATAGTGCTCCAGCACGAGCCTGGCCATGAAAAAACTGGAAGTGCTCTGAAAAGATTAACTATTGAATGAAGCAAGTCTAGATTTTGAAATCACCTTATGCCATATGCATTTGTTCTGAGTTTATTAACCATTCATCAGCTTTATTGGGGCTATCAGTCTTAGGAATTATACTGGCAAATCATCACCCCTTGTGAGTGAAAACGTCCTAAAATATAGCATATATTATGAGATATAAAGGCATATCCTGGGCAGCAAATGCAAAACGAATGGGGAACACCTAAACCCCTCGTGGGGCAGGATTAGTGGCCACTGGTTTTAGGTGGACCACCTTCTCATCCACTGAGACCTCTCTGGAGGTTGCCCATTCCTATTCTAGTTGCTTCTTCATACCCTTTGCATATTCTCTCCAGGTGCTGGTGTCATGGTAACTGATAGTGAATTTTTATGTTCTTAGAAAATGAATGATTGTTCTTTTTTTAAAAATTAAATACATTTATTTAAGTTTTAAAAGAGATTGAGAAACACAAGACCAAGACACAGGTCAGCTTTTGGATCACAGTTTCATAAAGGAGAGAAAAAATAGAGAACATATTTGAAAGCAAAGACACATCTTTTTGTGAGGAAGACCCTGATGAAGTCAAGTGTGTGATGGCTTTAGTTGGTTGGGATTTTCAAAGACAGAAAATATTTCGTTGATTTAACAGTGATGGGCTTGAGAACAGGGAGGAGTAGCAATGATTGTTAAATACATGTTCTTGGTGGGGTTTTTCCCAAGCATATAATCTCTAATTTTTTAATTTTGCCCCAAAAGCTTCTTATTTTTTTTTTAATTTAGCCAGGGTAGAAAGCTAGATTGCGATTTTAACTAAATTGAATTTCTTGCATAAAATTTGAAGAAAGGGAAGAAAAGTTGGGGGGGGGAGGCCGTCCTACTTGTGACGTGTTTACAAACATGTATTTGTTTTTAATTTAACAATGAATAAAGTTGCAGAGACATTAATAGTACACGGTCCTGTCAGTTTCTTTAGTGGAATTCGCAATTATGGGCCTTGCGGAAGAGAACCCCGGAAATGACAGCCCCGCGGCTTTGTAGCTCCAGCCGCGTAATCCGAAAGCCTGTGTTTCCGCCGCACCTGCAAAGGCAAGAAGCGAGCCGCGAGCGCCGCCATCTTGGGTGCCCCGCGCGGTCACGTGACCAGCGGGGAGGACGGAAGCCGCAGGGCCGGTTCCCGTGTGCGCCTGCGCGGGTGGCCGGCGGTGCTCGGGGGTTTTGATGCCCAGGTCCGCTGGGCGCCTCCGCCACCTGTCTCTGACCTCTTGCGGGTCGCAGGTATACATAACACAGGTGCATACGGATGCCTGGCATTTGCATTTTGCGCAGTAACATTTTCTATTTCGTTAATACCCAGTAAAATCATGCAGTTTATACTATGTTAAGTATATGCACAAGAAAATGTAGGATAGCGTCCAAGGGCACAGACGCATAAAGAGCTGAGGACGTGACACCAAACCCGTCCTTGTGTGGCAGAGACTGCATTGCTCACCACTGAGATAGCACCGCCTTGATGGTCTGTAGCCCCTTACTGTCTGCATGAACAGTTTTGGCATTCTTTCCAATTTCGTTCTCTTAAAACTTTCCTTAGGATTTCATTGTAGGGATGAGCCAGAATTACTTTCCCAACTTACTATTATCCTTTGGTATTTCTATATTTCGTTTATTTTATCTTACTATTTTTTGTTACTAAAAAGATAATGTTGAAATAAACGTTTCTACACCTAAAATTACCAGAGTGCAATTTTTTGTCTCAGAGCCAAATGATGTGCCTTTAAAATTTTACTAGACACTATCAAATTGCTTTTTAAGTTTTATCATGGTATAAATAGTAGGTATTATCTTCTAAACTCAAACACTCAAACGTTTTCATATTTATAACATTATTTATTATAAGTTTGAATGACTTAATTATTTGACTTTTATTAGCTAACTATATTACTACTATCTGTTTTCCTTAACTTTGCTTCATCTTTACTGCATTGCATTTAGGGTTTGGGAGAGGGAGAGTAAATAAAGTTTCTTGTGACAAGCAAGTGCCCCAGCTGAAACCACGAGGGGCATGAAAGCCAAAGAAAACAGCCAAGATTAATGGAGCGGGAGGCGCATTATTAATTTTTAGAAATTAATATAATTACACTTACTTTCATCAGAAACGAGTTTTATAAGTGCAAGTTTCAAGAACAAGGGACTGGCCCATTAGTATAACTCAGCAGGCAGGTATGATTGTTATTCAGGAGATGAATAAAAAATCTTGCACTGACTATAAAATTAAAGGATTAGCAAGTTTGAAATATGTTACAATTCTAGTTTGCCCAAGATCTAAGATTTAACCAAATAAATAAACGCCTATGAGTGTGGCCCAAAACTGACCCTTCTGTATTATCTTTATTAGTGGAGACCCAGAACTCAGATAGATTGCCATGGTCAGCAGTCTTTTGCCTGGCTGTAAAAATAAGCTGGTGAATGGCAAAGGGTCAGGAAGAGATAATGAGGAGTTCAAAAGACATAGGACTTATTTTGGGAGGGACAGAAATGACCTAGGGTACAGAAGGGGTTAGGGAGAAATAAAAATGTGAATAATAGAGATAATAGGATAATAATATTATTGCAGCATTAGTTAGTTCATTGCAACCTGCTGAAAATCACGTATGCTTCTGGTTATTGGGTTAGCTGTTCATATCAGATGCTATCTACCCTGAGTGATGTAAGTCTAAGTGCATCAGTATTAATTACACAGGCCTGTTACTGGGCCTTGCAATAGCTGCCTGCATCAGACCCCCACCTCTTTCTCATCTGTGATTTTAAGCTTCAGGTGCCCGGTAGGAATGGATTCACAGGCAGGACTAGGAGCTTTCTTAAAATGAGAAATATGAGTCCAAGTGTGAATACTTTATAATTTAGCTGCACATGGGTTAGTTAAAAGTGACTGCTAAGCTCCTTCCCAGTGAGGTTGGAGGCATGTTTCTGGAGGTGTGTTTTCCAATATACAAAGTCATCAGACTGAAGATGGTGATTCTGAATGTCTTGTCTCCCAGGAGCAGGCTGTATTTAAAAAAAAAGTCTACCAATGTTTCATTTTTCTTTAAGGTTTTGATTAGTTCCTGACAATAGTTTAATATATTTCCTGTTATGAGGCAAGGAACATAAACGCCAGAGTTTATTCTCAAAATTTTTCCTAGTATGAGATAAATGGTGATAATGTATGTTTTCCAAAACAGATTTTAGATTTAATAAGGATTCCATGAATTTAGATAATTGAGCTTTAATTTCACCCTTTTATCTTTCGATTAAGCCTGAAGACTAGGGGTGATAGGCGCAATGAAAATGTTGCAAAACGGATCACATTTTGTACACTGATTTTTATAATTTGCTCTTTAAAGTGGGTTCCTTAGTCACAGTGAAGTTCCAGGAGAACTTCTCAATTTCAAGTTATTTTTTATAATTACTTCTTTCAGTTGTTAACTGCAGTAGCTGGTCTACAGGGAAGGCTTCAGCCCAATGGGAGTACATACAAATCATTATTAAAATATATTTAGAGCCTCCGGGTGGGGGTAATTGAACTAAGTCCGAATGCCATAAAGATCCAGTAAGTAAGGGCAAATATCCTTGAGACATACAGAAAGGTTTTCCTGAATTATACTTGGGGCAAATTAAACAATTGTGATTCATTTTTATACTTTTAAAAGCAAGTTTTCCCGAACTGTTGCTTTCCTCAGTTTGCCATTTTATCAGTATTTCAGTGAGACATTTTTTGAATGATTTCTGACACAGTTTTCAAGAGGCAATTAGAGAAGACTGGTTCACTGTTAAGGGCAAGCCATAATTTAATTTCAGGCTTATTAAAGCAGCCAACATTTTTTCCATTTTTTTATCGCCTGAGGAATGTTTTGTTGAGTATCAAGGAATAATTCATTTGTAAATGTTTCCAATAGCATTGTTTGGTTCAAAAGTCATTGTAGAAAGAGGAGTAGGATTTTACTTGGTGACTGCACTTTTTGCAGCTATAACTTCCATATGGTTGCCAGTGTTTTCCTCCACATTTTCCTGAGAATAATAAGGAATTTTAATTATAGCCAAAGCCTTTGGTAACAGTATAGCATGTAGCGCTTCCTTAACATAATAGCTGGTTGTTTTTTTCTTAATTTTTTCTTCCACTGGACATTAAATAAATGCTTTGTTTCCATAACATCCCCCAGCCATGAACAACCCCACCAGCATACTGACAATCAATGTCAATGTATATATTTGTTATTATTCATTCTGCAAGTATACAAGTTTGTTTTGGGGGACAAACAGCTCAGCTTGCTGGACTGATTTAGGATTAGATAAAGATTTTGCTCTTATAATCTCATGGTTAGAGGTAATGGCAAATCCAACAAGATAGATTCCTGAGTTCCCTTTAAGGTCAGAACCATCTGTATTCCGGGTAACATCTGCATTATTAATGTGAGTTTCTTTCAAATCTAGTCAAAGGTTAATAATAGTCAAAGCTATGCAGTCCTGAGGAGTTTTATCAGAAATAGAAAGTTACGTAGCAGATTATAGTTGTTGCAGTGAACAAAAGAGACATTGGGAGGAAAAAGAGAACTTCACAAGAAATTCATTTGTTGCAAGAGAGGGATTCAACAGAATGAGCGATATAAATTGATAGGGGATATCCCGTAATTAATTCTTCAGTTGACTCTGAAGGTTTTGCCATAGCAGCAGTGGACCTCATGCAAGGGGGTTGCCTCGGCTGAGGTACCTAGTTGCTTCCTGTACTATCCTAGACGTTTATGTTGGTCTTTATGCTTTTCTATAGGGAAACCTAAGGCATTCCTTTCTCATTCATGGATAAGGAGAAAAAGGGGTAATTCGTAACTAAGCTGTCCCAGAGTGGGAGCGCTTCGCAAACTATGCTTCCTGTCCTTAAAGCAGGGGTTCTTAACCTTTTTTTTCCACAGACCCTTTGGCCAGTCAGGTGAAATGAATACTGCTGAAATTTATTTGTTACATACATCCATAAGTGAAGAAAGTGCTAGATTTCTGTTAAAGGTCCGAGAAAATTAACATACTAAGTTGATTGTTTTCCATTCAAGCTCATGGACTCCCTTAAATTTGGATCCAGGGATCCCAGGTTAAGAACCCTGCCTCAAAGGAGTTTTGATTAATTTCCTTAAAAATAAGGGGCACAACTTGTTTAGCTTTAAACAAGGCATATTTATATTGCCTTGAGCCATTGTTTTAGTTGAGCCATTGTTTTAGTGTGCTAAAAGCTGCCAGTGCAAACTACCAGAAATGGTTTGCTCTTATAAAAGGACTTATTCAGGTAAAAGGTGTGAAAATGTCCAGTTCGAGGCTTCTTAGAGATGATGTCTCACCAAGGGCCGGGGCTGGTGGTCCTGGACTCCTGCCGCATGACCAGGCAAAATGGCGGCTGGTCTCTGCCTTCCCCTCCAGTCCCACTTTCTCCCTGCGCTCAGGTGTAGGCTATCAGGGACACGGCTCATCTCTCCCCTTCCTCCAGGACTTATTTCATCTTGAGCTGCTCTGCTGATTCCAGCCTCCTGTCTGTCTCTAAGCCTCTCAGATGTCTCTACCTTTCTGTGTCCAGGTAATGCCAGAGGCCTTTGTCACACAGCAAAGTAAAATGGCAGCTTTTATTTCACCTCTCCTCCATGTGTATAGAACTGCAGTAAGGATTAAGGGCTACACTGGATCCCACAGTCTAACCAAAGTTCCTTACCTGAGGCAATCTAATCAACAGTTCCCTTCAGTGAATCTAATCAAAAGGTCCCACATAAGTAGATTTATATGCACAGCAATGGGTTAGCTTAAGGATATAATTTTCTGGGGTCCACAAAAGACTCAATCTGGCCTAAAAATCCCCTTAATTGCCATTTGATTTGGGAAGGAGGGAAACTTAGAATGCTTCAGACCTTATCACGTCTAGGAGAAGGACCTGGGGACAGGGATAGGTGAGGCAGAGGGAATGTGGCGAGTGGTTAGAAGAGTATCCAAAAGTGGGTCGCACTTAAATTTTACTTCTTTGACTGAAAGGGCAGGAATATGCATGGAACTTAATCCCTTATCCTGCTCTGTTGAATCTGGTTCTAAGAGGTCCAAATTAATATCCCCCTCTCAGTAGAAGGATGTGTGTGCTTGGATAATCCAAGGAAATACTTACCCAGGAGGAGAATTGGGAAAGAAGGGGCTAATAAAAATTGATCAGTGCCTTGTGTCTTAATTTTCCAAAGGCTGCAATTGTAATATAACAGAGATGGGTTGACTTTTACAGTGTTATTTTTATTAGGATAAACCTTAGAGATCTGAGGCTGAGAAATGTCCAAAGCAAGACATCAGAGATGCTTTCTCACCTCAGATTGACTGCTAGCAGGTCCTGGAGTCCTGCCACGTGGTGAGGCAAGCTGGAGGGTCTGTGGGTCTGTCTCTCTTTCCTTTCTCCTGGAGCTCAGCTGTGGGCGATCAAGCATCTCTCCCTGCTTCTCATCTCCTTGAGCCTCTCGGGGCTTCTCTGTCTTTCTGCAACCATAGGCAAACCTGGAGTCCTCCCTCTCACATGGTGGGGTCAAAATGGCAGAGCTCCCTTTCTCTGTGTCTCTTTTTCCTTTGTGTGTGTCTCTGTTTAGATAAGACCCAGTAAGAGTGGAGACACAACCTGGGTCACATCTCACCGAGTAGTCCAGTGAAAAGCCCTGAGCAATCTAACTGAAAGTGATCTAGTTCACTGTCCCTTAACTGAATCCAATAAAAAGGCCCATCGACGCTGTGTTTACAGGCACAGGAGTGGGTTAGCTTAAGAACGTAATATTCTGGGGTCCACGATGAAAACCAGGACACCCTGTAAAGGTTCAACCTGAAAGGGAATTGGGGCAATTAGAGACAGTCATGGGTTTGTAGGCGACTCCCACCATTTGAATTCCTTCTTACTCTGGTGAGGAGAGTTATTGAGGGCGTCGGGATTTAAGACAGAGAAGGTGGCCCTAGGATCAATTACAGTACGTATGCCCTCTTTTCCAGCTATTGTTGCCAATTACCTGATCCATGTTGCCTAAACATGTGAGGTAGACAATTGGAAAAACCCCTGCGTTTCCTGGGGCAGCCCTAACAGTCACAGTGCAAGGGACTTTGCTTTCTCAGAGAGCAAAGAGCATTAAGGAGGTTGCTGCTGTGCTGGGGTAGTTTAGGGCAGTCTCTTTTTCAGTGTCCAGGTTGTTTACAGCGATTACTAGTATCAGCTTCCTGGACCCTGGTACCTAGAGGGTTTATTGGGGCTTATCTAGCTGCTATTTATGCTTCTTCTTTAAAAAAAAAAAAAAGGTGCCATCTAATCGACCTGTAATATTTTCTAAAACATTAAGGTCCATTGTTGCCTAATTTAGTTCTTTAAATATTAGGGTGGTGTTTAATTCTTTGGAAAGGCATTAAGAAAAAGGAATTAAAAAGGGGTTTCAAAGTTCATAAGGTTAATATGAGAATTGTTTAAAAGTTTTTTTTCCTTTGGACCTGTTATAATATTCATATATAGGGTCTTCTGGTGCATTGTTAGATTTTTCTCCAATCAATAATTTGGGGGGAAACGGACTTTGGCCCAGTGGTTAGGGCGTCCGTCTACCACATGGGAGGTCCGCGGTTCAAACCCCAGGCCTCCTTGACCCATGTGGAGCTGGCCCACGCACAGTGCTGACGCGCGCAAGGAGTGCCGTGCCACGCAGGGGTGCTCTACGAGGGGACTGCATAGGCAGTGACAAATTATTGTTACTCCCCCATTTTGGGCTGTGGGACAGCTGACACTTTAACTGAATGCCTGCATTGGTTCTGCTGGTAGCATCTTCACTGGGCCTGTGGTTGCAACTCACAGTGTTGAATTTAAACGTACTCTATTGTTGTAAGGATTCATTGTCAGAAAATAGTAACTCTTGTTATAAGAGTCCCATAGCAGTGCCTGTAGGAGTGAAAGCATACCGCATCCCTTCCAAGAGCAGGAGGGGACCAATGTCACAGTCATTGGAGTAAGCATGATGGACACTCATGGGTGAAGTCCATGAGCTGTTGGTGAATAACAGGCAGCCGGAACTGCTGGGCTAGGCACCGCAAGGTCTGGTACCCAGGATGTTCATCTTTCCAGTGGAGCCACTCTGCTTCTTCGCAGGTCTCAGTGGTATGGCTCTGGATCCTCACGAAGGCATCTGCCTCACCAGTCTAACACCAGATGTTAGCGGAGTGGGCAGGGACGTGATAGACAGTTGCCTGTCACTGCTGGCAGGCATCCCAGATGTTCTTCCACAGATCTCTTCCCCATAGAGGGTGATTCACAACAGTCCATCTTTTTGCCTTGTTTCTAGTATTTGCAGTTGCATACTGGATAGGGGTGGCAGTCTTCAGAGTGACCATATGCTGTTGGGTTAAGCCCTTCGCTTTCAACACGACTTTGTATGCTGCACACAATTGCTTTTCTGTATTGTACTTTTGGCCCCTTCCCAGAATTGTGACTAAAACCCAAGGGGTGCTTGGTTAGAATGTTGCCTCTACCACAGACCCCACCCAAAGCCACTCTTGGTGCCAGCCACATCCAATTCACAGGCTAAGTCAATGTCCACCTTCACCCTCCACTTTTTTTTTTGAAGCAGCCTGCTGGAGGTCCTCCTCCTCCCACGAAGGACCTGTCCCAGTTAACACATACAATGGTTTTAATATTTGAGCTAAGTGAGGGATGAAAGATTTTTAATATTCCAACACTATTACAAATTCCATTAACATGAGAAAACATTGTACTTTATCAATTACAGCAGAAGGTATAGTTTTGTCTTACCCAAATAAACAACATTAAAGAATTTGATAGAGCAGCAGAGACCTTGTGGCCTGTCCCAGTTGTTTGCCTATTTCAGAATCTTAAGATACTATTGTCTCTGATGTTTCTTTTAATTCTGAAAAAAAAAGGATTACTGGTTAATGTAATGTCATCAGTAGGGTTTCAGCCACAGATTTCTTTTATACAGCCACACTCTTTACCACCAGGTAGGGAAGATGGCTGGGCTATGCACACAGTCTTGGGGAAGCACAGCAAAAGTCCATTGTTGGGTTTTTCACAGGTAGGGGAATGCAGGCTGGCTTGACTTGTCTAAGAAGTTACTAAAGAAAGTCTTAGCAAGTTTTAAAACAAAGTGATAGGGACACAGTTGGATATTAATTTTTTGCAACAAACTAACAATATTTGGGACTGCTGCATACAGCAGTCGTGTTACTTTAATTTATGATAAGAGGTTGTTTCTGGGGTACATACTATTTTTTTAAAAATAATTAAAACCATGATAAACAACATTACTTTTGTCTAATATTATGCTGAAACACTGGTAAATTTCCAGGAATTTTATAAACTCTTTTAAGTTTTCATATGAAATTTTTACTCATACTACAACTTTAATTAACAGAGGGTTAAAGAGTACCTTTTAATTTTATAATGATTTTAAACAATTTCCATTCAACTTATAACATATTAAAGGAACTTAACTATTTAATTACTTTAATTTTTTCAAGGTAAAAGAAGAAAGCTTTTGCAATAGTTTGAAATAAAATGATACTTTTCAGGAATTGACTTTGAGAAAGCAGGTTTGAACATTATGTTCTTTTAAAAGTGAAGAGACTTGTTTTTTTTAAAAAAAACAAGGAAATGATAAGGTTAAAGTACAAGAAGCTATTTAGATAAAAACAGACTTTCTTTGTATACTGATTGTTCAGGAGAAAAACTCTTTATAAAGTTTTACTAAAACAGACTAATGACTTGAGAAATTTAGAGAAAGAACAAAATTTTAACTTTGCATCAGTATACTATTTGATGCTAAATCTTTTAAAACTTTATAGATAGACCCATCAAATCTTACTTAACTTTAAGCATAAAAATTCCTTTTCCGTGAACCTTCTGCACTTTCTGTATTCATTCAGGTTTTGTCCCACATTTTACTTTTTTAATAACCAATCATTTTATCTTAGGAAAAAATTATTTTTTGTTTCCGTAATAAAAACACATCTGTACACCCTACATATATAAGTTACCAAACTGATTTTGGAAACTGTCTCCAATCAAACCTTTTACAACATACGGTTACCATTAACACTAAACAAACTTATTAAAATAATGATTCAGTTTGGTTATATGCAAATATAACTTTTCTTTACTTCAAATATCTAGTAGCATGCAAGACTAGAAACAGTCTTTTAGAAACAAGTTGGCAGGGGAGGCTGGCTGCCAACATGTCTTCCTGTTATAAAACTACTTTTTGTTATTATTATCAGTTCAGTTTTTGTTTAATAATGACTTCTTGGAATTAGCCATTTAAACACTTTAATCCAAACGATGCTTTCACAAACTTCTTATGATTATGTATAACCATATAGACTATAATTATTTTATTTTAAGACAAATTTCACCTTCACAGAACGCATTCCCTTACTTAGTGGTACCACAATACCTTCCACAGCTTGCCACATGCATTCAAGTTTTGTCCTGCATATTTCTATTTTGATTTTATGAAAGCTAGCCATCTTATTTTAGGATAAAACATATTTTTTGAACAAACTTATCAAATTTCAGTCAACACTCCCACAAACTTTTTACCTTCTTTAATATTCATTTAAGTTTCACATTCTTCATTTTTTCCTGTGAAGAAAAATAAACTCTTCATTTCAATTTAGGCAAGAGCTATTTTTTATAAAGAGACTTAGTAATTTCATTAATCAAGCCTTACAATTTTTATCATTGTAGAGATCTTATTAACATTTAAATTTATGTATTAATATAAGCACTTATTTAATTTTTGGCCATTTGAATAGAGCTCTCTTAGAAATTTTATTTTATCAATTTATATTACCATCCAGAGGTATCAAAATATACACTGACAGTGAACAGACAAATACAAAAACAGTTACAACACACCAGCAGAAACATAAAGTTTACAATTTGACTCATAATTCTTACTTTTTTGGTATAGCTGTTTTTAAGCTCTCCATCATTTCACATCTTAGCTTTTACTACTTTTAAGAATTCTTCTGGAATCCGTGTTGCCTGTAACATGCAAGCTTGTTCTTGGTAATGCTTTTATTAGTAATCAACAACCAGTTAAGATATCTTGAGCAGTATAAATATGCAGTTAAGCTCTTATTTAGCAGTTTACACAGACAGTTAACACATATTTTTTGGATTACTACTCTTTAAGACTACACTGAGACTTGAAGTTCAGGAGTAAGCCATTAATTCAAAACCAAAAATTTCTTTTAACACCTTGATAAAAATTTTTTACTAATTTTATTAATTTGGCCAAATAGGTCCAATCAGAATCAGCATGGAAACAAAACAGAACACCAATGTTGCTATCTTTTCCTCCTCTTCCAGTGGCTTAATTCTGTCAGCCCCCACTAGCCCACAGCCACATCAGCATGTAGGCAGCAGGGGGTTTGTACAGTTGCTGCTAGAATATTTTCCTTGTCCTAGTCAACACTTTCACAGAGAGTTTTCTTAAGAGCATGCTTTCACTAACAAGGGCCTTATTTAGCACTTCTGCTTGTGCAGGATATTGTATTTGTGAGTTAACCTTTCCTTGCACAAGCAGCTCAACGTGATTTCCCTCCATTCTAGCCTGCAAGATTCCCTTTTGTAAAGAGGATAATTTAGGCTGGGTATTTCCAGGCACAGGTGTAAGGGGTGGAGGAAGAGAAGATATATCCGCTTCCTCAAAATTAATTAATGGAGGGCCCATAGGCAAAGATAGTTTAGAATCAAAACCTTTACAAATTTTTATAGGGGAAGGGTCATCATGGACCTTTCCTTCATTCTCTGTTTGTGAAGTTTCTAGGATGGATTTAATAATAGTCCACGTAGGCCAGATAGTAACAGGGATGGAATTCCCTTGAACATGTAATTTTAAAAATTCCTTACCCATTTATTTCCAATTAGTTAATTCTACACTGCCCAGTGTTGGGAACCATGAACAGTGAGCCTTAACAACCTGTAAAAGTTCCATAATATGGGACTCACTAGCTTTAGCTCCCCTGCCTTGAGGAGTTGTTTCAGGAGACAGATATAAGGATGATACTTAGTTACTGTCTACTTTTCCCATTGTAACCCTGTTTAAAATACCCGAGAGGTCCCTACCAATTGAAGGTTTCTGGCTCTGGATTGTCACTCAGGGATCTACGACATTACGCCAATTTTAGTTTCGCTCCAGTGATCCTTCTTCCTATTCAAGTGTTCAAGTCTCATGTCGGCCCCATGTTGGGCACCAGATGTTGAGACCAGCTCAACATAAGGAATGGTTCCAACAGGAGGCGCCGCAGAACTTAAGAGACACAAGAAGTAAAAAAAAGATGGGAAGAGGGGACTCAAAGCCTCAAGGACTAACAGCCTCGACCCAAGCTTCCACATCCTATTTATTGAATATCTCAGGGATAGGAGTAGAGTTACTTTTTTATTTTTTAGATAACATTTTGCCAGAGCAATCACGTCCACATTTTCCCACATATGGTTTAAATATTTCATTCTGCAGACAATTATGGGTTGTTCAGGACAGTGTTTGTCTTGAAAGGACCTGATGTTCTAAGGTCCATACCCTCGTTTGCATTATGGAAACATTTTAACCTCCAGCCATACCTCCACACTGGTGCTTCAAATCTTGGGAAGACCAGCGACAGGACAACCTGGAGTCCCAGGAAAGGTCGGGGCAGTCAGGTTTTAGCTCTCAGTGACACCAAATAGGACATATGGAATGAAACTGAAAATGTTACTCTAGGCCACTCCCAGCCCTTAAGAAGCTTTGTTTTTGGCACTGTTGAGTTCTTTCTCCCCTGCTGAAGCAGGCCTCTGAATAAAGTCATTCTTGCCTGTTTAACATTGTGCCTTCAGTTCTTTGACAGTCCATAATGTGTGAAAGATGACGGTATCCAGTCCAATCTGCAGATAGGTAATGTCAACCTAGAAATAGTGAACTAGCTGCAAGGCAAGCAAGGCATTCATTTGGGCTCTTAGGATCTCAATTCAGGGAGCACAGATTCGGGATGCAATGTGAAGTGTGCCATATCTCAGCATTTCCAGGCAAAGGTTTTTAAAGGAAAAGAAGAATAATAGACAAGGTAGTTGTGGTTGGTGGATATTGGGGTAATCTTGTGCTTCTAGTTGGATAGTTAGCTGACTTCTTTATCTTGTGGTGTGGGCCTGGCTTAGGGTTTTGAGGAACATTGTTGCTGGAGGCTTCCCATGCTTTGGCAGTTTGTAGTATCTGGCTACATAAGAGCAACCTCCACAATGACCTTCTGACTCACATTTGGTATTAATCCCTCAGCACCAGGGAGACTCATCCCGGGGAGTCACATCCCAAATTTGGGGGAAGTTAATGCATTTATTTGAAGAGTTTGGCTTAGATAGAGGCCACATTTGAGCAACAATGAGGTTTTCAGGGAATAACTTTTAGAAATTAATTATAATTAGGCTTACTTTGATCAGAAACAAGTTTTATAAGTGCAAGTTTCAAGATCAAGGGTTTGGCTCAGTATAACTCAGCAGGTCGGTATGGCTGTTATTCATGAGATGAGTAAGAAACATTGTAGGCGGCGGACTTGGCCCAGTGGTTAGGGCGTCCGTCTACCACATGGGAGGTCTGCGGTTCAAACCCCGGGCCTCCTTGACCCGTGTGGAGCTGGCCCATGCGCAGTGCTGATGCACGCAAGGAGTACCCTGCCACGCAGGGGTGCCCCCGCATTGGGGAGTCCCACGCGTGAGGAGCGTGCCTATGAGGAGAGCCGCCCAGCGCGAAAGAGAGTGCAGCCTGCCCAGGAATGGCGCCGCCCACACTTCCCGTGCCGCTGACGACAACAGAAGCGGACAAAGAAACAAGACGCAGCAAATAGACACAGAGAACAGACAGCCGGGGGAGGAGTATTAGCAAGGTTTGAAATATGTTACAAATCTAGTCTGCCCAAGATCTAAGATTCAAACAGCTAAATAAGTGCCTATGAGCATGGCCAAAAACTGGCCCTTCTGTTATTGTTTATATTAGTGGAGACCCAGAACTTTGCTAGATCGCCGAGGTCAGCAGTCTTTTGCGTGGCTGTAAAAATAAGCTGGTAAATAGCAAAGGGCCAGGAAGAGATAATGAGGAGTTTGAAAGAGATAGGATTCATTACAGGAGGGACAGAGATGGCCTGGGGTACAAAAGAAGGGGTTAGGGAGGAATAAAGATCATGGATAAGAGAGCTAATAGAATAATAATATTATCGCAGCATTAGTTAGTTCATTTCAACCTGCTGAAAATCACGTCTGATTCTGGTTATTGGGTTATCCGTTCATATCAGATGCTATCTACCCTGAGTGACGTAAGTCTAAGCACATCAGTATTAATTACAAAGGCCTGTTACTGGGCCTTGCAGTAGCTGCCTGCATCAGACCCCCATCTGTTTCTCATCTGTGATTTTAAGCTTCAGGTCCCCGGTAGGAATGGATTCACAGGCAGGACTAGGAGCTTTCTTAAAATGAGAAATATGAGTCCATGGTAAATACTTTATAATTTAGCTGCACATGGGTTAGTTAAAAGTAACGGTTAAGTTCCTTCCCAGTGAGGTTGGAGTGCATATTTCTGGAGGTGTATTTTCTAATATACAAAGTCATCAATCTTTAAACCCATCATTTCTATTTCATTTTCCTATTAATTGAATTTGACAATATGATAGGCTTCATTTATGAGGAAGTTTTGGAGCACAGAGGGGTTCACCTATGGCCACTAGTGTGGGGTGTTATTCATGGGGGACATATGGTTGGGAGGGAGTTATCTGGGTCATGTTCAGACACTCATTGGGTATTTTCATTGTAGGTACATTTACAAATGACAACTGAGGGAGTGCTGAGTTCCTAGCCAGGGGAGCTCTGTCACATTCCCCAATGGAACAGCAACAATCCCCCAAGTGAAAGCACAAAGACCAGTGGAGAAGGATGATCCAATGATGAGCCCTTGATAGTGATGACTGTGCTTAGGAGCCTGTGTGCCTGAAATTTGAACTAGGTCTAGAGCTGCAAGGTGCCTAAGAATTACCTCCTGAGAGCCTCCATGTTGCTCAAATGTGGCCACTCTCTAAGCCAAACTCAGCATGTAAATGCATTACCTTCCCCCCAGTGTGGGACATGACTCCCAGTGATGAGCCTCCCTGGTGCCAAGGGATTACTGCCAAGCACTAATGGTGATGCAACAAGAAAAAGACCTCGAATAAAAGGGGGTAATGGTAAAGACAAATGAGTTTATATGGTTAAGAGGCTTCAAAATGAGTCAGGAGGTCATCAGAGGGGTCACGCTTATGCAAATCTCAGCAGGAACTCAGAGACAGCCAAAGTAGATACAACCCCAGGTACTGGTGCTCCTGAGGGCTACAGAGACACCCAGGTCCTACGGTCATGGCAGATGGCTCTGGAGGTCAGTCCCTGGCCAGTGGGCCCTACTGTGGAATTTGTGTTCCTGAGTGTGATGGAATTGGAATCAGATGTGACTTTTCTGCACATGCCCCTTCTGTCACTTTTACTGAACCTGTGGTTGGCACTGGGGTTGGTTGTTGTATACTCAGATTACTTGAATCTCTGGACTGCCCATGTACCAGCTGGGCCCTGAGCCTCAGCAGAGTTGCAGCTTATACTCTTTGGTTCCTTGGACTTACCCAGTGCCATGACCCTTGCAGTTAAGTCGCAGCCGAACAGGTTCCAGGCGGTTCCGAGGACGGGGGTTGAGAGGTTGAAGAAATGAAAGACACAAAATAGTAGGGGCCAGGTGGACCGTGAGGAGTTGCAGGAGCTTGCAGCTACCTCAGGCACCCAGCTTAATTATGCACTTTATTTTATACCTTAAGTGACATCAGCACATTCAGCAGTTCTCACGGAAAGCTTTTGTTTCTAGATCACTACAAATACAATAGTTACTCTTTCTCTCTCTCTCTCTCTTTTTTTTAAAATGTTACATTCAAAAAATATAGGAGGTCCCCATATACCCCCACCCCCTTCACCCCACTCCTCCCACATCAACAACCTCTTTCATCATCATGGCACATTCATTGCATTTGGTGGATAAATTTTGGAGCACTGCTGCATTCACCAAATACAATGAATGTGCCATGACAATAGTTACTCTTGTTTTCAATAGCCTTCTGATAACACAGTTTTCCTGGAATTCTTATCTATACTTAGCATATTTTGCTCAGCACATAAACTTGCCAGGGCACCTCCTTCTTTATCTACATTCTTCCTGCGAACATTGGAGCCTGTTTTGCAGGGCTCCCTACAACTCGGGTCAGCTAACAGGGAGCTGAAGATGGTCAACCACCACACTAGGGAACTGAGCGTGTCTACAACTACAAGCAGGAGAATTGCATCCATCAACCATGTGGGATCTAAGCCTCCTCTTGATTTAGAGGTGGTGCGGATGTCACCATCCCAGCATCCACAGGATGGAGGAAGAACATATAGATTAGAGTGGACTTACTGGTATTCTACTATAGAACTATTGTGACTAGTAATGGAAGAAATTGTATCATTGATGTGGAGACAGTGGCCATGGTAGTTGCCGAGAGCAGGGAGAGGAGAGAAGAGATGTGGTGTGGAGGCATTTTCGGGACTTGGAGTTGTCCTAAACGACATTGCAGGGACAGATGCTGGACGTTATATATCCTGCCATAATCCAGTGAAAGTGTTATAGAAGTTGAGAGAGGTTCAATTATTTGTGTATAGAAAGGCCAGGACTCAAGAATGATTTTGAGAAGGAAAAATGATTTATTGACGGCCGGCCAGGCATGGGAACTTTCTGTTTCACACCCGAGCCTCGAACAAGATTTTCAAGTTTATAGACCTTGCATTGTTAAACTGTTTCCTGGGACTGGAGTCGTTGCCATGGTCCCCAAGGGCAGGACTGCAGCCTCTTACCGTCCCACACCCACAAGTCAGGACAGACAGCTTAGGTTATCTACAAAGAAATGAAGAGCCTCCCACCCACAGCCCACACCAATTTAACATATTTCCTGTATGAGGCAAGGCACATAAACTCCAGAGTTGTTCTCATAGTTTTTCCTATTATGAGGTAATTGGTGATAACGTATGTTTTCCAAAAGACTGGACTTTAGATTTAATAAGGATTCCATGAATTTAGATAATTGAGTTTTAATATCACCATTTTTTTCTTTCCATTAAGCCTGAAGATTAGGGGTGATAGATGCAATAAAAATGTTGCAAAATAAGTCACATTTCGTATGTTGTTTTTTATAATTTGTTCTTTAAAGTGGCTTCCTTAGTCACAATGAAATTCCAAGAGAATCTCCCAATTTGGAATTATTTTTTCTAATAACTCCTTTTTGTTGTAAATGCAGTAGCTTGTCTACAGGGAAGTCTTCAGCCCAATGGGAGTACATACAAATCATTATTAAAACATTTATAGCCTTCAGGTAGGGGTAATTGAATTAACTCCAAATGCCAGATTTCAAAAGGTCCAGTAAGTAAGGGGAAATGTCCTTACGAACTACAGAAAGGTTTTCCTGAATTATACTTGGGACAAATTGAACAATTGTGATGCATTTTTATAGTTTTTTTAAAGGCTTGTTTTCCAAAAGTGTTGCTTTCCTTAGTTTCCCGTTTTATCAGTATTCCAGTGAGACATTTTATGAATAATTTCCGAAACAGTTTTCAAGAGGCAATTAGAGAGGATTAGTTCACCGTTAAGGCCAAACCATGATTTAATTTCAGGCTAATTAAAGCAAGCAGCATTTTTCCATTTTTTAAAATCTCCTGAAGAGGGTTTTGTTGACTATCAAGGACTAATTCATTTTTAAATGTTTCCAATAGCATCCTTTGGTTCAAAACTCATTATAGAAAGAGGAATAGGATTCTAATTTGTCACTGCCCTTTTTGCAGCTATAACTGCCATATAGTTGCCAGTGTTTTCCTCCACATTTGCCTGAGAATGACCAGGAATTTTAATTATAGCCAAAGCCTTTGGTAACAGTTTAGCATATAGCAATTCCTTAATGAAATAGCTCGGTTTTTAAAATTTTTTCTTCTAGTGGATGTTAAATAAATTCTTTGTATCCATAACATCCCCAAGCCATGAACAACCCCACAAGCATACTGATGATCAGTGTATGTATTTGCTGTTATTCATTCTGCAAGTATACAAGTTCGTTTTGGGGACAAAAAGTTCAGCTTGCTGGGTTGATTTGGGATTAGATAAGGAATTTTCTCCTATAATCTCATGGTTAGAGGTAAAGGCAAATCCAACAAGATAGATTCCTGAGTTCCCTTTAAGGTCAGAACCATCTGTATTCTAGGTAACATCTGCATTATTAGTGTGAGTTTCTTTCCAATCTAGTCAAAGGTTAATAATAGTCAAAGCTATGCAGTCCTGAGGAGTTTCATCAGAAATAGGAAGTTAAATTGCAGATTATAGTTGTGACAATGAACAAAAGAGACATTGGGAGGAGAAAGTAAGAGAACTTCATAAGAAATTCATCTGTTGGTAGAGAGGGATTCAACAGAATGAGCGATATAAATTGATAGGGGATATCCCGTAATTAATTCTTCAATGGACTCTAAAGTTTTTGCCATAGCAGCAGTGGACCTCATGCAAGGGTGTCTGCCTCGGCTGAGGTATCTAGTTGCTTCCTGTACTATCCTAGATGTTTACGTTGGTCTTTATGCTTTTCTATATGGAAACCTAAGGCATTCCTTTCTCATTCATGGATAAGGAGAAAAAGGGGTAATTCGTAATTAAGCTGTCCCAGAGTGGGAGCGCTTAGCAAACTATGCTTCATATCCTTAAAGCAGGGGTTCTTAACAATTTTGTTCTACAGACCCTTTGGCCAGTCAGGTGAAATTAATACTACTGTGATTTATTTATTGCATACATCCATAAGTGAAGGAAATGCTAGATTTCCACTAGAGGTCAGAGAAAATAAAGATAATAAGTTGATTTTTTTTCTATTCAAGCTCACGAACCCTCTGAAAATTGGAGTCCATGGGTACCTGGTTAAGAACCCTGCCTCAACTCCTACTCTCTGGTTCGCTGGACTTACCCAGGTTAGTTAACAGGGAGGTGAAGAATGTCAACCACCACACCAGGGAGCCGACCGTGCCTGACACTACAAGCAGAAGAATCGCATTCATCAACCATGTGGGATCTAAGCCCCCTCTCGATATAGAGGTGGAGTGGACAACACCGTACAAGGGACTGCAAAATGGAGGAATAAAATATGGATTAGAGGGAACGGACTTTGGCCCAGTGGTTAGGGCGTCCGTCTACCACATTGGAGGTCTGCAGTTCAAACCCCAGGCCTCCTGACCCGTGTGGAGCTGGCCCATGCGCAGTGCTGATGCGCGCAAGGAGTGCCGTGCCACGCAGGGGTGTCCCCCGTGTAGGGGAGCCCCACGTGCAAGGAGTGCGCCCCATAAGGAGAGCCGCCCAGTGCAAAAAAAGTGCAGCCTGCCCAGGAATGGTACCGCACACATGGAGAGCTGACACAAGATGACGCAACAAAAAGAAACACAGATTCCCATGCTGCTGACAACTACAGAAACGGACAAAGAAGAACACGCAGCAAATAGACACAGAGAACAGACAACTGGGGTGGGTCGGGGAAGGGGATAGAAATAAATAAATAAAATCTTAAAAAAAAAAAAAGTGCCCTATTGGAGGACTTAGCTAAACTTGGAACTTGTAAATCAGGATTGAAAACGCAGTTATCTCAGAGAGACTTGTGGAAAGTCTTATTGCCCAACTGTTTTCTGCATGCTCAATCAACTGCTTTTTGCATGCTAAATCAACAAGATTTTTGAGAGTGCTATATGAACAAAACCACTGTAACTTGGACTGAAAGGGACATGGAAAGGAGAGAGTGAAGGAGAAACAGCTTTAAGAAGAAAACCTTGGAAGTTGAGATCTGGAATTAAGACATTGCCTTGAGCCAAGAGAGGAACCCCACCCATGTGTAACGAAAGGGTGAGTTTGCCCCAGCAATTGAAAAGTGTGGATGCATCCACTCGATGTTCTGGGAGATTTTTGCTGCCACATGGTACAGAGAGGGTGGAGCACATTCCCCAAGGTTTAGGGCAGTTAAGGTCAGCACTCCACAGGTCTGAGAGGGGAGGACCTGTCCCCCATGGATTAGGGAAGGCCAGGTGGTCAACTCGTTGCTCTGAGAGGATTGAGCCTGTATGCTAATTAAAGCTTAGGGGGAATGTTGTCTTCATGTCACTGTACTGGGGGCGGGTCAAGTCTCTAACCCAAATATTGGGTAAGGTGTGGCAATCACCCCAATGCTCTCACAGGGGGAGGTCTGGAGCTTGGTCTACACCCAGACGCTTGATGAGGGTGGAACCAAGAAATTACCTATTGGGCAAGCCTATTGAAAGGGTGGGTTCCCATAAGGCACCAAGGAGAAGAAACCATCATCTTAAGAATGACTCTCAGACTTTGAAATCAAATGGCGGATGCCCTGCATGATTACTGAACTCTAGAGGACCTGTGACTCATGTTTCCCTCCCAATTTCTCCTTACTGTAATGAAAATGTTTATCCTTTGTCTGTCTATTTGTGTACTGGAAGCAGATAAATTGTTTTGTAATTTCTCAGGTCTACATCCAGGCAGGACTTTGCCCCAAGATGAACTGTATTTCCTTAAATTGATTGTGATATGATTTAGTACTTCCATTGTTACTGATTTAAGGTTTCTTGAATACTATAGTATCTTTTTGGAATTCAGAGGGTGGAGTGTGGCAGTTTGATTTATTATTGATGAATTCCAAAAAGAAATATTGGATTGTGTTCGTGGACTGTTCTTTTCCTCTGGGCATATTAGATTATATTGGATTCAGAGGTTTGCTTGATTAAATAATCATATTGGATGAAAGGCCCACCCTACACCACTAGGACCTCCTCTTAATTGAGTATATCTGCAAAGACCTTTTTCCCAAATACGGTCACATTCTGAGGTACTGCTTGTAGAATCCCAAAATTCTGGCAGCCTTCCTTCATTTAGTCCCTTCTAGATGTCCCTACCCATCCATGCTGGCAGTATTTCTGCTGACATGGTTGATTTGCTCTGTAAATCACATGCCTGATAACTTTAACAAATGAGTGTCAATCCACACCCATGGCCCTGTTTTCAAAACATGTTATTTGGATAGCTCTCCAAATCATCAAGAGCTAGTTCCTTTGTGTGTAGCATTTTTTCTCCATCAGTTTATCTTCTTCCTCTCACTTTTACATGGCTGGAAATCCCCTCAGGTAAATATCCAAGTTCATTGCTTAAAAGTTCTACTTTTCACCCAACAGCAGAACATAGTTCAGGCACCTTTTCTGCTGCTTTAAAACAAGGATTGCCTTTCCTCAAGTGTCCAATAACATGTTCATCCCTCATTTTCAGGCCTCACGGGAATTGCCTTTAACATCTGTATTTCTACCAACTCTCTCTTCAAGATAATCTAGGAATTTTCTATCAGGTGCCTTAAAATTTTTCCAGCCTCTGCCCATTATCCAATTCCAAAGCCACTTCCACGTTTTTAGGTATTTGTTCCACCAATACCCCACTCTTGTACTAAACTCTGTATTAATAACAAATCAGCCCTGTGGGATCTAAGCCCCGTCTTGAGTTAGAGACTGAGTGGCCATCGCCATCACAGGGTACTCAAGATGGAGGAATAAAATATGTATTAGAGTGGTCTTACTGGTATTCTACTATAGAATTATTGTGACTCTAGCAGTGGAAGAAACTGTATAATTGACGTGAAGACAGTGGCCACAGGAGTTGCTGAGGGCAGGAGAAGGAGGAAGTGGTGTGATATGGGGGCATTTTCAGGACTTGGAGTTGCCCTAAATGATATTGCAGGATGGATGCAGGACATTACATATCCTGCCATAACCCACTGAATGGACTGGGAGAGAGTGTAAACTACAGTGTAAACTATAATCCATGCTGTGTAGCAGTGCTCCAAAATGTACTCATCAAATGCAACGAATGTGCCACACTGATGAAAGAATTTGGTGAAGTGGGAGGAGTGGGGAGGGGGATAGGGATATATGTGACCCTCTTATATTCTTTAATGTAAAATTTTGTATGATCTATGTATCTTTTAAAAAAATAAAACTATTAAAAATTAAAATTAAAATAAAAAAAAATAAAGTACCACAGACTTGGTGGCTTAAATCAACAGAAATGTATTCTATCACTGTTTTGGAGGCAAGAAGTCTGAAATCAAAGTGTCAACATGGTTATCCTCTTTCCAAAGCTCTAAGAAAAAAATCCTTCCTTGCCTCTCCCGACTTTCTGGTGATGGCTGGTGTATTAGTCAGCCGAAGGCGTTCTGATGCAAAATGCCAGAAATTTGTTGGCTTTTATAAAGGGTATTTATTTGCAGTAGAGTCTTACAGTTAACAGACCATAAAGCATAAGCCACTTCCCTCACCAAAGTATTTTTCCACGTGTTGGAGCAAGATGGCTGCGAGGGGTCAGGCTTCCCGGGGTCCTCTCTTCCAGGGGCTTACTTTTCTCTGGGCTCAGGGGTCCTCTCTTCCCAGGGCTTGCTTCTCTTTCCTCACAACGAAGCTCCCCTGTGTGCTTACTTCCCCGAGCCTCAGCTCAAGACTCCAGCATCAAAACGCCAACATCAAAAACTCCAACTCTGTCCTTTGCCATTTCTTTTATCTGGGAATCCCTACCCACCAAGGAGTGGGGACTCAACACCCTACTGACATGACCCAATCAAAGCCCTAATAATAATTTAATCACACCCAGGTACAGACCAGTTTGGAAGATGAGACCGCCATCTGGCCAGTTCGGGCTGCTCCGTATGCCACTGAACTGGCAGACAAATAAAGAGTTACTCTCCTGGCTGCAGCGATTGATCCTGATTACCAAGGAGAAACTGGGTTTCTGCTATACAATGTGCACAAGGAGGACTATGTCTGGAATCCAGGGAACTGTCTTGGGCTCCTTTATTACTTCCATGCCCAATAGAAAAGAGTAAATAAGGCAGGGCGATTAAAGAATCAGGCCCTCTGGGGATCAAGGGAAAAACAAAAAAAGCAGCCGAGGTCCTGGATGATGCTAAGGGTACTATGGAGAGGGAAGTGTAAGAAGAAAACCATGGCTTTCAAGAACAGCCTCAGGACAAATCACAGAAACAAAGAATCTGGTGGCTTTGTATAGTTTCTATCTTCTGTTCATTTGTTTGTGTTTGTATAAACGACCTTTTTATTCTTCTCTCCCCTTCCCATTTTAAATTTATATACAAGTTTCTGGACGTTAACTCCACTAGTTAATTTTTAGGTTACAGAATATTTAGAGGGACTATGACAGTATTTGAGGAGCAATTAATATATCCAGCACTGAAAAAAATTTATTTTTGGACTGTGAGGAAAGTTTGAGAACTTCACTATCAAGACAAATAGGTGGAACTATAGTTGTTTTATTGTTGCACTAGAATTCAGATGTGTTTAGAAAAGTTCATATGGGAGCTTGTAGCAAAAGAGGTGGTCTGTGCTCCTTATCAATTTATTACATCTCAGCTCCAAATTTTCTTTCCAATTCCTGCTGTGTGAAAATGGACCTGGACACTTTGAATATTTTTCCTTTACTATCTGGCCTGATGTTTGTAGTGTAGGATACTGGAAGTAAATTCCAGGAGGAATTCGTGGTTCTGGTGTGCTCCTTTAACCAGCTCCTACATCATGGCAGGCTTTTCTATTGAGTGCTCCTGCTATGTGCACAGCTTCTCAACTGCCAGGATCCTGCAGTGAGGGCGTTTTCCTCAGAACCAAGCTCTCGCTGTGTGTGTGGTTCCCCCATCACCTGGTTCCTCGTGTTTGGTGGGCTTTCCAGCACCCAGCTCCTGCAGCCCAGGAGCTACCCCATTATCTAGCTCCGAGGTGGACAGTCAGCTGCACACCATGGCCATCGTATTTCCCTGGCACCCTCATTTGATGGTTTTTTAGTAAAATGTCTAAGATGAGACACCTCCCCACGAACATCTTTCCTTGACACCCTAGAGGTGGATTTCTAGCATGTTCCAGAAGGCAGATATCCTGCACAAGCCTCCTCCACACCACCACACCAACTTCTCTGTCATTCACTGTTACAGCTTTGATCTCTTCAAAAAAGTCTGGATCTCATCCCTTTATAGTTAATTCTTTATATTAAAATTTTCCTGATGACTTGGATGGGTGGCTTTTTTTTTCTGATTGGACCTTGACTGATCCAAAATTGAAATAATATCTCCAGAAACGTAAATTTCAAAATTTCATCCTTGCTTAATCAAAGGGCGGGTATGTCACAAGGTTGGCAGGGAGGCCTGGGCCCACAGGCCCCTTCCTGGGCGCATCTGGCCATCTGGGCTGCGTGAGGTGCAGTGCCCCGCCCTCTCTGGCCTGTCCCAAGGGCTCCTCGAAGTCAGTTCTAGTTGACCACAGGGAATCCTCCCTCGGTAGTTAGCGCCGCAGTGCCTGAAAGACCCAACAGTACTTCACTACCATTAGGTTGTTTCCTTCTATGGCATTTGGGCCATTTGTGCATTTCTACTTTTGAATTTCAGCTTATTGAGGAATTGACTTTAACTGGACAGTTTTTAAAAATTGATAGCCTTTTGCTGTTTGTTCTATAACTATTTGTAAAAAGTCATGTGTAATGTATATTCTTCTTTATATTGTTTTCAGTTATCTAATTTCATTCCCCAGAATTCTAAAAATATTTTAAAATTGTATTGAAGCTAGTATGCCCCATTCGTTTAAATAGGGATGCCATTTTCATAGAATTACATTTTAGATTTTGCCTTTTTCTTTAGTGCTTTTTTATTTTTAAAAATATTGCCACCAAACTTACTTTAACGCTTGAGGCAAAATTTCACTTGTTTCAAGATTTGTTTAAAATAACTGTGAATTTTAACATTTGAAAATGATTTTGACAGTTCTTTTGTTTATTTTCACCCTCCCCTCAGGCTCCTGGGCATATCTCCTAAGCTCATGCTGTATTACACTTTTGTAGTGTCAGTCCTTTCCAGAATGCTAGTCTGCTTCTGGTTTCATTATGTCTTTCAAAACTGTAGAAAAAATTTTCATTTCTGTATTCTACATTACAAGCAAGTCAGTACTGAGAGAGCTCCAAAATATATTTCCTTATTTGCTTTCCGTTATTTGGAATTTGACATTAAATTTTAAAAATAAAATTATAGAAGTTATTAGGATTTTTAAAAAAGTAAAGCGGAGGCAGAGTATAATCCCAACACCATCAAATTCCTAATATCATATTTAGCAATGATCTTTAACCCTTTTCCATCATCTTTTTTTTTCTTCACTAACTGATGGTATATGCCATTACATATATTTGGCTGTGTATATTCATTTTTTTTTTTTGGAGAACTGTGGACTGTTACAATTTGAAAGAAAGAATATTCTATTTTTAAAATTAAGATATGAAACTCCACCTTCAGCCTCTGATCTGATTTGTACAGGTACACCTTGCAACATCTGCATTTTGGTTTATTTGTGTTCCGATGTACACTTAACAGCCGTGTTTCAATGTTTACTTTTTGTTTAGATGTATTTGTATTATATACCTCATATAATAACATTAAATTTAACCAGTATTTAAGGGAGTAGCATGTACCAAGTTTGAAATTTTAATTAAGAACAAATTTTTGAAGCTTGCAATTTTCCCCAAAGCGTAGGAAATAAACCTAAGGAAATAAATTCTTTTTAAATCTAGGATCTTCTTCCCAGCCCCCCACCCCCGTTAATGATTCCATTTCTTCTGAATAATTATTTCCCTTCTCCCCTTTATTGTTAGAAAATAGAGATGCAACGTTTCTTGGGTTCTCTTCACCCATTTCATTAGAATCAACCCAAGTAGTTTGTGAAATCTTGAGGCACTCTAGCATCTGAAAAGGTGTCATTCCAGTCTGAATATTTGTATAGTCATCTAATTAAATTACTTTTGCAATAAATTAGAAGCCAATAGAAGAGACATCTAGGGCCAGGTCGAAAGGGTCTCACACGCAAGCTTCCCGGGTGGAGTCAGAACGCGGTCACCCTCACGGCACATCAGCGATGCAGTCTCTCAATCATGGAAGTGCTTCGCTTTTTGAAAGTACATTTGCTTTTAAAACATCTGTTATAACAGATGTTATATTTTGCCTTAATTCTTTACAAAGTTCGCTTGTCTGGAATATTGGGAAGGTTTCAGCTAGGTAAATAGTAAACTCAAATTGGCTTGTCTGGCCCGTGAATCCTGTTTGCAAGCCAAGAGTATTACAGAAGGTTTTCATGAGGTTTCGTGCGGGCCCTCATGAATCCGAGCGCCGTCTAAGACCGCTCAATGGCCATTTTCCTGAAAGCGCCCTTCCAAGTACCGCCGCCCGCAGGAAATACGTCACCATCTGGCGCAGGGGATTTTCCCGCGCGATGTTTAGAGAGGCACGTAAGAGGAAGAGGTAGAGAGGACGGTGGCCGGTAGGGCCAAAAACGCTCCGGTCTACGCGTTACGGTGCTTCGCGTTTCCCCTTCCCGCCTTCCGTCTCCGGGACTATTGGAATCCTGGATGTTTCAAAGTTTTTCCGTTTTGCCTTCATGTGTAGGGTTTAGTTGTGTTTTTTTAAAACATAAATTTGCATCTACATTTTTATAAGTTTCCTCTTTGATACAGATTTCTAAAGATCTAGCTTATCTTGTTTATGTTTTACTTTCTTTGATTCTGACTCTATATATGTGGCCAAAATAGAGCCGTTATTTTATGCAGTAGAATATGAAAATACTTTTGCATTAATTTTGTGGTTACAAAAATCATCTGGGAGCAAATTTGTTCAGTGTGCCTTCCCTTTTAAGATTATGAGCTTTTTGCGCTATTTTTAAAACAGCTATATGGCCAAAATGTTGGAAATACTTTTCAGTGAGTTTGATGATAGAGGTTTTATCCTTTTTTATTTTAATGAGCCTCCCATATAAAGAAAACTTTCAGAGTTGGCTTTTGATTCTGTAATTCTATACACTGAAATCCCATAATGGCAGAGGGTAAGAGACAAAATCTTGATAGAGCAAATTAGGAAGTTTGCCAAAGTGCCGTATTTTTATGACAAAAGAGCATATGGGTTTTGCATAACCTATCAGTATAGAGCTGGTTTTTATTTAAGATGATTTTTTGTTTTTGTTTTTTTTTGACAGAGAACCAAGTTTTTATAAAATGTTCCTTCTTCCCCTCCGTTTCTCTTTTCAAAGGCACCCCTCGCACTGCTTCCAGAGCTGTGCACCTATATTTTCAAAGACTTGATAGAGCTTTTCTCTTCATAATTCTCAACCGTAGCATATATGTAGTTGAATTTACAAGCAAAAGTTTCCTGAGTATACTTTTTCACCCAAATTTACTCTAGAGGTTATGCTGCCACTTTAATACCTGAAGGTGCTTTCTCGCTTCGGTAGGTAGAAATCTTACTCTCCACTCACATGCACAGCTTGTTTAATCCACCACCTCCTCTGTTTTCCTTTAATCAATAACAGAAACATTTTCTATATTGCAAAAACACTCATCATTTTAATAGCAACTTAATCCCATAATTCAGCCCTTTTGTCATTTTTTGGACCTTTGCTTTTCTCCAGTGGGTGTGTTTGACGTTTTCATGTCCCTCTGGCCAAGGCAATGGCTCCCTCCCTCACTTGAGTGTACATCAGCAGCACCTGAAGGGTTTGTTAAAACAGGGAACTACCCCCCACTCATGTTTCCTGGTCACTAGACCAGCTTAGGGCCCAGGAATTTGCAGTTCAATGATGTTGGTCCTGCTGAGGTGGGGATCGCACTTTGAGAGAAGTGTTGACCTGCCCAAACAGTGGAATTGGGGTTCACTAGCTTGGGGAGGGAAGATCACAGAGATGCACCAAATCTGGGGGAAGAACAGAGCTGAATTTCAGTGTCAGTATGTGAATAAGTGCTTTACATCTTCAGCCTTCTCAAGGGTTCTGGGAGTTCAAGTCTTTAACTAAAATCAGAGGGGAAGAGGAATTGCTCAAAATTCCACAGCAATTTGGGTAAACTTAGGAGTCTTTCTGACAAATACACCTTAAGCAGTACACTCGACCCTTGCTACTCACTGCGGGCTTGTGGACCAGCGACCACTGGCCACACCTGGGGGCTTGTTAGAACTGCAGAATCTCAGCTCCTAGCCTGGACCAGCATAATCAGAGTGTGCAGGTTACAAAGATCCCCACTGATTTGTACCCATTATAGTTTGAGAAGCACTGAACTAAACTGCCTCCCTAATCTCAAATCCCAAAAGTAGAGTTTAGTTCAGGGAGAATTTGGATACTTAGGGCTCTGTGGCTACTTGTGCAAGACAACTGCTGTTTAAGGATTAGTTTGGAGATTTAGCCAGGTGTGGGACCCTTCCAGTTATGCAGAGTTTTAAAGAGCATGCCCTAATCATGTACCACCTTTCCCTCCAACTTCAGAACAGCGACTAACTGGCAGAGAATGCATATCCCATGATTCACGTGGCAGGGACACTGACAGATTCGGGGAGAGTCATAGATCCGAAGACAGTTACAGTATTTCAGCTGCCCAAGACTCGTCTTTCAAGCCCACCTTAATGACCTCTGGCTACAACTGCAAGGTCAGCTTCCGAGGGCTTGGGCTCAGGTTTGTTAGGAGGTTGGAGTTCAGCAGGTGAGCAGGGTTTGCCTGCAGCTCAGGCAATTATAAGGAACCAGGTGCATACTTTCACATGCATGAAAAACAGCGAGGCTGGAGGTGTTTAAGCCCTTCCCTGGAAGTGTTCCTGTAGGGTGCTGGGGAAACCATGTTTGCCTGCAATCAGGAAAGAGTTCTGCTAGTAGTCTGAAAACCCTTCTAAGGAGAGCTCAACTGGTTTTCCAGGTAAGGAGTGGGAACAACCATGTTGTACAGCACTGGGGTTGGTTGCCACCCAGGCAACATCAAGAGTCAGTTTCTTCAAGCTGTGCTGTTGTAAAAGGGAGAGATGCTAGAGCCGGCTTGTGGCCCAAGGCTTGGTACACAAACATTATGTTCAAACTGGTCCTGCGATCTTTCCAGAACCCCTGCCTAGGAGCTGCCTCCTACTCTGCACCTGCCTGTCAAATGGCCACTGCAGACGAGGAGGAGAGACAGTCATTCTGGCCAGCTCACTGTGGTGCTCTTTGGTCTCTTAGCAGGTGCTTTTTGAGCAGGGCCTACGATTGCTGAGGGTTGGCTATAGCAGCAGATGTGAATATAACCAGTTTCAGCCAGCATTGCTTGAGGACTTATTCTGTACTGGCCACTGTGCTTCCTCCTGTTTTCTGTATAATCTGCTTTACAGATAATAAAAATGTATGTTGCATAAAAAGGCAAAAGTGCCTCGCTCAGGCTCACAAAGGAAGTGGCAGAGCTTTGCATTAATTAGGCATTAATAATTTCAACTCTTCACTCTGTAAATATTTTATTCATCAGTTTGAAACTGAAAAGTATTCGGTTTACTACTTGGAACCTAGAATTTTTTTTCTTTGTGTATGTGTGAACTATATACAGAGAAAATTGCAGAAAACATTGATAATGCTTTACAAATATACAAAGCTAATTAGTAAGTCAAGAAATTCACGATCCCAAGCTCTTTCAAAACCACTGAGTATCACTTCCCAGGCTTGACCTCCTCTCCCAACAGGGGTGACACCTCTGTGCTGCTCTTTATAGTTTTATTACTTGTGGTTACATATTTAAGCAGTCGAATAGAGCTTATAATTTTATGTTTTTAATTGTAAATGCTCTACTGTTCATTTTCACATATTTTTGTAGTATTTATCCATGCTGTTGTGTAGAGCCTCAGTTTGATCATTTTCTTTTCCAGATAACATTGCCATATCTAGAATATTTAAATATATGCCCATATACAGTTATATGTGTAACTATATATACTTAATGTCACTATATATGTCACTATATATAGATATATCACTATATAGATATACACACATACAGGGAGGAATACATCCGTATCTAGCCCACAGTAGTTGAATTCCTTTATATCTGGTGATCATTTGGGTCGTGTCAAATTCACAGTTCTTACCAATACTGCTGACATAAACATTCAAGGCTGTGTATCCTGGTGTATGTAAACGGGGTCTAGACCTGGGCGTGGAACTGGTGGATATTAGTTCAGATGATGCTCATGGGAGTATTAGTACAACCACTCTGGAAATCTGTTATCTACAAAATGATGTGTGTCACCTATACCAGCCATTCCACTTGGAGGTATAGGCCACAGAAAACTGCATACATAGTTCATGAAAAGACATGTCTTTAAACATTTATAGCAGGAGTATTTTTGATATCCCAAAACTGGCAATAGTCTGAAGTGGATCAATAAACTGTAGTGTATGAATTCAGTAGACACTATAAACAATAAAAACAAACTACATCCAAAGGCATGGGTGAATTTCATAAACATATTTGTAAGCACAAGGGTTCAGGCAAAATATACTTAACTGTATAATTCCATGTCTACACCATTCAGAAGTAGGAAAACTAATCTTCTGGTGTTAAAAATCAGGATGGTGATTACCTTTGGAAAGGAGAGGGGCTGTTTCTTGAAAGGACTCACTAGGTCTTCTGATGCGTTGGGTGCACTGTAGTAATTCACTGAGCGATATTTTAGGGTTAGTATATTTTTCTGCATGTATTTTATACTTCTGTTTTAACAATTTATATTGAATAGAAATAAGTCCTCAAAAAGCCTATTCATCCTCATGGAGTGGGAATTGTGTGGCAGAAGTAAAAGAGACTGTTCCCCGCTCTTCCAGTTTTACTGAGCCTTCCTTGTCAGTGCAGACCCTTATGCTCAGCCGTGGAAAGACTGACAAATCATAATGGACAACAGACACCTGTATGTCTGGTGGGAAGTCTGGTTGGGAACTGAGGGATTGAGGCCTCTGGCTTAGCTATGTTGATTCTTGGTTAGTCCAGGTACAGGTGCATTTTCTGGCTACTTAAATCCAAAATTCATTAGCTGCTTACAACTCTCAGACTGTGAACAGAATAAAGGCACAGTCCATATGATAATTTTTTTGTGTGACTTACATCGAATTGCATATGAAGGGTTGTACTGAGGTTATTTAGGGTTGAGACAGGAAAAGCTAAAATTTGAACCTTTATTTTTATTTTCGATTATGCCTTCAAGGATATGGTCCATGTATTCCATATTAGTTTATACAGGGCCCCTGGGAGAAAGACATTTCCAGTGTTTTCAATGTGTATTATTGTATATTACACAGTATATTGCTGTCAGTTGCAGTCAAATGCAGTAAACACAGCATTTAAGTGCCCAGAAGTATTTCAATACTCAGACTGATTTTAATTTTTCCAAATCATTTATAAAGAGGATGGAGAAAGGAGGGGGAGACTGTACTCCAGGTGAAAGTGATGGTGGACCACATCAACGGAGCTGGTGAGAAGCGGCTGGATTCTGAAACAAATGCAGATATTTAGCTTTTTACTTTGGTGGCACTTATAGAGTAGACCTACCTAATTATTTAAATAGTTTACATCCCATTTTAAGGATATAAATGTTAATTTAACAAGTTTCCAATGTTTATTATGTTTATGTATATTTAAGAGGTTTTGTATTTAGTTATTTGAATATCTACTATGGTCATGTAGTTAAAATATGAAAAGGACAAGAATATATACAGTGAGAAAGTATGCTTTCAACCCACAATGACCGTCTGTCCCTCCTTGCTGAGACAGACCGAGGTTATCACTATTATGCTGGCATAATTATCCATAGCCCCTTCTTTCTCTCACGAGTGTTTACGTTGTTAAGTTATATGGACTCAGGTCCGTTCCTTCACTGCTCCCCAACCCAGCCCAATCAGAGGCACCTGTGTTCCTCAGTATTTGGGTATATTTGCAGAAGATTTTATGCATATGTAAGTAAATATATGTAAAATGGAATATTCATGCTGTTTTATGTAATTTTTAATTTTGATACATTGAAATTATAGAAAATCGGAAGATACTAAAGACTTCTCATTTACCCTTTAACCAGATTAACTAATTTCATTATCACCCCCTTCCTCCCTTTTCTTCCTCACTCTTGCTATGTCTAAACTTATTTTTCTGAATCATTTAAGAGAAGTTTGCAAATATCTTATTTCAGTACTTATTTCCTAGGAACAGGGATATATATTTATATAACCACAGTACAATTTAATCAGGAAATTTATCATGAAAATAATTATTTAATCTACAGTCCATATTCTCATTTCTTTAGTAGCTCCAATAATCTTTGTAGCAATTATTTTTCTCCGGTTGAAGATCTAGTTTAGGATCATAAATCCTATCAACTTCCCATGTCTCCTCTTGTTCAGATGGACTGATTCATCAGTGCTCTTGATGAGGGGTATGTTGCTATCAGCTGTTCTTTTTCCCCGCAATTGCATATTATTTCACTATCAGGAACTTCATAAATCGTTCTGTTTTTTCACTTTTTAATCTTTGCCTGGCAACACTCCCCGGTTAGCCCCTGTCTATACTAGCAATGAATGCTGCCAGGACACAATAAAACTTTCCAGTTAATTTCAGTTTTTATTTTTCTTAATTATAATTTGTTTCCCAGCAGGGAAAGTCATTGATTCTGTAATCTTGATTGAAAGGTGTTTTTTGTTGTTGTTGTTTTTTTTGGGCCAGCCATTTGCCAATCTTTGGCAAAATAGCTGAGGCCCTTGAAAAGGGACAGGCCTGGTAATCAGAGACTCCTGCTGTGCTGTGAGAGGACAAAGAACTAAGCATGGAGTGCTTAAGAGCCCGGGGAGAGTGGTCAGGAAGGGATTCTGAAGGAAGACGGTGACTTGGTTAGGGTCCTGTGATGAGTCCAGGGTATGAAGGGAGAACGGCCTAATGGAATTTCACAGACAAGGGATCCCCCACATCAGAGGAACTACCAAAGGGCAGAAGATCTACAAACCTCACAGACATTTGGTGAGGGGGGAAGCAAGGGATGGGGTCAAATGTGTCGGCAGACCCTTGTAGAGAAGGGCCCGTGGTGAGAAGCGGGAAAGTCTTCTAGTTAATTGGGAAGGCAGAGCAAATGGAATCCTAGACTCGCATTATGGGACTGATTCATTCGATATTTATACCAGGGGTCAGCAAACTACAACTCCTGGCTCGTCCAGCCTTTTCACCTGTGTGTACGGCTTGTGAGCTAAGCAAACATTTTATGTTTATAAATGGTTAAGGAAGATCAAAGAATACTATTCCATGAAATTATGTACAGCTCAAATTCCTAAGTAAAGTTTTATTGGAGTGCAGTCCTGCCTATTTGTTTATGTACTGTTTAAATAGCGTTGCTTTCACACAGTGGCAGAGTTGAGGAGTTGAAACACACTTTGGCCCCCAAAGCCTGAAGTAATTTACTTTTTGGCTCTTTTCAGAAAAAGTTTGATGACACCTGAACTATATGATTAAATTATTTTCTGGGGACAGGCACTCGGCCACATCTGTGCATGTTGTAGGAGATGCCAAGTCAGCAAGACAAGGCCCCTTTCATCTTAGCGGCTCCATTCTGGTGGGTAGATCTTGTAAATACGTGAGTTTATTTTAAGTCTGGATGAAAGTGCTGGCACTGGGGATGTACCTTGTGTTGGCTGAGGGGTCCGTCTGTGAACACTTCCTGAGAGGCTTCCTGCAGGCAGTGCTGGGTGCCCTGAGAGGCTGAAGCAGGAGTCGGAGCCGAGATTCAGATGTGAAGGACCTTCGAGGACAGGAGCATGTCGGGCTTTGAGTGTGAAGTGTGAAGTATTTTGGGGGTAGGGTAGGCAAGAGAAAGGCCAAAATGTTCCCGGGAGAATGACCCAAGAAAGCATCCTAGGGGTGCCCCCCATTGTCTAGGAGTTTGGGCTGGAGATTGCTTTGCTCTCAGCGTATCATCTCTGGCATTTGTGGTCTGTTTGGAGCAAAAGCAATCAGGGAAGTTCTAAATAACATGTTTTCTGTCCTCTGGAGTCTGAAAAGCTGCCCTAAATAAGGGTGGGCATTAAAAGGTCCTCCGTGCTTCTGGTGCAAGTGCCAGGCGAAGTACCAGGGATCTCGATGCTTTCATACTTGTGCTCCCTTCCTGTTCTTTCCCAGAGCTTCCTGTGTGTGGTGGCATCAAAGAGGCTCCAGGCAGAGGACACGATGATTTATATTTTATGATGTTGTGTAAAAATTGGTCATACGAATCGAGTGAACTGTTTGGCATTTAGAGATGGGAGGACAAATCTGGCCGCCTACTGAGTTTCAGAAAACCCAGATTCCTGGTCGTGCTGAGTTCTCAGTGGGCTGGAGATCAAATTTCAAGCCGAAGATTCAGATTTGAGTGTAGAGCAGGTTTCACTCAACAGACTGTCCACAGCTGAGGTAAAGGAGTGGGACCAAAGATATTTTAATTACTTAAAATTATCAATAGAGTTCATTGAAAAGAGTTAAATGTATTTTGTCAACAATTTACAAATAAATGGAACTAAAAAAAAAGTATCCTAGAAATGTATGGTATGCTGATATTTTCAGTACTTTTTATTTGCTTCCAGACTTGATTTTCATGAATCTAGTACATATGCTCATTCATGAGGTTTTGCTTTATTTAAAAAAAATAGCTTTTATTCTTCACATTTCAAAACAACCTTCCTAGCATGGTTTGCAGAAATAAATTCAGTAAGGAAGATTTTTAATCAGACTATTCTGACAGGAGTCCCTAACAACTAGTTAGCTAGAAGCCAAGCATCTAGGACAGGCACCAGCATACTTTTTCTGTAAAGAGCCAGATAGTAAATATTTTTTAGGTTAGCATGCCATGAGGTTTCTGTTGCAAGTACTGAACTCTTTAGTCACTGGGGACATGTAAACAGATGGACATGGCTGTGTTCTAATAAACCTTCTGTTCACTGAAACTTGAATTTCATATAATTTTCACACATCATGAAATATCCCCTCCCATTTAAAAAATATTTATACAGTAGTGGGCAGGACTGTCTGGTTTGCCAACACTCAGTCTAGGGAATTTCTGGCCTAAGCCTGGATAGAGTGAGACAGTTTGATTCTTCTCTGGGGGAGGAGGCACTTTTGTCCCCGCTCATCCCATGCTTGACCTTGTCTGGAATTTTCTGAGACAGCTGCTACTAGAGGAGTCAAGCTTCTGTTGCTTCCAGTAGAGCAGGTATCCTTAACCTCTTTTTGTTCCACAGACCCCTTTGCCAATCAGGCAAAAACCATGGACCCTTACTAAGCCCACACTGTACTGTGTAGTATTTAATAAATTAATCACACCCACACCAATGCGTCCCCACGAAAATAATGCTGTTTTGAATTTCAGTCCAAGCTCACGGACCCCTGGTTAGGAACCCCTGCAGTAGGGGAACGGGGCCTTGCTGCAGAGGCTTCTCTCTCCTCAGCTACCTTCCTGGATCGCAGCTGCCCTTGTTACCCCATGCTTTGAGCATCAGGACCTGGTGGGGCAATTCTCAAGCCCCAGGGCTCGATGTGCATGTGTGTCCTTTTTGTGTTTTCACCCATACTTCTGTTTGGATTTTCAGTTCATATATATGAGTTTATACAAGCCCTTTGCAGAACAAAGATGATAATGAAGAGAGTGAGCATATGGTTGTGCTTAAAAGCAGGGATGCAGGAGTCCCTGCAGGGCTTGTGTCTGGGTTCAGCTGCTTGAGAGCTGTGTGGCTTCGAATGAGTTCTTTATTTCTCTGGGCCTCAATTTCCCAATCTGAAAAGGGGGTGGAGGGAACTACCTCAATAGTTGTTATGTGGCCTAATGCCAAAGTAGCTAGAAAAGTGGCTGGTCAATAATAAACAGAACGTGTTTGTAAAATAAATACCTGAAAGATAACTATCCATGTAGGAGGTAGATTACAAACCACACAGTTTTTATAGTTTTTGCTTTGAATTTTAAAATTTGCCACAAAAGGATGTTAGCCTTTGGGGAGCAGGTGTAGCTCAGTGGTTTGAGCTTCTGCTTTCTATGTACAAGGTCCTAACTCTTTCTGGTTTTTGCTTGCTGCCCTGCCCTTGGTAGACTGCGATTAGGCAGTGGTTGAGGGTGGAAACCACTGCCAGCGAGAGAGCCTGGCGCTCTTCCCCAGCTGTCGGGATTCTAGGGCCACAGCACAGAGTACGAAACGGTCAGATTCTGAGGCTAGAGCCAGAGGAAGGAAGGACCACCCAGGGCAAGAGTAGCAGGTACAAGTTAGGGGAATCTCAAAGACCAGATACTTTGGCAATTGAACTGGGGACCCCATGTGTACCAGGCAGGCACTCAACCAGTGAGCTACAGCCACTCCCAAACCTTGCACTTTTTTCTTTGAAGTTCTCTCTTACTGGTTTCTCTGAATTCTTGATGTAGTGGGAGGGTAATAATTCATTATCTAAGTACATTGCAGCTGCACCGGCTTATCTTTGCCAGACAAGCTTACTTGAACTTGTTTTGTACTGTTTATTTCATGTACTTTCTAAGTTAAAATGGCATAAGATAAGAAAAACTAATTAGCGAGTAGTCAGTGGACTGTCTCCCTTGCCCTTGTCGCCAGCCCAGGTGCCTTCTCCTTTGTAGGCAGCTGTGGTGGGAAGGTTTTGTATCTATTTTTCTCATCAGTTTTTTTCCTAATTAAGTTTTTATTTTAGAACAATTTTAGACTTACAGAGTTATTGTGAAGAAAGTTCAGAGAATTCCCATATACCTCTCACCCAGTTTCTATAGTTTACCCTCTTGAGATGCACAATTCGGTGCTTTTTAAAAAGTGGTTTGTAACCATGCCTACTATCTAATTCCAGAACATTTCCCTCATCCCAAAAAGAAACCTGATACAGTTAGCAGACAGCTTCTGCTCCCCCTCACAGCTCTCTCCTGGCAACAACCAACCTCCATTCTGTCTCTATGGAATTAGATTTTATGGACATTCGTATAAACGGAATCATACAATATGTGGCTTTTTTTTTCTGGCTACTTTCACTTAGCATGTTTTCAGGGGTCATCCCATGCTGTAGCATGACTCAGCATTTCATCGTGTGGCTGGACAATATTCTGTTGTACGGATATAGCATACCACACCACATTTTATTTATTCATCAGTTGATGGATATTTGATTTGTTCCCACTTTTTGGTTGTTATGAATAAGGCTGCTATGAACATTTGTGTACAAGTTTTTGGGTAACTGTATGTGCTCACATCACTTGGGTATATTCCTATAAATAGAATTGTCAGATTATGTGGTAACAATGGTTAACATGTTTAGGTCTTGCCCAACTCTTTTTCAAAGTCTCCACCATTTTCATTCCCACCTGGAATCTATCAGGCTTACAGTTCTCTGCATCCCCTCAATGCTTGTTCTTGTTTTTTCCGTTACAGCCTTCCTAGTGGGTGAGAGGCGCTAGCTCACTGCGCTTTTGTTTTGCATTTTCCTAATAATCTAGGCTGTTGAACATCTTTTCATGTGTTGATTTTTCATTTGCATACCTTCTTTAAAGAACTATCCAAATCCTTTGCCTATTTTAAAAATTTCTTTTTGTCTTTTTATTATTGTGAGAGCTCTTTAGATATGAGGCTATACCTTAATCGGCTTCATGATTTGCAAATTCTTTGTCCCATTCTGCCTGCTGTCTCTTCACTTTCTTTTGGTAAATTTTAAAATACATTCTAATCTAATAGGCAAAGCAAAGTTACTATTTTATGTAAGGATATAATTTTTTGTGTGTTTAAACAAGAGAATATCCAATTTTCTTAACATGTATCCATTCTGTTTTGGAGAGTTGGAATAAAGTATGATTGCTTAGGCATAATTTTCACAATTTACCAAAAAAATTACAGAAAGCAAAGGGGGGCGGGGAGGAGTTTCCAAATTTAAACCATGTAGCATCCTTTCACATTTCAGAATATTTCCCCCAGGGCTGTGTTGTTAAATTTCTGGAATATCTGTACCGATAGTAGTTTTGCATCAACGTAAGTTTTCCAAACTGGCTTTTCTGGTCTGGTCTGCGGAAAAACATTAGGGGAATTATAAATCAGGATTTTTTGGTCAGTGGTGCCTGCAAGTATTTATTGGGAAACCACGAGTGACTCTCCCAAACATTTTATACATTCAAAAGTAGGCCGACTTGGCCATTGGCCCAAGAATGGTGGTGGTCCCTGCAGTCTGGGCTTTGCCGACCCCTCCGGCGGTCACTCGGACCGGGAGGGGCTGGCCACGCAAGCCTCCTTCGCACTGCGGCTGCACCGCGGCACTGCGGCAGGCGGGCGCGCACGCGCGGTCGCCCCAGAACAGGCGATGCGCATGCGCGCGCGCGCGGGCGGCGCTCGGCGCTCTTGGGCTGCGGGCTCTGGGTCAGAGCAGAGCTGCGGCGGGAGATGCCCGACGCGCCCGCGTGAGGAGCGGGCAGCAGCGGGCAGCAGCGGCGCGATGGAGCGGGCCAGGTCAGCCGGCCGCGGCAGCTGGGGCGTGGGGGTTGCTCGGCACATGCTCGCGTCTGCAGGACTCGGAGATGTTTGGATAACCCAAAATCCGGGCCCTACGGTTCTTTGTTCTGGGGAGCCGGGGCTGCGCCCTGGGGGGCGGTGGCGCAGCTCTCCCGCCGCGCCCGGGCCCTCTGCCTGCCCCGCACCCTGCCGCATCCCGGCCGTGGCGGTGTGTGCCGCCCCATCGTGTCCTGCCGCGTCCGACACGCCGCAGCCTGTCGTGCCCTGGCACGTCCTGTGCTGTCCGTCTCGTCGTGTCCTCTCACGGCGGCCTTTTGTCCAGGGGTCTGAGGCGGCGGCCGAAGCGGGGGCAGGGTGGCAGGGTGGCTGCAGTGGGGGGCGGGGATGGCGGAGAGAGGCGACGGGTGACGAGCCCGGTGGGATGGCGAGAGAGCCGGTGGCGTGGTGGACCAGGCGAGCAGGCGGCGGGCGGACCGGGGCGGACCGGGGCGAGCGGGCGGACCGGGGCGAGCGGGCGGACCGGGGCGAGCGGGCGGACCGGGGCGGACCGGGGCGAGCGGGCGGACCGGGGCGGACCGGGGCGAGCGAGCGGCGGACCGGGGCGGACCGGGGCGAGCGAGCGGCGGACCGGGGCGGACCGGGGCGAGCGGGCGGACCGGGGCGGACCGGGGCGAGCGAGCGGCGGACCGGGGCGGACCGGGGCGAGCGGGCGGACCGGGGCGAGCGGGCGGACCGGGGCGAGCGGGCGGACCGGGGCGAGCGGGCGGACCGGGGCGAGCGGGCGGACCGGGGCGAGCGGGCGGACCGGGGCGAGTGGGCGGACCGGGGCGAGCGGGCGGACCAGGGCGGACCGGGGCGAGCGAGCGGCGGACCGGGGCGGACCGGGGCGAGCGGGCAGCCATGAGGTGGTGGCAGGGAGGTGGATGGGGCCAACGGGCGGCAGGGCGGACCAGGGCAGCGGCGTGAACCAGGGCGAACTGGCGGCGGGTGGACCGGGCAAGAGGTCGGCCGCGAGGTGGTGGCGGTGCGGAGGACGGGGCCAACGGGCGGCGGGGCAAACTGGGCATCTGTGAGGCGGTGGCGGTGAGATGAACCGGGCAGGGGGTGGGCAGGGGGTCGGCCGGGGGTGGGCCGGGCGGGGCGAGGGGGGCGGCGGCCGCGGGGTGGGCCGGGCGGGGCCAGGGGCGGTGGTGCTGTCGGAGCGGCGAGGGGGCTGTGGCGCGGCGGCGGCAGCAGGGCGACGGTGAGGCCGCGGCGGACCGTGCGGGGGCGGGGTGGGGGCAGCGCAGGTAGCCTTGGGCGGCTAGCGAGGGCCGTTGGCGGGGCGGTCGCGCGGCGAGGAGGGGGCGTGGGGGGCAGGGCCAGCGGGGTGGGAGGCCGCGGGGCGTTGGGGCGGCCGGGGAAGGGCTCGCTGAAGCTCTCGGTGGTGAGAGGCGGCCGCTAGGCCCGAGGAACAACGCGGATGTTCCTCTCGGGCGCGCCGCGGTGGTCTTCGCGTTTGCCTGCTGTGGCGACCGGCCTTGATTTTCTGAAAGCACGCCAACCCTGACTGAAGAGGGGAGGCTGGGGGTGCATGCACGGCATTTGTCGTGTCTCCTGGAGCCGTGGGGAGGCTCCGGCCCGGGTGTCAGGCTGCCGTGGTCTTTCCCGGTGCCGTGACCTGACGTGGAGCCGCGCGCCGCCCTGCGTCATTGTGCGGCTCCCCAAGATGGCGGCTGCTGCAGAGGCGTGGGTCTGCGCAGGCGTGGTGGGGCAGCCCCTGCCCCTTAGACCGGGGAGCGGGGGTGGGGGGGAGGTCTGCGTACCTCGGCCTGGCGGGGGTTTTGGCCGCACCCTTCCCACAGCACTGCCGCGACGGGGGGCGGGGGGCCGCGCCCTCCCCCCAGTGCTGCAGTCGGCTGGGTGGAGGATGCGCGTGCACCGTAGGGAAGGCAGCTGCTTGCACCCCAGGTGGGGGTGGGCAGGGAAGGGTCTGCGCAACCGCAGTGAGTGGATAGCGGGCACTCCCTCCATCTGACTCGGACAGTGGTCCACCCTGCCCGCTGTTCCGCAGTGAGGGCCAAGGACACGGGTTTGTGCAGCCCCCACCTGCTGTGGCCGCTCGTCCCTGCACAGCTGCAGTGGAGGGAGGGGGCCGGACGTGAAGGGGCGACCTGGGTGGGATTAGTACAGTCTGAAGCTTTTCCCGCGCCAGAGAGGGCGTGGCCTGCCCCGGGACCAGCAGTGCTGCTTAATGATGGAACTGGCTCAGGAGATAGTAAACATTTTTTTCCAAATTTCTCAAAAGCCTATACTTTCATTTTGTTGGTTTTCCCATGTGCACGGTCTGATTGTTTCCATTTTCACAGGGGATTCAGTAACCTCTTTTGCAACCCATCTCCTGGTAGCCTTTGATTTCCGTTTTCTGGATTTGATAACTCTATGTCTGGGACACCTTCAGGAGTGTCATACTTCTTAATCTCCGGATATTCCATTTCAGATGCTGCCTTATAAAGTTTTGTTTTTTATTTTTCACTTTATTTCTCTCCCTTTCCTGCCCCCCCCCCCCCACTTGTCTGCTCTTTGGGTCTGTTCCCCGTGTGGTGTTCTGTGTCTGCTTGTGTTCTTGTCAGTGGCACCTGGAATCTGTCTCTTCTTGTTGTGCCATATTGCTGTGTCAGCCTCTGTGTGCGGCGCCGTTCCTGAGCAGACTGCACTTCTTCTTTCGCTCTGGGTGGCTCTCCTTATGGTTATGGGGCGCACACCTTGCGCCTGGGGCTCCCTACATGGGGGACACCCCTGTGTGGCAGGGCACTCCTTACACACATCAGCACTACGCATGGGCCCGTTCATCACATGGGTCAGGGGGTCCTGGGTTTGAACCTTGGACCTCCCATGTGGTAGGTGGATGCCCTATCTTTTGGGTCAAATCCTCTTCCCTGTAAATTTTCTTAAACCTCGGGGATGGGGCCAGGTCCAGCCTAATGTGAGGGAGAGCCAAATGACCCTTCCCAGACTTCTAGGAGTTGAGAACTGTGAGTTGGGTTTGCACAGGAGAGGATATCAGAGAAGTGGAAGAAAATCCAGTGGGGCTGAGGATGTGGGTTGGGTCAGGGAATTCCTACTCTTAGGCAGATTTTTAAGTCAATACTAGGAATAAGTTTTGAAGTTGGAGCTACTAGGAAAATTTGATGAGAAAGGATGAGGAACACGTTATCTGTATTCCTGTGTTCCTCTATTTTTATTTTGACATTTTTATTGAGCATTTTTTTCTTTGCAAGATTTTCATGTCTCCGTTTTTGCTTTTTAAACTCTGTCATAACCAGTATGTCTAGTTATGTTTGGTTGGAATGTAAATATAAGGAACGGTAAATCTCGGGAGTTGAAAAACTTTGTTCTAGAATTCCTTTTCTTTTCCAGTAGTTTGAAAAATATCAAGGGATCTTTAATTTTGCATGTGGTACTTACTTTCGACTCATTCTTTCTCGCCGTTTTGAAGATACTGCCTCAGATTATTTTAACTTCTGATCCTTTGACTCTTTTTCAAAATGGTTGTGTACTCTGGTCTGCTGTTTTGTAGTTTTTCACTCTGGCTCAGAATCCAATGTGGCTGTAATCTCTTTGGACTGGGAGTCGAAGTGTCAAGGTCCCTGTACTGCTGGTGAATATTTGGCTCAGTACTAGGGCTTTGTTAAAATGGGGAGGGAATATGAGCCCTTCCCATGTTTTAGAGCAAAGCAGGTTTGTCAAGGGATTTTTTATTGCTGGCTAAGGCAAGGTAGTATTTGGCATTTTTACTCACAGGGTCTATTTGTATTTTCTTTTCTTTCCCTATTTTATCAACCCAGTGTTTCGTTGCTGGAATATTTCCTCTTATTTATGGTTATTCTACTTCTTTATTCTTTACTTTCCCTCTTTCTTTTCCTAATGAGCTCAGATTTGTTTCCAAGATTTCACATTTGTGATATCAAGGCTTCTACTTAATAGTTGTATATTTGACCCTGGCCTGTGCTGCTTAACTATTTTTAGAAATAATTCTTGAAATAAGTAGGGTGTGGGTGTCGCCCTCCCCATGGCAGGGACAGTGAGGCCTTTGATCTCCTTTTCTCAGTGCACATTAGGGCTCTATTGGTGGAGAGTAGAAGAGGCCTTCCCTCCCCTCCACTTCTGGCCCAGAGCCAGAAAGCTTGAGCCGCGTTCTCCCTTAAGACCCAGACCGGCTCCTTCAGTGAAGGCAGAGCGTGCAAGTTCACTTCTTTTGTCTTAAAATTTGAGTGCAAGCTATCCCAGAATTCTTGTTTTGTTATTTTCCCCAATTTTGTTTTACAGGCACAGATTTTCCTATGGTTTTTACATCTTATTTTCTAGGTTATTGAAGGACTCAATTATGTGTCTCACTTGCTCTCTTTAAATGCCTTTTAAGTTTAAGGATTTGATAGTGATAGTGTAGTTGTTAGTAACTGCCTCTTAATCTTTGGATCTTTTATATAGTAATTCCCCTTTTCCCCTCATCAAAGCTATTTTATGAGGAGATGTTTTTGGCACAGGCCTAGTTGATACTGTTTAAAGATACCTGGGCAAAAGAGCTGAGAGAAGAATTATAATTTACTGTTTTGTGAAAATAATTTTAGGTGTTGTGCCAGTTTCATCTTTTCAACTTTGTGCCAGTTTCATCTTTTCAACTGAGTACCATAAATTTGAAACCTCTTAAGGGAGACCTTGAATATTCAGGGTCTTTACGCTTTAATTTCAGGATACTCTGTTGGTAACCCTGCTACCTTTTTTAGAAAATAATATTTGCCTTTGCTATAAAAGCAGAATAGGATTGGGGAAGGGGACTGTATATTATTATAACCTAGTAAGTTGAGGTTACTTGGGCTACACATAGGCAGGCTAGGGTAGAAGTGTTCAGGGAAAATTCTACTAGGGTTTGCTGGGCAATTGTCCATTTGGGCAATGCAACTGTCATGGGAAGATGACATGCACACTTCCTTGAAAATGGATATCTATGAGATTATTTAATGTATATATTCAATTAAAGAAAATATATTTCATACTTATATTTTTCATACAGTAGAAATAATACTAAAATATTTAAAGATCATGTAAGCTCTTATTCTGTCTACCACAAATAACCAGTCTTAAATCAGTGGAGTGGCCAGCTGTGCCATGGAGCAGGGTACACACCAGGTCAGCCAAGTGGTCTGGCTTCCTTTGGAGACAACCCACATGGGGAACTCCCTCCCCCCAGGAGTTTTTTGTGTTTGTTAAAGTATATATTATTTGTTGTAAAAATTGGATTATGCTAAACAAAATGCTTTACAATTTTTTTCTTCACTATTTTACTGATAAATAAGCAGCTCTATCACATTTCTTGGTTTCATGATGTATTTTAAATAGCACTATCTCTTTCATATTATTGAATATGTGGTTCATCTTTTGAATACCCTACTTGTCAACCAGAAACTTATTGGTTGGTTCACTTTTTAGTTTTCTTTGCTATTATAAGGAGTTGTGGTTGGATACTTATTTTTATACCTGATCTTAGCCAAATGACTGAGAAGCAATTAGATAATATTCCTGTAAGATAATTTTTGGAAGTACGATTGCTGTGTAAAGATTGTGCCTCTTAAGAATTTCATTTTAGGTTGCATCTTTCAAGGATAAGATTACAGTTCTAAAAGTCTGAGTTTTCTTTTCATCACTTTCTGGTCAAAACTAAGTGTTTTTAGCATTTGTAATTTTGAAAATCTTAGGATATATGGTTGACTGTATCTTTAAAATAAATTTTAACATATTCCTAAATGTTTTTGCTTAAAATTATTCTGGGAAGTATTTTCACTTTTCTATTCTTTGCACTTTATGTGCACATTTGCTTGTCTTTTGGTAAGGATGATAAGTCATAATTGGGTGAGAAGCACAGCAGTGAGAAGGGCCTAGGGGAAGAGTATAGAAGATACAAGCAACAAAAACCCTGTGCTCAGACCTTTTCAGACTGACCGAACTGATAGGAAGTAGTAAAGGAACTGAGAATGTAGTGATTTTCTTACATAGGATTTAACTGTTTTTCTTGTTACTGAGGTGTTTCCAATATTGGATTAATCATAATCTTTGGTCTGTGACATCAATGACCAATGATATCTGCTTTTATGGTATTAATATAATATTTATTGTATAGTATTAAATATATTTGTGGCCCACCACCCAACCTAAGAATGAGATTACCAGTAACATCTATGTACCTTTGTACTCTCCTATTTTATATCTTCCTCGATAAATGACTGTCTTGAATTGTAATCATTTCCTTCTCTTTTAAAATATTCATAAGTTTATATGTAATTGTGTGTCAGGATACTACATAATTTTACTGGTTTTTGAACTTTATAGAGGATGTAAGGAATATATAAATGAACCAGCATTTTTCAAAAGCAGTGTTATTGAGTTATATTTCATACACCATACAATGCATCCAGTTTACAATCAGAGTTGTAATTCTTTACCACATTCAATTTTAGAATATATACAGTACTTCATAGAGAAAAATTCTCTACCCCTTATACCCTTTATTATTGTCACTTAGCATTGAAGTGGTAACTTTGAAGTGACGCCTTATAGTTGATAAGAGAATATTAAGATGCTACTTTTAACTACAGTCCATAGTTTGCATTGGGTGTATTTTTTTCTCACGTGCCACCTAGTAACACCTTGTAATAATAACATACATTTGTTCTAGTTCATGAAGGAACATTCTTATATTTGTACACGAGAGTTGTCATCCACAACCAGGTTCTCTGTTAGACCTGTCTTTCATCCTGACTTCCTTCTAGTGACATACACGGCTGTAAATTTCCCCTCTCGGCCACAATCACATACACAATTCTGCACTGTTAATTATACTCACAATAATATGCTACCATTACCTTTATCCATTTCCAAACATTTAAAATAACCTGATTTAAAAATTCTGCACAAATTAAGCATAGCCCCCAAGCTTTTACCCTCATTCTATCTCCTGGTGACTTATGTTCCAGATTTTAACTCTGATTTGGCTTTTGTTTAGTTCATACTAATGAGATCATACAATATTTGTCCTTTAATGTCTGGTTTATTTCACTCAGTGTAATGTCCTCAAGGTTCATCTGTGTTATCGCATGCATCAGGATTTCATTCCTGCTTACAGCCGAATAATCGGTCTTATGTTTTCTAGCACGTTTTGTTTATCCATTCATCACATGGGTTGTTGCTTCCACCTTCTGGCAGTTGTGAGTAAAGCCACTTTGAACTTCACTGTGCAAATGTCTGTTTGCATCCCTGATTTCAGTTCTTCTGGCTATGTATCTAGGATTGTCAGACCATACGGCAATTCTGTACTTAACTTCCTGAAGAACTGCCATTTTATGGCCATATCTCTCCCCCGAGATAATCATCTTGAATTTTTTAATCATTCCTTTCTCTTTAAAAATATTTGTAAGTTTATATCTAACTATATCAGGATAATGATTTTGCTGATTTTTGAGCTTTATACGGAGGATGCAATGCCTATGGTCTTTTGAGCTTTTTTAACCAACATTCTTTTTATAGATTTATCTATATTTGCAGTCTGTTCATCTTTGTTGCTGTATATCCAGCCATAAAATAAGATAATGGCTCTATGACCAGTATCTTTACCTGGGTTCCACTGATGAGTTTCAGAATATTGTATGCTTCAGTGCAGTTTTGGGCGCAGTGTCTTCAATTTTCATATGTTCAGTAAAAGGTTTGGGTCTCAAAAATATTTGCACTTATATAATGTAGAAAGAAAAAACTGTTAGCAGTCATGACTTTAAGAAGTTGTTTTGTTAAACTGAAATTTAATTTCTATGTAGAAAATTAAAATCTAATATTTGGTGACTTTAACTTACAAAGATGAAGAGATTGTTTGGTAGGAAAAATAGTGTGTTAGGGTGTGCATTTGTGTATGGTGGGACCTTAGAAATGTGTCAGAGCAGGTTGTGGTTATGAATGGGTAGCTTCATAATACAGTTCGTCAGAAATATACTTGGAGTTTTTTAGAGCAGTTTATTTTTTAATTGCTCATATGGAAATGTATATAATTTTTAATGATGTACTCCACATACCATGGAATTCACATTTTGAAGTACACAATATTAAATTCACAAGTTTGTGCAACTATCACCACTAATTCCAGAGCATTTTTACCATCCCAAAAAGAAACCCTGTCTCCGTTAGCAGCCACTCCCTAATCCCTCCTAACCCCAGACCCTGAGAACCAAGGATCTACGTTCTGTTTCTGTGGAGTTGTCCATTCTGAACATTTCATTTAAGTGGAATTTTTATGACTGAATGATGGTCCACTGAATTGATTAATGTACTATACCATACTGCATTTTATTTTTCAGTGTATCTGATGATGGGCATTTGAGTAGCTTCCACTTTTGACTAATATGAATAGTGATGCTGTGAACATTCTAGTACTTGTTATTTGAACATATGTCTTCATTTCATTTGGTAATATTCTTAGGAGAAGAATTGCTGAGTTAACATTTTAAGAAACTGCCAGGCTGTTTCCTGAGGTAGTTGCACCATTTTACATACCTACCTGCAACCTATGAGGGTTCTAAATTCTTTAGCTCCTCACAACTCTCTGGGGTGTTAAGTGGTATCTCATTGCATTTTTCATTTGCATTTCCCTAATGGCCAATGATACTTAGCATCACTTCATGTGCTTATTGGCTACTGGCACATCTTTGGAGAAATATCTATTGAAATCCTTTACCCACTTTTAAATTGGACTATCTTTTTTATTGATGTTAATTGTTTATATGTTCTATATAAAATAGTAGAACCTTAAAATGGGTCTGACTCTATGAATTGCAAATATTGTTTCCCATTCTGCCATTGTCATTTCACTGAACAGTATCTTTTGAAGGAATTTTTTTTCTTTATTTGAACAAGTCTGATTTTATCTAATTTTCTTTGGTTCCTTATACTTTGTGTCACTTAAGAAACCATTGCCTAATCCAAGATCACAAAAGTTAGCAATGCTTATAATTTTATCATTAAAGATCTAGTACATATGTATGAATGACATGTTTTTTTTTTTTGTTTACTAGAATATTGAAGGTTTTTGAAGCAGTTGAACATGGGATAGTTGATAAGCCATTTAAATGAGTTACTTTGGGCGGCGGACTTGGCCCAGTGGTTAGGGCGGCCGTCTACCACACGGGAGGTCCGTGGTTCAAATCCCGGGCCTCCTTGATCCGTGTGGAGCTGGTCCACATGCAGTGCTGATGCACGTAAGGAGTGCCTTGCCACACAGGGGTGTCCCCGCGTAGGGGAGTCCCACACACAAGGAGTGTGCCCCATAAGAAGAGCCGCCCAGCGTGAAAGAAAGTGCAGCCTGCCCAGGAATGGCGCCGCACACACGGAGAGCTGACACAACAAGATGACGCAGCAACAAGAAACACAGATTCCCGTGCCACAGACAAAAACAGAATTGGACTAAAAAAGACACAGCAAATAGACACAGAGAACAGACAACCAGGGCGGGGGGCGGGAGGGCAGAGAAATAAATCTTTAAAAAAAAATAAATGAGTTACTTTAGTTATTCAGTTATTCAGTGTAATAATTGACTGCTATTATTCAAAGTGATAATCTAATACTTTTACAAAAATATCATTCAACAAATTTGCTTTTAAGATATGTCCTTTGAATTAATTGTTGTGAAATGCCTTTTTTTATCCTGTCTCAATTAGCATTTTAAAATTGCAGTTTTATAAATAATTCCTGCAGTTCCTTCCTAACATGGCAAACCCAAGTGGGGATTTCATTTTCAGTCTCCAACAGCCATTTTGTTTTGCAAATCCGATCAAAGCAGCATTTGCACAGGAGGTTGCATCAGTACACCTTTTGTAATTTAGACTTTATACTCCACTATCCCACTGTACAAAAGAATCTTTATATTACTAGAAATGTAGTGTTTTTCTTAAACATCTTTGGAAGTAGCTATTGCTGTTTTGGTGGGGGTATTTGTGACTGTGTATGTTATGTGAAGGGACTACTAAAGGGAGAAATTACGTGATTTTAGAACTATTGAAGAAATAAGATCTTTGATTTTTTTTCCTCATTTATTTGGATTGTGGAAACTAAATATTTCATTATATTAAAGATGATTCTAAATATAACCTTTAAATAAGTGGCCATTTCATAAAATGATGAATTCTATCAAACATATCCCTGTTTTTCTGTTTCAGGGATCGCTTACACCTGCGACGGACTACGGAACAGCACGTGCCAGAGGTGGAAGTCCAAGTGAAACGTAGAAGGACGGCCTCACTGAGCAACCAAGAGTGAGTACAGTCAGGGTTGAGAACCAGTTGCGAACAGAATCCAGCGTGAACAAAGTGTCATGCAGTGAGGGGATTAAATGAATTTTATTAATGATAGAAACACATGAATATAAAACTAAAGATGTGAGGAATAAGTAATGAAATCCTTAATCTGTTGTCCTAACCTAATGCAATCTCTGTTAAGATTTTGTATATGTTCCTCTTTTCTGCATATACAGGCAGGTGGTTTTTTCTTGATAAATTTCTATATGTAGCCTTCAACATATGTATATTTTAGTAGTTTCTGCTTAGTTATCTATGCTGTTACTAAGAACTATTTTTTGAATGCTTATAAAATGATACATGATCTTTAAAAAACAATTAAAAAAGATACATGCATTGAAGGCACTTTAATTTACGTATTCATTCTTGCACTGCAATATTTATTTACTTATTTGGGTAAGGGCATTTGTCCAGTTAAAAATTTAAAGTACATTTGTGTATTCCCTTCTATAGTAAAGAAACATACACACAAATATTTATGTTTATATATTTACAAATTTCGTTTTTAGGTCAACTTCAATTAAAAAAACTTTTTTAATGATCTGATACATACTGAGTATATATGACATCTTTTGCATTTTTGTCCTTGCCACTAAAATTCTTTACAGTATCAATGAAAAGCAATTTGTGTATCTTATTTTTATTATTTGATAATTTCACATTTGAAAAAATATACTTTTGGAATTAATGGTACAGGCAAAGATTTCCCCATGTTCATTTATTTTTGATTACTGTGCAGTTTATTAGTCTGTCTTTTATTACATTTTCATTTTGGAAATAGCATTGAATGAATATTTTGTAAATGAACATGTGATATGGTTATGGACTTCTATAATATGCCATTTGCCTATTTTATTTTACATGGTAACATCTTTGTTTCTCTCTTCAGTCTTCTGTAATTTTGAAAGTTTTAGAAAGTACCATTTCCCTTTCTAGAGGTTAAACATAACTTGAGGTAGTTTAGAGAGACTGTGGTGACTTTTGGGAGGGTCTGGTTAGTAACTAAATAGCTGTGTTAGAGTTGTCAAAAAACTCCGCATTAATATGAAGCAATACAGCTGGTGCTTTCATCCTCATATGGTCTGGGGATGAGCTATGTCTTTTTTAGACATCTTTTCACATGTTCATATCAACGGTAATATTTTGATGCTTTTGAAGAAATAAATGAAATTTTCTTGGCTTCTCCTGTTGATATTAAGTATAAATATTAGAAGGTGTTGAATTTGGGAAAGGATCTGGAGGAGGGAGTGTTGAGTTAGGAAAACAGTGTAATTTTCCCAGATGTGAGTGACTGGATTATAGGAGTGGTTAAGCAGGATTGATAGTCTCTAAACCGACCTACTAATGCATATGTTGAGGGTTCTCTCAGGGTGAGTTAGTGGATATAGTTGCTTGTTTTAATAGTTATCCAGCAGTCCCCCACTTTTTCCCAAAGCCAGCAGTATTAGGAGTCAGTCTTTCCAGAGTAGTTATATGGGTACCCACTCTAAAGACCTGTAAAGAATTACCATTTATTATTATTTTAAGAAAACCCAAAACAAACCAAACAAATGTACAGTTATGATTTATATATTTTATTATATGTAAATTTTATCTCAAATGAAAAATATAGATAACAAGCACTAATGATATGCATGCTGAAGTATTCATGATTGAAGAGGACTGAGGTGAAACAGTTGAAATTCAGTAAAAATAAGATAAATTGATGGATAAATAGAAGGATACAGGGATGGGAGATGTATACATATGTGATAAAATAAGTATGGTAAGATGCTAATCTTGGTGGCTCTGTTGCACTGTATGGTTCTTTCAACTTTTTCAGTTTTTTCAATATTTTATTGTAAAAAGTTTTTAGTAATTTTTATGTTGTAAACCACACAAACCAAGACACAACAAAATATTCTCCCAACCAACAATGAATATTAATAGAAATTCAATTACTTCTATTTTGTGTTATAGTAGATATGACACAAATTGGTTTTTCTTTTTTAGGTGCTGCTGAAATGTCTTTCCTGTTTCTTGATGGTATTGTAAATTTGAGGGAAATTGAAATTTAGAGCTGGAATCTTTTGAATCTATTTTATCTACCTCTCTGAATCTGTTTCAAAATTCATATTTGGCATTTTATGGCATAAATGTTACATAGGCTGCATCTTATTTCCTTAGTCTTCTGTTGGATTACAGGTTGAACCCAAATAGGAAGATGCAGTGGGACATTCTCTTTAAGTTTCAAGAAGCATAATTTATTATCTGAAACACTATTTAGAACCATATTAGGTCAGGGACTTATTTGCGACTTGGTAACAAAGGGATTGGAACTGAAAATGCCCAAGTAAAGTTTTCATTATTGAGTGACTGGAATGTGAAGATTTAAAGATAAGAATAAAAATGTTATGTACAAGGATAAAAATGTTATGGACAAACTGCAGAGAAAATTGTAAAAACAACAATAATAATATTACTCAAGTCCCATTTCCAAACCTAACTGCTGTTGAATAGTTCCATATATATTCTTTTTTTATCAATAAGGGAAGAGTTGTAAAGTAGTGCTTTTTAATCCCATATTGAAATCTCATTAAGGTTAGATTTCCTTATATTCAGAGTTAAAATTTTTTGTGTGAGTAGTGTATTATATTGGATTTATTTGAGAAAAATGAAATTGGTCAGTTAAAATACTTTATGGCCTTACTGCATATTTTTAATTGGTGTAGTGTTTTCCTAATAATTTTAATGTCATCATGACCTAAGAGAATTGAGTTTGATGAGATTTTATTCTTGTTACTAATTTTACTTATTTGCCGATCTTTATAGTGATAAAACTTAGTTTCTGACATTTTTCCTCTATGTACTTGGTTGAATGCTCACTATTTCTATTTTGTTCTTCCCTTTCAAAGTTACGCCTTTATCGTTTTTTTTTCCTTGGATGTTTTCAGTGTCTATAATAATGAATACTTGAATGAAAATCAGTTTTCCTGTTAGATACATATTTCAACTTTTGACTTCTCTTCATGTTGGACTAGCGGTTTTAAATGTTTTGGTAAATATATATTTTTGTTCAATTGTATTAAAGCTAAAAATGTCCTCTTTGTAAGAGTTAATAAAATATTTGAAAATACTGGCTAGAGAAAGTTGGGAAATGTAAGTTGATAGCTGGTGCTTTTTCCAAACTGTTTTGTTAGGCTTGCCATTTCCTTTCTGCCTTCTGCTATAGCAGGGTCTCTTGGTGTGAGGTCATTTTTATTTCCCATCCACATAGCTGCTGTTTGAAGTTCCATTCATACTTAATGGAGACAATGAGGCTAACTAGGGTGCCGAAGAAAAAGCCTAGCCTTATGTAGTAAAATATCCATGTATTAATTCAGGTTGATTTATTTGGAGAAGCACTTGTTTGAAAGGAGAGAATGCTTTTCAGTGTACTTTATTGGGTCTCAGAGATAAGGGGTGATAACAGGTCACTCTACCATAAGACGTACTGTGGTTTCTCGCTTTAATATCAGAATTGATAGGAAAGATATTAGGGAGAGTTATATTACCTCCCACCTATCCCCTGAGAGATTGGGGATAAGACAGAAAGAAGAAAATATTAACAAAATGTTGGTTTTCAACCTTGAGAAAAATGACTTGAACTTAGTCATAATCCCACTGCTTGTGGTGGTTCTGGCTTGTACCTGCTTTTCCACAGATTAAGTTCTCAGATTTAATAGAGCCCCTTTTATAATACGGTGGTTTCCTTCATCTATGTGAGTCTTTGGTAGTTTTAGTTTCTCCCTGGCTTTTAGAAATATAAATATTAAAATTTTGTCAGACTCTCAATATTCTGCATGGCTTTTTCTCTGGTTACAAGTGTTAGCCTGTTCTGGAAATTTAATGAGACGTGTGAAGAATCATAGGGAGGTTGAGGGATATATGGTAGGGAATTGCTGGTGGGTGTTTTCCGGCTTTTCTTGTTAGCCCGCACAATTTGTAACTTTGTACATGTGTTGTGAACTTTTCTCTGGAATTCCCTGCTTTCGATAGATGGTTGGTTTACGGAATTTGAGAGCCTTTCAACAACCTTGACTCTAGCAGTTCTTTGTTGTAGGTAGTGACTTCTCAGGAGGGTCACTGTAGATGGCAGCCTGAAAGGCTTGCAGAAGATGCCTTAGTACCACACTCCACTGTTCAGCCAGCTGATAGAGTGTTCCCAGATAGGATATTTAGAAAGCAAAAGTGAATGATGAATGGGGTACTGAGGATGTGTTTTTGTGGGGTTTTGTAATCCTAAAACAGGTGTAGATTTTGTAGTTCCATGGATGTGTGCTCGGTCTGGGTAAGTATTCCTCCGTTTCTTGAACATCCTCTGGTGCAGGCTTCTGCCTTGCTTCTTTTATAGATTCATCCAAAGGTAATGGAATTCCTGACCTTAAATGAGGGTCTTCTGAGATGTAAAGGTCTCTACTTCTTTCTTAAGGCCACCTATTTAGATACTTAGCTCCTTATCATTTACGAATGTGTATATATCCCACTCTTGTCCAGGTGTCAGTTGTACCAGAGGCGATCTCAGCAGCAGCAAGCACCTGTGGTGGATTTCCAGGCGGAACTGAGACAGGCATTCTTAGCTGAGACACCAAGAGGCGGTTAAAGCAGTATTGGAACATCGAGGTAGCTGATTCCAAGTGAAACCCAGGTTAGAGATGATGCAGTGATGATCAAGAATACCAAACCATTAAAGAATAAGTTGTTGGGGTTCACTTAATTGTCTGGGACAGGTATAAAGAAAAATATTTTTTCCTAAAAAAAGTCATATAATAAGCTCATTGAAGAAATTTAAAAAGTAAAAGCAGGACCTAATGTTCCTACCCTAACACTTTTGTTAATGTCTCTTTATTGCCCTCCAGTCTTTATAGGTAGTTTTGCTTCTTAGGTAGTTTTATTCTTATTTTGTGTTATTTTGATTTTTAATTTAATATTAAATGAAAAATGTTTCATTAGAAATGGCTGCTAAATATCTTGAGAGTGAATGTTTCAGGATCTGCTTTTGTAGGGGGACTTAATTTTTTTCTGCTGGTAGTTTTAATAAAACGCCAATGAATAGCTTTACATAAAACTTTAGATAGGATTGTTTCCCCACATAGATGTGAAAATAAATCAAATGAAGTAATAGAAACTTACAGTATAGTTTCCAACTTTAAGATACCAAGTATTGTATTACTCTTCATTGTAGTCAAAATGAGTACTAGTTACAATACATTTTTCACTAGCATTGGTTGTTTTAATTACAATATCATTTATGCATGCTAAATTATAAATGTATTCCACATTCATTAGCAATGATTTTTAGAGAAACTTAATATTTTCCTTGCTTATTTACTAATTAGTCCCTTTTATTGTTTTGTCTTTTTGTTACTTTTTCTTTCCACCAATGTATTTCCTATTTCCATCAGCATACAATGTAATAAAGATATTATCCATGATTTTCAATGTGTAGATTTATTTACAGTCTGTCTTTTTTATGTTGGTTACTTACACTATTAGGAAAAAGATAACCAAAATTTGAGATTAGTATATGCTTTATATTTTTCTTTTGTAATTTCTTCTCTTTTAAGTTTGGAATGCCCTCATTCCATAAGGTTTAATATAAGAAAATGAGTGATGAAGGTGGGGTTTATATATGAGTCCTTTTCTAGACTTTACTTTCTGTTTTTGATACACTGCTCCTCCACTTGAATTATTTGAGTCTGTTTTTGGCCACCATTTATAGTTTTAAATTTAAGGATACAAACAAATTTTCTAGGATAGAAAAATCCTGCCTTGTTGATTCCTGTACCCCAAAATTCCCTGTGATTGCATGGATTTATTTGCAAGGAAACTGTTATCTGATCATAGTCTAGCTGTACCTCAGAGTAAGTGAATTTTTCAGTGAGTAGGTGTACATATTTTACATTTTTGTTATGGAATCATATACAATACACAATTACTCCTTTTAACACTTTAATGTAAATAATTCAGTGATATTTAGTCCATTCTCAGTATTATGCTACCGTCACCAGCATCCATTCCCAAAACCTGTACCTGACCCAAAACAAACTCCGTTCCCATTAAGCAATAACACTCCCCATTTCCCCTTCCCCAGCCTCTGGCAGCCTAATCTACTTTCTGTCTCTATGAGTTTGCTTATTTTGGGCCTTTCATATAAGTGAAAGCATACAATATTTGACCTTTTATTTCTGGCTTATTTTATGCAACATGATGTCTTCAAGGTTCTTGCCATTCATTCCTTTTTATGGCTGAAAAATAGTGTTTTATGTATATAGTACATTTTTCCATCTGTTGATGGAGACTGGGTTGCTTCTGCCTGTGGCAATTACGAATGATGATTCTATGAACGATGGTGTATACATATATTCAGTTATTTTTGGTCTATACCTAGAAGTAGAATTGCTGGGTCATATGGCATAATTTGAGTTTTATAAATGGAAAGTTTTTGGCACCTCAGTTAATTTATCTCATCGGTTAAATTAAAAATATAATATTATTTAAATCACATTATAATCTGCAATTAGGACTAATTTTTAAAATATTTAATATCAGAATTTGTTATAATCCCTGTAGCGAGTTCTATCTCAACAGTACTAGTTATTAGTAGTTACTAGGATTGTTTTAGAGAACTATCTGGCCCACTGCTTTTTAAAAAATTTTTGTCATAGCCTTCCCCCCCCCCCCCCCCAAATGGTTCTCTCATCTCTGTGTTCATTGTTTGCTCACCTTCTCCAGGATTCACCGAGAACCAAACCCTGGACCTCCCACATGGGAGGCAGGCACCCAACTGGTTGAGCCACATCCACTTCCCAGCACACTGCTTTTTGTAAATAAAATTGTATTGGTACATAGCCCTGCCCATTCATTTATGTGTGGTCTCTAACTGCATTGGCACACAATGGCAGATTTGAATAATTGCCACTGAGATTGAATGGCAGGAAAAACCTAATAATTTCTTGCCCTTTAAGGAAAAAGTTGGTTGATTGGTGCTTTGGAGATGTAGGTCAAAGAATAAAACATCGAGGTGGGGCTAGTAGGGTGGTGGTGCCATTGAAGTATACATTAAGGGTAGAGAACTCAGTGAGTTTCTTTGATAAAGGCCAGATCTAAGAATCAAACTAATGACCTCTGTATGGATAAATGGGTAGATGTTAATTAAATTGTTAATTTTAACAATTGATAGCTTTCCTTCAATATTTTTATAATCAAAACTACATAATGGCAAAGAAAAATGGGAAAACAAACCAAAACTTTCTATTTTTGTTTCGTAGCATTAGGTTTAGGGGTTTTTAAAAATTCATTTTGCCCGCCCCCCCCCCCCTTTTTTTTTATTTGAGGTACTGGAGTCTGGGAAATGAACTCAGGACCTCATATGTGGTAAGCTGGTGCTCAACCACTAAAGAACATTGGTTTTCCTGAGTTGGTTTTTTTGTTTATTTTGCTTGTTGTTTGTTTTTGTTTTTTTCAGGAGGCACTGGGAAAGCAAACTTGGGATCTCCCATGTGGGAGGTGGGAACTCAACTGCTTGAGTCACATCCACTTCCCCCATTTGCTTTTGTTTTTGAAAATGTGGTTAGTTTCAGTCATGCTGATAAACAAATTCCTTTTCTGTATATTCTACTTAGAAATATATATCATTAATATTTTATTATCTTATTACACAGTTCTCATGATTATCATAGTGGATAAATGATAGTCAATTCACTGAATATTTCACAATTTACTTTTCCTTTTTACCTGATTTCAATCGTTTTTTTTTCTAATTTGTTAGGCAGTTATGACTAATAGTTTAATATAGTTTATTTAAAATATGTGGGATTTAAAATCTCACTAGGTTCAGTATCTAGTTTTGGGCTTAGGGTATAAATATTATGTATATGACTCATTGTTTTATGGATGAATATTTTCTATATTGTATTTTCTCCTGTTAATTGTTAATTACAAAAGTGAATTTTACCATAGGGGGGTCTTTGTTATTTTAAGAGATTGGATTGAGCCACAGGAGCAATACCATTATTCCGTGATCTCTCATTTGTTGTGTTTGCTTCCTCAGAGTCTGGCTAGGTTGTTGTACATTTTTTTGGTAGTTTAGTTATTTGAAAGTCCACTCCTTCTCAATCTGTGAGGGATCCCAGTCCCCTTTATGAGGACTCGAGTCCTGTGTGCCCTTCGGTCGAAGCAGTTCACCATGACAGTCCATTGGCGAGGGCGGTAGCCTGGACAGCCTGTCCTTCGGTGAGGGCGGCGGCTTTGATGGTCCGTCCGTCAGTGAGGCAACGGCCCTGGCGGTCAGTCGGTCAGTGAGGGCGATGGCCTTGCTCTTTCTGTCCTATTCCTTTCTCATTAAACGTTTTGCTGTCCTTTGCCGTTAAGTTTCATCACTCTGCAGAGTGATAGATCATCTCCTTTCCCTCACCAGGAGATTTAATTGAGCCTCTTACATAATAAAACTGGTTTCCATCATCTTTATAACATTTATAACATTTATATTACAGTATAAAAGTAATCATTACGATTTTTGGGTAAAACCAAATTTCTATTCAAAAGTAATATAATGATTTGTGTTTCCTTTTTTAATAATTGTAAACAGCAGTTTGATACCCTATAATACAATTCTGGCTAGACTTGGTCATATTTAATAGAATTATTTTAAGTGTAATGGTAAAAATTAAAACTTCTCGTTACAACGTACGTTCCTTTGATGACTAAGACAATCCTGTGTGTGTCAAATGTGGGAATAATGAAATTGGGTGACTTGATGGGTATTGGAGAATGGGAGGAAGACTGTTTTTTAAATAAGTCTAGCATGTGGTTTTAATGCAAAATTGTCTGCCTGTTTTAAAACAATGTAGATCGCAGTGCAGCTAGAACATGCTTTCCTCTGCAGGCTCCATCTACTGTTTGAAGCTTCTGCCCAGCTTGCATTGTTTGTAGGAGAACCTGCATCATACCTTTATCTGTAGCCTTCCCCTAGGTCTTAAGGATCCAGAAATTTTGCTGTGGATATTGGACTTCGTGGAACAGCAATCATGGTAAGATCATCAGGGAAAAGTGGTGGGAAGCTCCTGTAAGGGCCCAAAAGAATGATTTTTCTAAGGTGTGGGGTATTTGGGGTTCTGAATACTAAAACAAAAAAGCAGTCCATCTGCAGATTGTGTCTCATTGCATTAGAATAACAAACTGGAGATAAATGAGATCTGGTGTCCTACTTTCGTAGGATCCACTTCAAGAGGTGTAGTGTGAGAAAATATAGTATTTTGGAGAGACATATTGTGCAAAAATACTTAATTTTTGTCATTATCATAGTGAGGAACCATCCTGTAGATGGGGGGGACTCTAAGATGACATTAGAGTAGACTTAAATGTCTGCTTAAATACAGGAGAAGTTTCAGCATACAGGAAAGCAATCAGAAGGGAAATAGTTAAAGTTAAAAAATGAAGCGAAGAGAATTAGGACTGGATCCATTTCCAGTAGAAAGAGAGGAGATTGGAATGTGGTGGGAAGGGATGGAGAATTTTGCAGTTGAGCTAAGTAAGGCTTAGTGGACATTCTAGGGCATGCATTCTCAAGGGAAAAGGATATGACATTCAATGGGGTATGAAAAAAATTCCAGGTTTTATAATAATTTTTAGTCTCCCAAAGAATCACAGTACAAAAGCAGATATGCAGAATACCTGGCATGTTAAAATTACATTGGGGGGTTATTAAAAAGTAACTTATTAGAAGAAAATTTTTAAAAAGGTTGAGAAACATCCAACTTGTAGTTGGTAAGGTATCAGTGAGATGTGATGGAACTGGGAGAAGATCTTTGGGAAAAAGAGTACATCATGTTTGCATTGAGTTGATGGGAGTTCCAAAGATTTTGATGGAGGAACGAATTTCCTACAGTTTGGGTTGGTGTCCAAGGGAAAAGAAATAATACACAGGATCAAGCATTCTGTAGGAGGATGGGATTTAATTTGGGAAAAGATGGGGGTTAGAATGTAAAGATGGGGATTAGAATCATGGTACCCTAAAAGAAAACTTGGCTTAGGTATCATTACGATGGAAAAACCGTGCAGGGAGGGGTTCTGAGAAGTAGAGGAGCATAGTTCTAGGTCTACATTTGGACCAGTATTTTGACTAGGTAAGGAGGGATGGAGAAAGGTGGGCTTAGAGTTTTGGTGAATTGACACCAAGTTTGAATTAGTGTAGGAGTGAGGAAGAGGGGACAGGGGTTGTAAACTAGGCTTAAGAAAGCTGATGACTGACTCTGAACTTACTCCTTCTAGACTGTGGGCAAGAGCAGCAAGATGCTGCAGCACATTGACTATAGAATGAGATGTATCCTGCAGGATGGCCGAATCTTCATTGGCACCTTTAAGGCTTTTGACAAGCATATGAACTTGATCCTCTGCGATTGTGATGAGTTCAGGAAGATCAAGTAAGGCCTGTGGGTAAAAGGGGATGAGGCGCAGAGGCAGTGGGAAACCAGGTTTGTATCAGGGTGGGGTCCTCAGGGCCAGCTGGAGGAGGCACAGGAAATGGAAGAGGTGTTCGGTGGTCTGACCTAGGCTTCATCTCTGCATTGGATCAGAGCCACCCAGTCTTGATGCTGTTGCAGCCACAGAATTATGATAAGTTGTAAAAACAAACGTGGTTTGGACATTATGATGGAAATGCAAATTATGTTTCTTTTAAACATTGAGGAAAATGATAATGCATTGGTTTCTGTAGCAGTCTTTCATACTGAGGGAGTACTGATTAAAATAAAGAAGTACATTTTTCTTCATGATTGAGGAATTGGAAAGGATTAGAATAGTCCAGACCAGTTCTAACAAATGCTAGCCCAGTCTCTTTGCATGTCCCTTGTTTTGTCTGAATCATTATGTTCAGTGTTTAGGGTTGTCCCCAAATGTGGCCCATTTATCTGTTACCTGCCGTCCACTTTATTGGGTACCTTTTGTGTGGTAAGGCACGATTACATTTTTTGTTCTAATATATGTTCCTTTGATTACTAAGAAAATCCACTTTCCTAATGTGGATTGGGAAGCTTCCTCTAACAAGGTATCATTGGACTATGTGCCATTTTTTTAGCAACAGGTGCGCAGAAATTTGAGTTCTTCGAAGTACCTTACTTCCATTTAGTTGACTTTCCTTCAGAGTATTTGGGTTACTGCTTGTGATATCTGGACCTGCAGGATATCTGTTTTCTTGCAGAACGTACAAGGCATCATGCTCATGCATCAGCTTGATTTCCTCATTCCCTACAGTTAATGATACATTGTACAGAATTTTAACATCTTTAATGTCTCCTTCACTTTGCTTTGTCAAATACGAAAAAATGATGTTTGACTTACCCTGATAGCCATAGTCTTAAGTCTGTTCTTCTCTGTCAGAATTGAATTAATAGAATTATTACCTTTCTTATCATTTCCAGTGATTTATTCTCAGTCTCTTTTACACAGACCAACTTGGATCATTTCAGAAATCCTACGATGGTGGATCCTTTAATGTTAATTTTTCTTGCTTAAATAATCTACCTTTTAATGTAAAAGTATAAATGTCTTTATGATGTTTATAAGTAATAGTGCACTCGGTGAGAGCTTCAGACACATTCTTTATTTTTCTCCTTTCTGACCAAGTTATGATAGTAATTTTCACCTTCAGTTGTGCATTATTTTCTGTGATGATACTTAGTGAAGTTTTAAAAATATTGTATCAATTGCTTTTTCCTTAGGTAGTGTGATGGAAACCCAGTGCATGTAAGAAGTAAACATTAATCCAGTATTTGTTACTGATATCTGAAGAAACTATAGTCAGTTTAATTTCCCAAGGCTACTTAATAAGTGGTAAGGTCAGGAGTTGCACAGGTATCTGACTCCAAAGCCTTTTTTTCTTTACCCAGTTAACTGCTCCCATGCCTTATTTCAGACCTTTGTCATCTGCCATCAAGATTTACGTAGTTTAAAATGATTTTAGGAAATAGTGCCTATCTTGAAAGTTTTAGCCATGTCATTTGTCTTTGGTTTTAAAAAAGAAGAAATGAGTTTTGCTGAAGTGGAATGTCAAGGAAACTTTCTGAAAAGAAATGAAATTTGATAGGAAAAGAGTTTTATGCTTCATCATACTGTACCTAATATTTGTATATTTATGGATTCTAGGTGTAAATTTTTAAATCATAGCTCAGAAAGACTTTAAATATCTGATGCTTAAGTGAGCATCTTGGTATTAGTTACTGCCTTAACTGATACTTTGTGCTGCATATATATATGTTCTGTATATATTTCTGTGAGTTATTGATCCTCAACTTTTCTCACTAAAATACACTTATGATTTATAGGCCAAAGAATGCGAAGCAGCCAGAGCGTGAAGAAAAGCGGGTTTTGGGTCTGGTGTTGCTGCGTGGGGAGAACTTGGTTTCCATGACTGTGGAGGGACCACCCCCCAAAGATGTAAGAAGTTGTAGGACAGGACAGAACTTTGCTGTGGAAGGACACTGTACTTGAAATGTCTGCCAAAAGTTAAGGGCACGTGATCATAAGCCTTTGACAGTTGAAGTGTGCTTGGCAGTTGATGTCATTTCTTACTTGTCAATACTTGGGGACTAAGGGGTTTCTGATGAATTATCTCATTAGTGGGTAGTATCAGGATAAGGTTAGAAGTTACTGACTTATTTTCTCTTGGTGTGGTCATAAAAATAGGCGGATTCATACTTTGACAAAAAATAATGTGCAGTTTGGAAATCCGCAGGATACTTCCAAGGTGCTCTTGCCCATTTATTTTTATGAATGCAGAACCAAGGAATAGATAGTTGGCATGGTGAAAGGGTGGGGAAGGAGTGCTCTTTCTGTAAGATAAGACTGTTGAACTCGAGTGAGTCATTTGGTTTCAAGGTGTGCACGTTCTTATTTCAGACTGGCATTGCTCGTGTACCACTTGCTGGAGCTGCAGGAGGCCCTGGTGTTGGCAGGGCAGCTGGCAGGGGCGTCCCAGCTGGTGTCCCTATTTCCCAGGCTCCCGCTGGATTAGCAGGCCCCGTTCGAGGGGTAGGTGGACCATCCCAACAGGTGAGAAACCGGGGAAGGTTTTCCACTAGTGAGAGGAGGTGCCTGGCGCCTGAGGTCGAGGAAATTTAAGCACCGCATCTGTATATGTTGCAGAGACAACAGAGGGAAAGGATTATAACTAGTTATTAAACGGGCCATTGTCCTAGTCAAACCCTCTTAATTATAGTTACTTAACCACATTTACTTGGCTAGTAGATAGAAACTTGGATATACCAGGTTGATGAAATGCAAAAGGGATTATTATTAGATAAGAAAGGAAGGGGTATGTTGGTGTTTTTAAAAAACGTGTATATCATAAATTTTGTCATTTTAATCATTTTAAGTATGCAGTTTAGTGGCATTAATTACATATAGAGTGTTGTGCTACTATGACTACCATCTGTTTCCACAACTTTCATCTGTCCAAATCAAGCTCTTGTCCCAGTTAATCAATAATTCCCCATTCTTCTCTTGGCCACTGGTAACATGTCATCTACTTTGTGTCTATATGTTTTGCTAATTCTAGATATTTCATATAAGTGAAATTGTACCAATTTTCTCCTTTTTTTTTGTCTGAATTATTTTAGTTGGTATAATGCTTTTATGGTTCATCCATTTGTAGCATGTATTAGGATTTAATTCTTTTCTATGGATGAGTAATATTCCACTGTGTGTAGATAATTGCATTTTGTTCATCTATTCATCTGTAGAACTCTGGAATTGCTTCCACTTTTTGGCTGCTGTCAGTGTTGCTGTGAACATTGGGTGTAACTTAAGAGTGGCATGACTGTGATGGCAGTTTTGTAATTAATATTTTGAGGAACTTTCAGTTTTTTTCTGCAGTGGCTGTATCTTAACATTCCCACAGTGTACAAGAATTCCAGTTTCTGTGTATCCTCTCCCAAGACTTGTTATTTTCCATTTTTTTCCCTTAAAGAACAGCTGTCTTAGTGTATATTAAGTGGTTTTGTTTGTTTGTTGTTGTTATTATTTTTTTGAGGTACCAGGGGCCAGGAATTGATCCTAGTACCTTGTATGTGGGAAGCTGGCACTCAGCCACTGAGCCGTATTGGCATTGGCTTCCCTGAGTTGTTTTCCTTGTGTTTGTTCTTTTCTTTTTTTAAGAAGGCACCAGGAACTGAATTCAGGACTTCCCATGTGGGAAGCAGGTGCTCAACCACTTGGAGCCACATCTGCTGCCTGAAGTGGTTTTGATTTGCATTTCCCTGATGTATAGCATATTTTCATGAGCATATTGACCATTTGTATATCTTTGGAGAAATATCTATTCAAGTCCTTTGTCCATTTTTTCCTTGGGCTGTTGGTTTTTTTCTATGTTCAGATGTAGGGTTTTAATATATTCTGTATATTAAGCTCTTACGAGATATGATTTTCAGTTATTTCCTCCCATTTAGTAGGTTGTCTTTTCACTTTCTTGATAATTTCCCTTGCATAAAAGTTTTTAATTTTGATGAAACCCAATATCTTTTTCTTCTGTACCTCATGTTTTTGGTATCATATCTAAGATTTCATTGCAAAATCCAAGGTCCTGAAGAGATTCCCTTGTGGATTCTTCTAAGAGATTAATGATTTTAGTACTGGTATTTCAGTCCGTGAATCAGTGTGCCAAGAGTATTTTATTGATGTGAGAATAATAGGGGAAAGGTGAAATTGCTATAAATTTTTACAATTTAATGATTTATGAGCCTCATATATTTTCTGTGTTTGGAAACTTTACTGTCTTTCTGACCATACCTTCTCAGGTTATGACTCCCCAGGGAAGAGGCACTGTAGCAGCTGCTGCAGTTGCTGCTACTGCCAGCATTGCTGGAGCACCAACACAGTACCCACCAGGGCGGGGAACCCCACCCCCACCCGTGGGCAGAGCAACCCCACCCCCAGGTAAGGGCTTGATGAGCAAGACGTAGAATAATTTAGTTCTTAGATACAGGCTTGGGTTGGTGATTTGAACTTATATTATTTTGAGGAAGGGATGACTGAAAATATTCTTTCTACGAGAACGTTGAATTAGAACCCAATACAAGTTTCTAACTAGGCATTTGGAGATGATGCTTTTCTTCTTTAACATACTGGGTTTTAATCAAGGCCTATAGGTTCTTTCAAGTTGGGGATTGTATCCAGGAGCAATGGCCAGAGAGAAATTGTCAGCTTCTCATTGTGATCCAGGCTCATTTCTTTACATAGTAATCTTTGGCTGAATACTATCAACTTAGCTGACCTTATCTCTGCCACTTCTCTTCTGTAGGCATTATGGCCCCTCCACCTGGTATGCGACCGCCCATGGGCCCACCACTGGGGCTTCCCCCTGCTCGAGGGACGCCAATAGGCATGCCACCTCCAGGAATGAGACCCCCTCCGCCAGGAATCCGAGGTGAGTGGGAGCACAGAGGCTGCTGGAATTTCTCCGTTCTGGTTGCCCAGTGGCGGCAGTCATGGAATTTCGTTTTCTCACTTCCAGGTCCACCTCCCCCAGGAATGCGCCCACCAAGACCCTAGGATACTGTTTATCCTCCTAGCCACCTTTTCCTGCACTATGTCCTGTAAAACTGTGGAGTGTTTGTGAGCTTTGTGTCTTCTCTTTGCTGCATTAATGTTAGCAAATAATAAATGCATAGAGCAATTAAATTGCCTGTTGATTTTGTTGATAAGAGGAAATATTGAGATTATTCTGGTCTTGAAGTTACTGTGAATGAGATGAATCCTGTTAAACAACTCATTTAAATCATTTTCTCTTTGGTTCTTATGATAAAATAATGTGACACTTGTTTCTGCTTCCTAACTTCACTTGATACATTAATTGCTATTGGTTAATAAGAATTATGGAAAGTATTGATGAAGGAGATTAAGTGGTTGGGCTAAGATTGACTTCTAGTTCTGTACTGTACTACCTTATCTGAGGGGAAGTGGGGATGAGATGAAAGGCCTTGTAAGGCCACCTAATTACTGAAGAAAATTGTGGTACTGAGTCAGACTATATAATCATTAAAGAATTTGGAATAAGAGATAATCCTCTTCCTTGGAAGTTTAACTTGGTTGATTAGCTTTACAGTGACCTTTTGCCCGGTCAGATTAGGTGATCTGATCCTGGATTAATCGTCATTTACTACAGTGAGTATTTATTTATTTCTTGCCCTCCCTCTCTCGTTATTTTTTGCGCTCACTGTAGTGCTTTCTGTGTCCATTTGCTGTGTGTTCTTCTGTGTCTGCTTGTCTTTCCTTTTAGACAAGGGAACCAATCCTGGGACTTTCCAAAGTAGAAGAAAGGTGCTCAATCTCTTGGGCCAACTCAGCTCCCTGGTCTGCTGTGTCTCTTATTGTCTATCCTTTGTGTCTCTTTTTTTTTTTTTTTTTCCATCATCAGCTCTCCTTGGTGGGCCGGCACACTGCGTGGGCCAGTTCGTCTTCACCAGGAGGCCCTGGGAATTGAACCCTGGACCTCCTATATGGTAGAAGGGAGCCCAGTTGGCTTGAGCCACACCTGCTTCCCAGTATTTACTTTTAAGTAATTAAATAAATGGCAGAGACTGTGTCCTGGGATCTAGGGAATAGCATGTTTGAGTTCAGTTGTAGTACTTACAGTAAAGATAATATGTATCCTAAAAAATAATTGGCATGCTAAAATACAATTCAATATAATCATAATTTGTATCACTTTATATTATACTGAAAATGTTCAGAGTAGGAAATCAAATACTTGGCAAAGAGGGAGGAGTTCTGTTAAGGTTTCAGGGTCATTCCATTAGACAATGAACGAAGCTCCCATATTGATTTTAAGTCTTATGCTAAGTACTATCTTAGAGATTAACTCATTAATTTATCTAACACTGGTAGAATGATTGTGATTGTGTTTTCTCCTTTGATTTGCCAGCAGAGATTCTGTGTGTGCAGTCTGTCCCCTCTCTTGAGTCATGTCCTTTGCAAGCACTGGTCACACAAGAAGTGACTTCAGAGTGAGTACAGTTGCTATCAGTCACCAACAGTATCCAGTTATGGGATCGGTGGCCACTATCAGGTAAGGAAGGTAAAGCAGCAAAACCATAGTTGGCTTTGGAGACTTGTGCAACAGCATTATGTAAAAAAATAATGGACATACCTTAGTGTAAATTTTATTGACCGATCAGGTTGGTGGTTGCTGAAGGTTGGGGTGACTGCGGAAATTTCTTAAAATAAGGCAACAATGATGTTTGCCACGTTGAGTGACTCTTCTTTTCACGAAAGATTTCTTTGGCATGCCATGTTGTTTGATAGTTTTACCCACAATATAAATTCATTCAAAATCAGAGTCAGATCTATCAAAACCTGCCACTACTCTATCAAATAAATTTATGTAATGTTCTAAATTGTTTATTCCAACAATGTTTAGGGTCTTCACCATGAGTATTCCAACTCAAGAAATCACTTTCTTTGCTCATCCTTGAGAAATAACTCGCCATCAGTTCAGGTTTTATCATGAGATTGAAGCAATTCAGTTACAGCTTTGGGTTCCACTTCTAAGTCTAGTTCTCTTGCTATTTCCAGCTCATTGGCAGTTACTTCCTCCACTGAAATCTTGAACCCCTCCAAGTCATCCATGAGGGTTGGAACCAACTTCTTCCAAACAGTTGTTGATGTTGCTATTTTGACATTTGAATATGAATTACAAATGTTATTGATGGTGTCTGGAAAGTTGACTCCTTTCCAGAAAATATTCAACTTAGTTTGCCCAGATCCATTAGAGGAATCACTGTCTATGGCAGCTATACCTTATGAAATGTATTTTCTAAAGAGTAAGGCTTGAAAGTCAAAATTACACCTTGAACCATGAGTAGCAGAGTTCTGTTAGAGGGCATGAAAACAACATTTATTTTTATTATATCTCTCCATCAACACTCTTGGGTGACAATGTCCTTATCAATGAATAGTAATATTTTGAAAGGAATCCTTTTTTTTGATCAGTAGGTCTAAGCAGTGGGCTTAAAATATTTAGTCATCTTGTAAACAGATATACTCTCATCCTTGCTCTGTTCCATTTATAAAGCACAGGCACAGTAGACTTAGCCTTGATAAGAGCCTTAGGATTTTCAGAATGGTAAATGAGCATTGGTTTCAACTTAAAGTCACCAGCTGCATCAGCCTTTAGCAAGAGAATCAGCCTGTCCCTTGAAGCCAGGCATTTACTTCTCTCTAGCTGTGGAAGTCCTAGATAGCACCTTCTTCCAATAGAAGTCTTGATCATCGACAGTATACCTTGAAAACCTGTTGTATAGCATGGCTACCTTCATTAGTGATCTTAGCTGGATCTTCTGGAAGACTTGCTACAACTTCTCCATCAGCACTCGCTTTCTTCTCCTTGCACTTTTATGTTATGGAGAGGACTTTTCCTTAAACTTCATGAACCATTCTGTTCTAGGTTCAGACTTCTGCAGCTTCATCATCTTTTTCTGCTTCCATAGCATTGAAGAGACATAAGGCCTTGTTCTGGATTAGTCTTTGCCTTAAGTGAATGTTGTGGCTAGTTTGATGACCTATGTAGACCGCTAAAACTTGCTCTATATCAGTGATAAGTCTGTTTTGCTCACTTATCATTTATGTGTTCACTGGTGTTGCACTTTTAATTTCCTTCAAGAACTTTTCCATTGTATTCACAACGTGGGTTAACTGTTTAACACAAGAGTCCTAACTTTTGACCTACCCTGGCCTTTGACATGCCTTCACTAAGCTTAATCATTTCTGGTTTTTGATTTAAAGTGAGAGACTTGTGTCTACTCGGAGATACTTTGTGGGTTTGGTTCCAGACCACCGCTATAGAGAGAAGTTAAGACTTGAACACTTAGAAGCAATTGTAGGTTTATTATTTGCCCTAATTTCTGTAGTGTTTGTATCTCAGGAACTGGAGGCCTGAAGAGAGGGAGTCTGGGGAAACTTTGTTGGTGGAGCAGCCAGTAGACACAATATTTATCCATTTGGTTTGCTGTTTATACGGGGACAGTTTGTGGTGCCCCAAAACAATTAAAATAGTAACATCAGAGATCACAGATCCTAGGTAACTGGAACAGATATAATAATAATGAAAAAGTTTGAAATGCTGCCAGAATTACCAAAATAGGACAGACATGAGGTTAGTATGTGCTATTGGAGCACTGATAGACCTGCTTGGTCAATGATAGCAAGAAACTTTCATTTACTGTAAAATGCAGTAAAATGAGATTAGCCTCTGTACATATTTACTAACCATGACTTCATAATATTATATGTATTATGTTCACTCTTCAGTAGAAGTTTTCATTGTGATTTATGGAACAGTTTCAAGTATTCTAGGATTTAATAGTTTTGTTACCTTATAATTTACAATGAAGTCTGTTTTTCGGTGTTTATGTATATAAGATATGTAAACCAGACTTGATAAAAAGTATTTTGTAAGTCTCTTGGGTAGTCTTTCATCTTATTTCTGTCATTGGTCCATCTTGTAATAATGTTACGATTTAGGAGTCTTATACTGATTTTTTTCTTAGATTTTTACTTATAATAGAAAATTGAACGTACATTCATATTTGGTTAACGGTGTTGCTTGTGTAGACTATACAAAATCTTGTTTTAAATATCAGGAAAAAAATCTCTCTTCATATAAACCTTTACTGATTTCAGCAAGTAGTTACAGACTCTGTATTGGATGCATTTTAAACATACATCATTCAGTTGGTAATACATTGATAAATTTTGCCTTATTCATCCTTGCATTCCAATACTTATGGTATTGGCCATACACATAATGCTCAGTGAATGTATTTTTTGAAATGAATAAAGCAAAGCCTATTGTTATGTTTTTTTTGTAGTGGTAGAATTACATCTGATTCTGAAATGATAATATATATGTGTTGCAACTTTTTCCATCTTAAATGGTGTCATTTTATCCACTTAGGTGATGACTTTGAAGGGAAGAGAATTTGAGCACTGAGTTTGCTGACCTGACATCGGTGTGGGTCAAGTAGTGTTTCAACAAATCCAGGTAAAATAACCTTGTAAAGATAAGTAAGAATTTATTGCAGAGGCCTTGGCTAGATTCATGATGACACAGGACCTTGTTTGAAAATAATGATATTAAACTTTGAGCTTAAACCACACTCTGAAATCCAGTCGGGGAGCCTCATTAGACTTTTTAGAGCATGTTATTATCAATCAAAATCCTGGTTTCTCATGTGAAAACGTAAAAAATTAGAAATGGCCCTTTGCCTGTTCCTCAAATATCCTTTCTAATTTTTATAAATATTCTGAGCTAATAATTTTTTCTTTTTTTTTCCTTTATATATTGTTGCAAGCAAAACAGAAGCTCTTCTTGGATCACAAGAGACACACACTTTTGGTGAGATGGAACTATAGACATGTCCCTTGCTAAAATGAGGCTACCACTTCTTGGGTCAAAGATTGAGTGCCAGAATTCTAGGGTATTAAATGATGTTAAAGAAGGAAGGAAACTAATATTTACGGAACTTGTATCATGGAACACAATGAGTGTGCCACTTGCCTTTAACAAGGCTAATATTTGTGTTTAAGAACAATTGATACTGTTTTCTAGTTGTCTGCTGTTGATCAAATAGTACAGAGCCTGTTACACAGTAGATTTTTAACAGTCCAAAATGAAGGATTGTGAAAGCACTGTTAACTTTTTAATTTTGGTAGAATACAAATTTTAGATATTTTTCAGTTGCTTCATTATCTGTGAATAGAATTTAAGTTTAGCACTTGTGTTAGTAACTCTAAGTACCTTGTCATGAAATTTACAGTGCATTTGTGGGCATAAGTTTTATTCATTTTGATTAAAAAGTGGTGATCAGTAAGTGATATTTGGCTGGTTTGGACTTCTGTCCTGCTCTTGCCTTCTTCCCCATTGCCTGGAACAAAAGGCAAGTAAAACCTGGGTATTTGTGACCTATAGTGGGGAATTACAGTCTGTATCTCTCTCCAACCTTTTCCTCTCTGCCTGGAACCCATGATCTGTTGTTTTCCCCCATTTCTCTTCTCTCCCTTCCTTAATAAATTACTGGCCTAACTGAAAAAAAAAAAAAGTGGTATTTGAGCGCACAAGAATGAGAGGTCCTCATTTCCTTGGTGACGTGGGGAAGGCCTAATGGAAGAACAAAACTTGAGATGCCGTTCCTAGGTATTGTTAAGTACATGGAAGGTGGAGAGCATTCAGGGTGCTCATGTTGATAAAGGGCAGAGATGCTCATGTAGCAAGCTAATCTGTAGAGAGAGAGTAGTCATTACTGTATGAGATCACTGGGAGTTGGCTCTGGGGTAATTCAGTAAATTCGTGGACTAGTTGGTGAAGTATCCTGAAGTGAGTTCTGCTTTGTATTTAAGGGTTTTGCCATTGTGGCCTTGGTATCCTCTTTGGTGAAGAGGTTGTAGACTAGAAGAAACAGTACTATCAGTTCCTTCCACTTTCAGTGTCATCATAGCTAGACCCTGAAATCCACTTTGCTAACATAATGCTTCCTTATCTATGATTTAAGAAATTTTAATTTGGAATAGAAATGGTTAGTAGGAGAAAACTTGTCTGGGTTAATATCCTTTTCTGAGAGACTAATCTTAAAAAGCAAGGTTCTTACCATGTGCCTAAGATTTAAGAAGAAGCCTCATGATTTGACTAGATTTTTGTCTTTGTCTTAATTTATTTTTAAATAAAAACATTCACAGAGTAAAAATTCAGATAGCATGTAAAGATATTTTAAAAATCCCCCTACAATTCTCATTCCCACTTTTCCCCAAAGTAACCACAATTAACAGTCTCTTAGGTATTCTTCTTAGAAGCTTCTAATTTAACAGGTAGTTTGACTGTGAATCATTTTTTGTTTTATAGCTGATAAGAATAGCAAAATGACCTAGAAGAGTAGATAGTTGCACATTTGAATCATTTGGACTATCTTTTCCCATCCTATGCATATACGTTATTTATATAGCTATTTATACACTTCCCTATATATGTGATCATATTGGTCAGAAGAATAGTTGAAAAGAACAGTACTGTTCCAGATGTCAGTAATTTTATATCTACAAATAGAGTTTTATTATTTGAATAATTTAAAAAAAACTTGGATTGTTTTAATTGTACCCTTTCAGTTCTTGTTTTGGAGATGTTGAAACTTAGACCTCTTTCAGGACCTCCAAATCACATATACCCAGCCTGTTTTTGTACATTGTGTTTGATCTCTTTGGCCTTCCTTAATCTTATTTGTCCTCATTTATTCTTCCATCTTTTTTTATATTTAACCCTGAAATATTTTGTTGGGAGTTTTAAATTAGTCTAGGTCCTGAAATTGAATTAAAATCACTTCTTTTGTGAAAGAGCAAGTTCTTAATATTATGTCTGTTTTTGATTTTTGGTTTTGGTGACATTTGAGTATTTCAGTTTAGATTGATTGGATGATTTTGGAAATAAGGTATCACATTACATATAGTTCAAAACATCTAAGATCTCAATATTATTCTTCTGGCAGACTGTTTTGTTTTGTGCTAGTATTCTGAAAGACCTTGGCTGGATTTATGATGAGATATGTTTACTGAGCCTGATGAAAAGAAAGCTCACTGTGATTACTCTGAAGTCCAGCCTAAGTGTCAGTCCAGGGTCTCAGAACAAACCTCTGTCTGAAGGTCAGTTTATTAGACTGGATTTCACAAGTTTTCCCCCTACGTATTGAGCAGAGTAGCAAGAATGTAAGTTTCTTCAGTACCGTAGAGAAAGTTAGTTTTAAGTCCACTAGTACAGTTTACTTTTGTATAGGGTATCTTCCTTGTTTGTTGCTTTCGTACATCTCATCTTTGTCTTTTCCACTAGGAATTTTAAGTGATAACTTCAAGAGAATAAGGATTTGGGAAATGTTATACCTTTTTTTCCTATTACCAGTATTACCCAGTTTCATCTTGAATCCAAGTTTCCTGAGGACAAGTCCCTGACCTATGGGGAAGCTTCTTCATTTATCCATGTGAAAATAAAATTGTTAGCTTTTTTGTGAGACATTGTTGTGGTATAACATGTGATCGTACTCTAATTATTCTCTTAAGTTACCATTTTCTGTATCTTGACAAGACATAGATGGTGAGTTAGAGGTTCTGACTCTGATTTAGTTAAGGGATGAAATTGAGTTCTGTGGCTGTTGGTGTTGAGACCGAGAGATGAAATGCTCTGTAAATGTCATGCAGTTCTTCAGTGAGGATTATGATAACTGGGAAAAGTCTTATTTCACAGTGTCCTATGATAATTGATCTCTGCTCGTGTAAATGATAGGTTATTAGCATTCTCTGGTTAGGTTCTTGTACTTACAGTACTTACTATGAGGGAAATAGTGATTAAACCGTTAAGGAAAAACCTGTATTACAAAGGTACCATAGATATTTGGATAGTCTAAGATCTTGTCTTCAAATAGTCATCTTAATTTGGTGATAGGATATGTGCATGTGTGTATGCGTACATATACATTTATGAACGTCTGAGTATTGATTGGTACTGTTTGATCACAGAGCAGGTGATTGCTTTATACTGAAAAGCTGTTGGGCTTCAGAATAGTAAACATTCTTTTTAAGTGCAATGGACAAGTCCTATCACACTTCTTTCCCTTATTAGGTCCCTGTTTTCCTACCTTAAAATTTTAGTGTATTTATAACATCTCAGAATTTCTTTTGGTTTCTCTGAGTGCACCCCATCTTGACTTAGAGGGATATGCAGAATGGATTGAAAGAAGTGAGGTACCCTCCCTGTTATTTGACTTAGACTAGAAGCATATAGTTGAATGAGAAAGGCAAATGAGTGTGGGCTTCTGTCCAGGTATTGTGCTAACTTGGGGTCATTTGACCTTGGGTGTTTGATGCAGCACAATGTGATAAGTCATTCTTTGGGGGAAGGGAAGCAGTAGTAGTTGCTGGCTCAGCCCCATCCCATCAACTCCATTCCTGGGAGCGCTAAAAAATCTGTAAATAAGAATCTATGAAAGGAGATGACATTTTGGGGGGTTGGCTTGATGAAGAGACTGACAGTAATCATTCATGCTAAGGGAATGTGAAGTCTAACCAAGCTAATTGATGGGAAGGGGCAGTTTGGGGAGAAGTGATGGAAGGAGTGAATTAGCAATAGATGGTGTACACACTGGTGAGTAAGAAGAAAAGAAGAAGAGATCAGGATTAAAGTGGTTTGACCTGTCTTTGAGTGTTATACGCAAAGGGAGAAATGTCAGGATTATTCCAGCTGTTGGCACTATGTAAAAGTTGCACTGTAAGTAGGTTTAAATATTGGAACAGTAGGGGAAATTAAGAGTTAGAATTTCCATTGACATGCCAGTATGCGTCTTTTTTTTTAAAGATCCATAGATCACAAAAAATGTTACATTAAAAAATATATGGTTCCCACATATCCATCCCCCACCCCCCACTCCTCCCCATCAACAACCTCTTTCATCATTGTGGCACATTCATTGCATTGAGAGTGTATGTCTCAGCCAGCTTTTCCATATTTCCTTTAGTCCTCTTTCCTGAGAACCATATGAATATATTGTCCTATGTTGAGATTATGGTAATTAGCAAGATGGGCTGATCAAGTGAATGTTTCTGCTGATGTTACTACAGTGGGTAAAGGGTTACACATGTCTGGGAAACTCAAACTTTAGTGAACATCAGAATCACCTGGAGGGTTTGTTAAAACACATTTGCTCCGTCCTGCCCTTGTTTCCAACTTAGTAGGTTTAAACATGGGAAGCTGATTTGTAACAAGATTCCATTGTTGTTTGTCTAGGTACTGATTTAGAGAACAGGCTTATTCTCAGAATGAAACATTCATTTTATGAAAAGTACTATTTTATTTTTATACAGATATAGAGAACATAGTAAAATGACATGCTATAGTATGTTTGTAAAAGTGAAAATAGTGGACTTTGAAAGCAAGTTTTCTGTAATAATCAAAATTGATGCAAAACAGGACAAAAATAGTATGTTCATTTATATTTTTCTCTCTAGATAATAAAAAACTGGGAATGACTAAGTAGCCTTTGAGATCAGAAGCATGAGAGGACAGACACCTATAATCTCTTTTGGGAATATGAGTCAGCATATCGTTGAAGAACCAATTAAACAATGCTTTTATTTTTATTTATTTTTTAAAGATTTATTTATTTTATTTCTCGCCCCCCTCCCCCCACCCCAGTTGTCTGTTCTCTGTGTCTATTTGCTGCATATTCTTTGTCTGCTTCTATCCTTATCAGCGGCACAGGAATCTTTTTGTTGCGTCATCTTGTTCTGTCAGCTCTCGGTGTGTGCGGTGCCATTCCTGGACAGGCTGAACTTTCTTTTTTACACTGAGCGGCTCTCCTAATGGGGCGCGCTCCTTGCGTGTGGGGCTCCCCTACGCGGGGGATGCTCCTGTGTGGCATGGCACTCCTTGCGCGCGTCAGCACTGCGCATGGGCCAGCTCCACACAGGTCAAGGAGGCCTGGGGTTTGAACCACAGACCTCCCATGTGTAGACGGACAGACACCCTAACCACTGGGCCAAGTCCGCTTCCCTAACCAGTGCTTTTAAATTGTGTACCTCATTTGAGTGAACAGGTTTATTTTTTGATAATTTTCCTAATAATGTATCATCTATACTGATTTTCACTTAAGACAGTCCTTTTGGGAAAAAGCTAATAAAAATTTTCAGAGAACAGTAGATGTTTGAGAAAGCAATTTTGAAGAGAAGATGTGATCTCAATTATTAGTGTGTGTTGATTTCTTACATTGTGAATTCTAATTATCCTCTTGGGAGAAGGTTTACCTAGTTTGCATTCAAAGTTAATAAATTATGCATAACTTAGATTACTTTGCAAGCATGCATATGTTTTGCTTTATTTTTAAACATCCGTTTTTGGATCATGTTAAATCGTTCATGAACTGGCTATACCAATGTGTTTCTGGGTGTTGAGTTTTATAAATATCTATTTTCTTGGGAAATTTTAACATGTTATAACTTGCCTATAAATGCTCTGGTGGTTATGTTTGGGTCTTGAAATTTAGTGTTGTTTTCTAAAAGTGATTTTCAGTGGGACTACAGTTGTAATGAATTATCCATTTTTATTTACAAATTCAGTAAAATTAGCCACTTTAGTTGTGATCTCTCAAGCTTTGGAAATGCTGAAGAGTATAGATATTTTCAGAACTAGTCAGAATCATTCTCCATGCTGTACTAGCTGAAGAAGGAATCTGGACTTTTTTTTTTTTTTTTTAAGATTAATTTTTCATTTATTTCTCTCCCCTTCCTCCCCCCCGCCCCAAGTTGTCTGCTCTCTGTGTCTATTCACTGTGTTCTTCTGTGACTGATTCTAGCCTTATCAGCAGCATGGGAATCTGTGTTTCTTTTTGTTGCGTCATCTTGTTGTGTCAGCTCTCCATGTGTGCAGCGCCATTCTTGGGCAGGCTGCACTTTCTTTGCGCTGGGCGGCTCTCCTTATGGGGTGCACTCCTGTGGGGGACACCCCTGCATGGCAGGACACTCCTTGCTCATATCAGCACTGTGTGTGGGCCAGCTCCACACCGGTCAGGGAAGCCCGGATTTGAACTGCAGGACCTCCCATGTGGTAGGCGGACGCCCTATCCATTGGGCCAAGTTCGCTTCCCGGAATCTAGACTTAAAACAAGACTTCTTTTGTTTGGCTTGGACTGAATAGAATAAGAAATCATAGGGATTTTTAAAAAGCTGTGGATTATTATTTTTCTGAGAATAATTTACTGCAGTGTAATCAGGTTTTGTAGAGTGGCGGCAAATTTATACTTTCCATTTTGATTTATTTATTGCATGATGAGTAACCCGCTCTAGTAAGCCTGACTAGATAGATACCATGGCTTAGAATAATATTAGATAGGGTGTTTTCTCTATAAGTGTGTTATATATCCTCACTTAATGTTATTTATCTCATTCCTGAGAAATTGTTCAAGTTTCTCAGGGTTATAATGATGGACTTTCATAAAAGACTTACTGAATAGCACTTGTCATTTGTCTTAAGGTGATTATGTGGCAAGATTTGAAATGATGATTCCAAGAAACTATAGACTAGACTTTTCTGACTTTTACTCTGTACCTGGGGCTCTGTGTCCTTGTTTTATCTCCAAGGCTTAGCATAATAATTGACACTTGGTACACAAATACTTGCCACCAGCTTATCATAGATTTCACCCATGTACGTGTCATCTTGCAGCCTTTCTCTATCCCCAGCCTCCTTTAAGCCTATCATCCATTCTCTAGATCTCTGAGACATCTTGGTTTACTTATTTCATATCAGAGACGTCATGTAGTATTTGTCCTTCAATGCCTGGCTTGCTTCACTCAACATAAGGTTCTCAAGATCCGTCCATGTTATCACATGTGTTTGTAATGTATTCCTTATAACTGAGTAGTGCTCCATTGTATGTATATACCACTATCCATGTGGTGCAGTAGCGCACCAAAATGTATTCACCAAATGCAGTGAATGTCCCACAATGATGAAAGAAGTTTGTTGATGTGGGAGAAGTGGGGTGAGGGGGGTGGGGGGATATATGGGGACCTCTTATATTTATTTAATGTAACATTTAAAAAAAAAAGGGAGAGGAAAAAAAATAATTGACACTTGAAAGGCACTGAATGAATAGTTGATTTTGTTCTGTTGCTTTCTTGTTATCATAGTTATCAGTAGAATCTATACATGAATGAACAAAAAATACCAGGAATTTGTAAGTTTGTAAAAGAAAAATTTGGCCTCCATTTCCAACCTTTTGGAAGGATTTGGGTCAAGAGCAAGGACATTTTATTGTGCTACATTGCTGGAAGCAGGGAATTGAAGAAATTATCTTTTCTTGAACTCAAATATTTCATCAGTTAGAGAGGTACTTCAAGAGGTTGTCAAATTTCAGGATGGGACACTGGTGGAAAGAGAAAAGGGTGTTTCTTAAGATTGCCTTCTTTTAGTTGGATGCCTCCACATGTCTTAGACTAGCCCAATGGGAAAGAAATCTTAAATGGAAAACAAATTAAAATAAACCACAAAAATAATACAAAAAATATGTTCACTTGAACTTCTCCTTTGTGAAAATCCTTGGCAATTGAGAAGGTTTTACTGCTCTTTGAGGTTAACGCCAGCTTTATTTGTTAGTGTATAGCAGCAATTGGCCACATAAACACATGTGAAAATGCATCTTACAATTGGCAAAAATATATCCTTTACATATTATTGTGTTGGTTTCTGTAATGTTCATAAAGACCTTTACAACTCAGTGTAAAAGAGAAGACTGAACAATTGTTTTAAAAATGGGCAAATGCATTAACATAATTTGCATAAGAAAATACTTAATATTGAGTATCTCATACTCAATATTCAAAATGATGTTTTTGGATAGAAGTATGTTATATTTGACTCTGTTTTGCAGAGATGTAAAAGGTGATGACAGCTAGGAAGGAGGGAGCGATTCTTAGTAGGCATAGGTGGACTCTAGAAAGATGGATCAGAATTTTATCTAGAAACTTAGACATTTTATTTCATGACAGACCCTGTTCAGATTTAATTAGACCTCCCACCTGGTGTCCTTGATTTTACTGTCAGATTCTCTAGTTCATCTATTGGTTCAAACAGTTTACAGGGAAGATCTAATGAACCTCATCATATTCTCTTCATAAACTGGTAGTTAATATGTTTCAAGAGTGTTATAAATAAGTAATAAAGAAGAATGTAAAAATTATACATAAACTGTTAATATTTATCACAATAGAGTGTTTCCTACTTTTATCACTGAACAATTAGATTCATAAGTTTTGTGATATCCATTCTCATTTTCTGGGCCCCTAAGCATCTCCAAAAAATTGTACAGAAGAAAATATTGTGACTGTAACCCAGGTAGATTTAAGATAGAGGATTTTTTTCCTTTACAAAAGTAAGGAGAATGTAGCTTTACTGCCCTGTATTGATAAAATTGGTGGTGTTCAAATTCTTCTGACGCAGCCTGAGCACGTTTATTTCTGGACTGCTTTGGAAGTCTCAACGCTTCAGTCACCTTGAGGGCCTTTGGTCAAGGCCCTGCTTGGAGACACTCGCTAGACCTACTCTTCATTTTTTCCAACAGTATCAGGACAACATCTCCAGATTTCTTCTCGAAAATGCCATCTGTTCCATAGCCTGACAAATGCATAGAGTCTACAGAATTGAAAATGGTTTTTGACATAAAAAACTTAAAATAATTGAGCACTACTGGACAATCTCAAGTATACATAAGTGAACTCTGCAAAATAGAAACGGAAGAATTCAGCTAGAAACTTCAATCAGATATAAAAGCCTGGACAGCATGTTGTATATATACTATCCTCAACTTAAGTTGAACTTCATTCTGCTTTTCTGATTAATACATTTCATTGAATGATCGATGGATTGAAAAAGAGACCAAGAATATTTTTTTTATATCCTTGGAGTCCCACTAGCCTTTGAAAGATTTACGAGTAAAAGCCCTTCATATGTAACACTTGTATGCACATGTAATAAGTATGGTTCTCTTAGGCTTTTTATTTCCTGCCAGCATTTAAAAACAACTCTAAGTCTTCATTATTACTGCTTCATTATTAACTTATCTTATGGACGTATTTATCTTGCAATTTGTTAAAATATTTGGGGAGATTCTTTTTAAATTGAAATAGAAATACTAACTACTCATTGAATGAGGAATATATATAGTGTTCCATTGGATGTTAAGAGAGAGAATGAAATTAGCCATGGAAAATTAGACATGGAAAGTGTTCAATACATTAATGAGAAAAAAATTAATTTTAGTTATTCATGTGCATTTTGAAAATACTGCAGAAAGTAAGAATGTGTATGAAGTAACTAAAGCATATTATTGCTTTGTGAGTTTTTTGATATATTGAGATTGCCAAAATGGCAAATGATATTTTTTGTAAAATAAGATAGAATATATAATTTTAATAAGTGATGATAGATATAGAATCTTTAGAATCTCTCTGAGTAATGTGCATTAAAATATCCTTTGGGTTATTGCTGTGAGTTTTGGAGGGACTGTTCTGTATATAGCCATAAAGAAGAAATTTTATTCAGGCTAGGCTATGTATGGAGGTCTTGGATGCAGGCATTACTTTGTAAATGGCTTCTGTTAAAATGTATATGGCCCAAGATTTTCTTCTGATGATGGAACTTTTGCACAATATTCCAGTCTCTGCTTTCACTTTAATGTTTGGGGTTGGGTTGTAAACAAAATTGTTCTTTTATACAATCTTATCAAGCACAGAGATGGCTGAAATTTTGCGTTTCTCTTGCCATTTAAATTGTTAGGCTATCTATACTTTTGTTTGCTGGAAATATATGGATGTGTAGAAGATGGGGATTTTTTTGTGCTGGATACAGATGCGTATGTGCAGAGACTGTTCTTACATGTCCTCCAGTCATTAGTCTGAGCTCAGATGTTGTGGATCTGCATTTCGTTTTTGTAAATACCCTAATTTATACAAAGGTAGACTTTTTTCCTTTTGCAAGTGCAAATTGAAAATTGTAAAATTGCCTCTCCACAGTAATTTAATGGCTGATGGATATTGTTACACATTTCTGTTCATAATGTTAAATGTTAGATAATAGTTTCTCTTGAACATCTAATTTTCTGGATGTATAGACCTGACAATAAATACCTATTATTTATTAGGAAAGAACTTTCTGTTTGCAAAAAGATGTTAGATCTAGCTTATATAGGTACATTGGATCATTAACCTCAATTTTTAGGTTGTGGTATGTATATGTATGTAGTAGGAAGTGCTCTTATGGCATAATGTAGTGTATTTTATGTAATACTATACATATAGTACTAAGTCAGTATTTCTCTGACAAGGTGCAACTTGGTGAAAATACCATCGTAACTGTTGGCCTGTCTGTAGAAATTTTTGGTTTTCAGATGCTTGTGTATTCAAATAGACACAGGTTGTATATCTAGATCTCTACATAGGTTAGGGAAATTTTCATTTGACAGTGGAATTTGACTTAATGATGTAGTTGATCTTATTTTAAAACACTTCTTGTTGTATAGTGATTTAGGTAACTTACAAGTTTTTTGGGGGTAGAAATGGTATAATATGCCTGAGTTCATTAGGTTGCTGAGCGGTCACAGGGATGCTTTGTATTATGTATCTATCATAGATTTAGTTTTAGTGCATACATCTGCATGTTTTGTAAATGTAATAATAAACTATATGAAGTAAATTTTACCCCTGATTGTCAGACCCACATCTATGTTGTGATAAATAATTAGGTGGCTGAAGAGAAGATTTGTGAATATAATTGTTTTTGCTTTAAAATTTTAGTCCTACTTAAGGGAATTTCTGGCATAAACATATTTGTGTGTGGGTATGTGTGTATTGGTATGTATATACATGTGTCTATCACATATTATTGAGAGGTAAGATAAGCCTTATTTAGTGTGGCCATTTAAATTGCTATATTGCATCTATTTTGAATTTGTTTGCTGTATTACTGGATTGTATTGGTAACTTAGATGGTTTTGAGGAGTTTTAATTTTTGGGGGGTGTTTTGAGTTTTTTAAGTTAGATATTATTTGTCAACATAAGTAAATCACCACCATATATATGCATATTTGTATATTTTTTCTTCATGTAATTGTTGGCTTGTCCCTGCCAGTGTTCAGTGGGCTGTTTGAAGGTAGGACAGAGTATTTGACTGTTTTACGTATAGGACGAGTTTCTTATATACCATCTGAACTTTCTAGTTATGAAAAAATAAACTCCCTCCACCTCCACTCATGCACACACATATAGTAAATATCGTAATGGGAAACTATAGTGAAAAAGTTTATTTTTACCAATAGAAGGGTTAAATTATCCCTATAGGTGTTCATTTGGTGGCTATGTGTGGGATGGTAGAAAGTAATTAGATAATTGTGTATATTGTAGTAAGAATTTCTGTTTTTTTATACTGTGTGTCTTTCTAGATATACAGAAATTACTGTCTTATATTGTAAATATCTTTTACTTAAAATTACAGTTCAGAGGGGTTTTTTTTGCTTATAGAAATATAGGCTAAGGCTGGAATATTGACTGGAATTTGTAGATGATTATATGTAGTCATTTCTCTAAAACATCAGTTCTTTTTAGACATTGCTAATATGCATATATTTTTAAATATGAGAAACTTCATCAGTATAAATCCTTGGCTTTTTTACTGGATTCTAAGAAGGGATTAGATACATTGGATATTTGTGATCTTATGTCTATAATATACAATGCTCTTGCTTTGTACTTGGTTTATAGAAATTGCAGATACGTGTATGTTCTGTAAACCTGTTAAACTACAAATTTGAAATGTTTAACTTATGCAGACATTTAAGTTTAAGATGGCTGTTTGGGCTTAATAGCATAAGAGCACCATGTATGATGGCTCCTGGGGTTTATTAACATTTCAAATTTGTATGTATGTATTGTTGACATTTTTTTTTCTTTTGGTGATGGATTTTAGTTCATCTTTGTGTAGATTTCATTTGATTGCTATATCTGTTAACAGAAAATTTACATCAAAAATGAGTTGACAAAAAACCTTGGAAGCTATATTTTTATTTTTATATTTTTATATATATTGCCATGTATGGGAGGCAGTGATAATTAAAAAGTTTCCTGCCATACATTCATTTAGAAGAAAAATTAACATTGTAATCCTTAAATATTTTTATATGCAGTTTATGTGAAAATTCCTGCTTTTTAAAGGATGTGTAGATACATCTTATTTTCCAGGATGTGCTGAGGTTCACAATGTGATTGGCTTTTGTAAAGAACATTTTATGTAATCTCTAAATTATATGGTTCTCTGTTAATTTTTTGCATAGTGATAATCAAGACAACTTTGTAAATGATGAGCAATTAAGATTTAATTTTTAAGCATCTAGTATATCTAGATGTGTGGAATGGAATCGCACAAAGTATAATTTTGTATATTATTGTGTCATTGTAAATTTGTAGTTCTATTAGCTTTTGCAGTTGACTTGGGAATGAAACTGATTGCAGAAAAAAACTGGTCCCTGTAGCTACACAAAATTTATTACGTATTGTTAGGAGGAGAACATGACAAGATCATAGGCCATTCTCATATAGAAGGCTGCCATTGTATTAAGTTGGAATTATATTTTACTTTTAAAATTATACCTGCAAAAGCATTTAATTTTATATGGTAAACTCATTGTGGATGTACTGAAAGCCCAGATACAATAGGAGATACACACACACACATACACACACACACACCACACACAGAATGTTTGTGTTTGTGTATATATATGTATTTGCTGTTGACATTCAAAATACAAACAACTTTGTAATGATGTTCTATGCTACCTCTTGGAACTATATACAGTTCTTCTGTATGCGTTCCTTGATTGCATGACAATATTCAAGACAACCTTGTAAATAGGCCGGTAGAAGTTTTAAATTTTTAACATCTAGTATTTCTAGATGTTTTGAGTCTCAAAAAGTATAATTATGTAAATAGTTCATTGTAAAATTTCATGGTTTAATTATTTTCTGCAATTTTCTTAGCAATTTAATTGATAAAATGTGGGTTTTTTAAAACTGTATATTTTTTGGTGTCTGTTTATTACATTGTTACATGGAGAAAGTTAAAAGGTTTGTGTTTCAATCTGTGTTAAAATTTCAAAGAAAAATTTAGATTTTAACCATTGGTTAGTGTTCATATCTGTTAAAAAACTGCTGTCACTATATCATACTTCTTAAGTTGTATTAAAATGCTGATAGGCCATTCTGTAATTACATATTTTTATAACCACTATGGTAAATGTCTTTGTATAAAGGAAATTTTATTCTACATCTTTGAACTATAGTTTTGTATTTAATTTCACTGCATGACAACATTGTAAATAGCAGATAAATATGCCATTTTAAAAAAATGAGTATATACTTGGAGTCTCACAGGGTATAAATTTGTACATATTTCGTTATAGAATATCATTGTTACATTGACTTTTGTAAATGTTTTGGCAGTGTAGTAGATAATCTCTTAAGGCTGTAACATTTTGTTGTTGTGCAGTGTGTTGGGGGAGCGGGATAGGAGATCACTTCTGTGACTTCAGAATGTTATGTTTTCATGTCATAGAAAAGTTTAGATTGTAACCATTGGTCTGTGGTGCTGGGACATAGCTTTATCTTTAAAGATAGACAGATATGAGAAGGCAATTATCACTCTATATCAGAGTTACATTCACAGTTTGAAAACATTCAGATTGTTAACAATAATTATTTTCCTACACTATACCTATACATATATATGCACTTGACAGAGCTATGTATATATGTGTATACATATATACCCACACATAAAATTATTTTAGGAATGTAGATCTGATAATGCTTTTAAAAATGATTTGCATTTTATTTTTATTTGAAAATTATGTTAATAGTATTTTCTAATCTTACAAACATTTCTGGTACAGCCAAGTCTATGCTAAATTTTATATTAAAGAAATAAACAGGTCCATATAAAGCTTTAGTCTTTTTCCATATATATGAACAGAATTTCTGTGGTTATGAACATTTTTTGTTCTGTTTATAAAGTTGTTTCTTTGAGGTAGTTATAGACATACGTTATGTGATAATCGGACACAAATGCCAACAGTGTTCTATATCTCTGTTGCATATAAATTAAGAGAATTTCTTCTAAAGGTGTTATCCAGTATTAATTTAAAATACAAATCACTGTATCTTTTCCAACAGAATTTTGGCAATGACAATCAAAATTAAGGGCATGCATAATTTTTGAAGTGGCATAATTTCCTGCTGAGGTTTTATAGAAAATTTATTCAGAAGAAAGTATATTAGAGACTTCCATAATATACTTTTTCTATAATATACTATTCTATAATATGTATTTGTTATTACGTGTAACAAATATGTATAAGAACAAATAGTAACTTGTACATCTGAAATATCCATCAGTAAATATAAAAGGTAGAAATGATTGTAGTTCATTAACATAAACATAATCCAATCACTTAAAAAAAAGTTCTGGAATAGAAAAGTGGTAATAGTATTTTAAGTTCAAATTTAAAATGATGTTACTTTTGAAGCATCTCCTAATTGTCTTTGTTTACAAATATGTGTGCATGTTGCCTCTATTATTCTGATGAAATATTAATGGTAATTATTCCCAGGAAATGGAATTATCCTGGCATGATTTTGAAATTAAGTAATGCTTACTCCTCATTGTTACAATGGTGTGTGATTATTTTACCTTTCTCTGTAAAATTTTGGTACATGTTTGAATTTTCAAAGTGAAGCAGTGTATATCTTTATGCTGGTATATTGCTATATGAGGCAATATCAAATGACTATATGATATGTGAATAGAAAATGTCTGGAAGAATACATGGCATAAAGAAGTCGGAACACAGGAACTACTTCTGTTTTCTACATTTAAATTTTTAAAGTTACTTTAAAATGAACATTTAAACAACAACAGTGGGGATTATGAAGAGACAACAACCTGATTTTACTTCCCTTCATCCTTGACTTTCAGCATCTTGCGATTGCTGGCTCTTGTATTCAGCTTTGATTTCCCAGTGGCTATTAAGAATTCAGATTTTTTTTGTGTGTGAATGATCTTACAAAGAACCTGTGATTCAGAGACTAATGCAGCAGAGAGTAAAACATTGAAACAAAATGTATTGGACCATCCGAGGAAATAGACGATGGGATTTTTGAGGTAGGTACCAAAAGATTATATTTGGGTTGACAAACAGATGAGTATAAAGAAAATAGTCATTGAAAATTCTTATTTCCTGGAAACATTTAAAGATAAATTTTCCATAGTGATAGTGCCATATTTGTGAGTACTGAATAGATCAAGTTGTTGGATAAGAGTCTTTTGGGATAAGTTTTAAGTTACTCTTAATTAATTTCTGAATAAGGGGAGAATGGCTTGTCTCCTTCCTTCTACAATGGTTGAATCTTTCAAGTAAATATTTATAGTTTTATAAATTATTATATAAATTATAAATGAATTATATATAAATTATAAATATATAAAATTATAAATTATTCAAATTAGCAGGAGAAATTTTCAGTATTCTCAGCATTTGAAGTAAAGTTTATCTGAATAGGTGAGAATATGATACGGTTATTTCTCTGGCTAGTCAGATTTTCTGTTCGATGTTGCCTATGCCCAACCAGCCTGTAGTGATCCCAAATTGTTCTGTTACCATACCTCTTTTTGTATCTCACCTTTGCTATATTGTATATTGTGTTTTTCAGGGATCAGGACAAGAGACGGATGTTTGCAGATCACTTGAGAACTGCTGACAGCATCAGAAACATTCCCCCTTCAATGGAGTCCTTTGATTCATAAGTCTTAACCACAAACAACAGGTAAGAAGTTTCTAGATCAGTAAGTTCTATTTTGGGACGAGGCTTTTGCCTAGGATCAGGAAAATAATACTGATGCAGATATTGTTCTTACGGACGTTAAAATTATCAGCTTTGTCTATGAATTCATGATTTAGTCTTTATAAAAGCTATTTTGCCATAGTAAAGATGTGAAATACATGCAGAATGGAGAGGATATTTATTCCTTCAGTTAGTTTACTTATGGCATAGAGTAAAGTTTTTAAAAAAGTTTTCCTATTTTGGTGACTTTTGATGTAAATAGGCAAAAGATAAGAAATAAAGAATAAAAGGCATTATATATGAAATTCAGTCAATAGAGGGAAAGCACAAGAGAGTACAGCCCATATGGAATATTCTGAAACTGTAATGTGTAAAATCACAGAACCACTAAAGCTATGAAACTGTCTGAAATAATGAGAGGGGATAGTTGCTAAAGATATCAGTGTTTTGGCAAGTAGTGAATTCCAAGCTCTGAATGTATTCAGTATTTACTAAGTAGTTGTATATTTCTCATTTTTAGTACTTTTCCCATTATCCTTCTAAAGTTTGCTATTCATGTGTAGATAGAAGAATGATGACTTCTTGGAGTGTCTGTGCAACAGTTTTGATGGCCAGCTGGAATAATGGATTAAGATCTGATGCTTTCCCAAATTTCATTGTAGCCTTTATCTCTTTTTAGTATAGTTAACTATTTTCTTCTGGTCAAATTAATTGGACTAGTTTTGTTATTTTCATTGTAATATTTAGAGTTTAATATCCTAACACTTTTATGTACTATTTACATATTTACATTGTTTTGTTGCGTATGCAGAAATGCATGCAGGCTGCATGGAATACCACTACATACATAGTTGAAAATAGACACAAGCTGAAAATAGTGTTGGAGAATTCAGTCCATTCATTTTAGCAAAGTATATGAAGGAAGAGCACATCTGTATTAGCTTTTTCTTTTACCATTATGAATTGATTTGTATTTATAGTTTATTTAAATGGAGTCATGTGTGGTTTGTATTGCACAGTATTATTTAGTTCATGGTAGTGCAGTCATACAGTATTTGTCCTTTAGTGTTTGACTTGTTTCACTCAATATAACAGTGTCCTCCTTGTTCATCCACGTTATGATATGCTTTACAATTTCATTTCTTTTTACAGTTGAATAATCTTCCATTGTGTGAATACACCACAGTTTGTTCAGCCATTCATTGGTTGATGGACACCTGGGTTATTTCACTGCTTTCATTTATTCTGGGTATGTACCTAGTAGTGCTATTGCAGGGTCACATGGCAAAATCTATGTTCAACTTCTTTAGGTACTGCCAAACAGTCCTCCACAGTGGCTGTACCATTCTGCATTCCCACTAACAGTGAATAAGTGTTCCTGTCTCTCCACATCCTCTCCAATACTTGTAGTTCTCTGTCTTTTTAATAGTGGTCATTCTGATAGATGTGAAATGATACCTCATGGTAGTTTTGATTTGCATCTCCCTAATCATTAGGGAAACATTGAAGGTTTTTTTCATGTGTTTTTTGCCATTTGTATCTTCTTTGGACAAATGTCTGTTCAAGTCTTTTGCCCATTTTTTAATTGAGTCTTTTGTCTTTTTGTTGAGTTGTGACATTTCTATATATCACAGATTTTAAACCCTTATTGGATATGTAATTTCCAAATATTTTCTCCAGTTGAGTCAGCTGCCTTTTTACCCTTTTGATAAAGTCCTGTGAGGTACAAAAGTATTTAATTTTGAGGAGGTTCTATAGGCATTTAGGGCTATAAATTTCCTTCTCAAGACTGCTTTCTCTGTATTTTTTTTCTTCTTTATTTTCTTTTAAAGGTTACATTAAAAAAATATGAGGTACCCATATACCTCCCACCCCCCCCGTAAGTTTTGATAAGTTGTGTTCTCACTTTCATCATTTGTCTCAATATATTTACTGATTTCATTTGCAGTTTCTTCTTTGACCCACTGATATTTAGGAGTGTATTGTTTAGCCTCCACACATTTGTGAATTTACCTCTTTCCTGTCTATTTATTTGCAATTTCATTCCATTATGATCTGAGTAGATGCTTCGTATAATTTCAGTCTTTCTATATTTATTGAGAGCTGCATCATGCCCTAACATGTGGTCTATTCTTGAGAAGAATCCATGGGCACTTGAGAAGAATGAATTTGAATGCAGCATTCTGTATAAGTCTGTTAGGTCTAACTCATCATATTGCTCAAGCTCTCTGTTTCCTTGTTGATCTTCTGCCTAGTTCTGTCTAATGATATGAGTGGGATGTTAAGTCTCCAACAAATATTGTAGAAGTGTCTGTTTCTCCCTTCAGTATTCCAGAGTTTGTCTTATGTATTTTGGGGCACTCGTGTTAAGTGCATATATATTTATGACTGTTATATCTTTCTGGTGGATTGTCTCTTTTATTAGTATATAGTGGCCTTCTATATCTATAATTTTTTTGCATTTTAAGTCTATTTTGTCTGATATTAGTGTAACTACCCCTGCTCTTTTTTGGTTATGGTTTGTGTGGTATATCTTTTTGCAACCTTTCAATTTCAGCCAGTTAGTAGTCCTTGGTTCTAAGACGATGGTTCTAAGTCGAGTCTTTTGTAAGCAGCATATGATGGCTCATGTTTTGCATCCACTCTGTCAGTGTGTGTCTTTTGTGTTGTTTTTTTTTTTTTTTCAAGATTTATTTATGTCTCTCCTCTTCTCCCTGTTGTCTGCTCTCTGTGTCCTTTCACTGTATGTACTTCTGTGTCAGCTTGCATTATCCGGTGGCACTGGGAAACTGTGTCTCTTTACTGTTGCATCATCTTGCTGTGTCACCTCTTCTTGTGTGCGGCACCACTCCTGGGTGGGCTGTGTTTTTTTCACATGGGGCGGCTTTCCTTGTGGGGAGCACTCTTTGGTGCATGGGGCATCCCTACATGGGGGGGCACCCCTGAATGGCAAGGCACTCCTTGTGCACAGCAGCACTGTGTGTGGGCCAGCTCACCGCATGGATCAGGAGGCCCTGGGGATCAAACTCTGGACCCTCCATACGGTAGACAGATGCTCTATCATTTGAGCCACGTGTGCCTCCCAGCTTGTATCTTTTGATTGGGAAGTTCAATTCCTTCACAATCCAGTGATAATACTTTAACTGCATTATTTATTTTCACCATTTTATTGTTTGGTTTTCATATGTTATCTGTCTTTTTATTCTTTTGGTTATTCTTTCTGCTATTCTTTTATACTCTCCTCCAAAGCTCTTTTTCCTGTCTTTTTCTTTCAGACGCTAAAGCTTTCTTTAATATTTCCTGCAAAGGTGGATTCTTTTTTACAAACTCCCTAAGTTTCTGTTTGTTTGAATATTTTATGTTCACCTTCATATGTGAAGGACAATTTTGCTGGATAAAGAATTCTCAGCTAGTAGTTTTTCTCTTTCACTATCTTGATTGTGTCATACACTGTCTTCTCGCTTCCATGGTTTCTGGTTTCTGGTGAGAAATCCACACTAAGTCTTACCCTGGGCATCCCTTGTGTGTGATGGTTTGCTCCTCCCTTGCTGCTCTCAGAATTTTTTCTTTTTCTTTAACATTCTGAGGAATGTATGTATTGGAATAGGTCTGATTGAAGTACAGTGCGCTTCTTGGTTGTGTACGTTGATTTCTTTCATGAGAGTTGGGAAATTTTCAGCTACTACTGCCTCAAATACTCTTTTTGTCCCTTTTATTCTAGAACACCCATGACATGTATGCTGTTGTGTTTTGTGTTGTCATTCGACTTCCTGAGCTCCTGCTCAATTTTTTTCCATTCTTCCTCGCTCTGTTCTTTTCTTTCTTTAATTTCTTTGGTATTGCTTATTCTTTCCTCTGTCATTTCAAGTCTGTTCTTTTTTTTAAAGATTTATTTATTTATTTAATTCCCCCCCCTCCCCTGGTTGTCTCTTCTTGGTGTCCATTTGCTGTGTCTTGTTTCTTTGTCCGCTTCTGTTGTCGTCAGCGGCACGGGAAGTGTGGGCGGCGCCATTCCTGGGCAGGCTGCACTTTCTTTTCACGCTGGGCGGCTTTCCTCACGGGCGCACTCCTTGCGCGTGGGGCTCCCCCACGCGGGGGACACCCTTGCGTGGCGCGGCACTCCTTGCGCGCATCAGCACTGCGCATGGCCAGCTCCACACGGGTCAAGGAGGTCCGGGGTTTGAACCGCGGACCTCCCATGTGGTAGACGGACGCCCTAACCCCTGGGCCAAAGTCCGTTTCCCTCAAGTCTGTTCTTGTATTCCTCTAATCTGTTTTGTTTTGTTTTTAAGATATTATTTATTTCTCCACCCCCACCCCCATCCCCCTGTTTCTTGCATTTGCTGTGACTGTCTGTTGTTGCCGGCATGTGAGAGGGATGCACATAATCACTTGAGCCATCTCTGCTCTCTGCTTTGTTGTGTCTCTTGTTGCCGCGCCTGCCCATTATGTCACCTTGCTATCTTGCTCTTCTTCTTTAGGAGGCACCAGGAACTGCACCTGGGACCTCCCATGTGGTAGACACGAGTTCAGTTCCTTGAGCCACATCTGCTTCCCCTCCAGTGTGTTTAATTTTTATGTATTTTCATTTTTTTAATTGTCTTCTTTTTTAGAGATAAATAGATCACAAAAAAGGTTACATTAAAAAATATAAGAGGTTTCCATATACCCCACACCATCCCAACTCCTCCCACATCAACAACCTCTTTCATCATTGTGACACTTTCATTGCATTTGGTGAAATACATTTTGGAGCACTGCTGCACCTCCTGGATTACAGTTTACATTCTTTGCCCGGTCCACTCAGTGGGTTATGGCAGGATATATAATGTCCAGCATCTTTCCCTGCAATATCATTTAGGACAACTCCAAGTCCAGAAAATGCCCCCATACCACATCTCTTCTTCCCTTCTCTGCCCTTGGCAACTACCATGGCCACTGTCTCTGCATCAATGATACAATTTCTTCCATTGCTAGAGTCACAATAGTTCCATAGTAGAATACTAGTAATTTCACTCTAATCCATATTTTAATCCTGTGGACCCTGGGATGGTGATGTCCACTCTATCTCTAAATCGAGATGGGGCTTAGATCCCACATGGTTGATGGATGTGATTCTCCTGCTTGGAGTTGAAGGTATTCTTGGTTCCCTGGTATGGTGGTTGATCATCTTCACCTCCCTGTTAGCTGGTCTCCAGTTTATCATAGATTTCCTCTCCCCCGTAATTTCCTGTAAGCTCCAGCTCTCTGAGACAGCTTAGTTTGCTTATTTCATATCAGAGGAGTCACTTAGCATATGTCCTTCAGTGCCTGGCTAGCTTCACTCAACATAAGGTCAAGATTCATCCATGTCAATTCCTGTAATGGCTGTTAACAGGAAGGCAGTGTCACGTGAAACTTCCTAACCTCAACATCCGAAGCTCTAAGGAAGGGAATATTTCAAGTCAGATAGAATTATGTATCTGTATACCCTGATTCTTCTTTGGAATCTTCAGCCTTCAAGATCCCAGCATCATGACATCAGTTTCAACACAATTGATAGTCCTCATTTCACTGCTTTTGGTGCTGCCTGTTGTTGAAGCAGTAGAAGCCAGAGATGGAACTGCTGTCTTGTTAGGTGTGGTTCTCAGCATTACAGGCATCTGTGCTTGTTTGGGGGTATACGCCTGAAAGAGAAATGAACAAGTGTGACTTGGAAGGGCTTCCTAAATCAAACCTCATCCTGAGAACTTTTGTGCTATTGAGGTTAAAGCTAGGCTTTAGTGTCTGAAAGTTCCCATGAAACAGACAGTAAATGAGGTGGTAATTTCACACTGCTAAATGTTTTCCTATAAGTAAGAACAAATTGATGTATGTTATATAGGGAAAAATGTTTTCTTCACATCAAAGCACTGGAAGAAAGCAGATTAGAATTTGTATTTTCAGGTTGAAAAAGAGGTCAAATAAATAATATGATTGAAGTTTGCAATAAATAATCCATAGTTTCAGAAGTTCCAAAGCTCACAAAATAGTAAAAGGAAGCTCTTGCTTAGAATCCTAGGAAATTGCCATTGTTCGCTAGTCACTGCCTCCGGAATTGCTAAGGAGTCTTTTCTCCATATTTTAATAAGGTTTTTGTTTTCTCATCTCCAAAGTTAATAGTGTACTTAGATATTAAATTTAGTCAAAAATGGAAACCTTTATTTCTTTGAGGGGAAAAAATTAGAAAAATGTATACAGCGCATTTAATATTACAATGGAGAAAAATATTTAAGGTAAAAAAAATACTTTATATTGAACACTGAAATAGAGAAAAGATTAATATAGAAAAAGTATATTGATTAACCAACTAACATCCTTCGCTGAGAAGTACTATATTAAATATAAATTCATTATATTGTAAGTTTAAAAGATTCATCCATGTTATCCCATGTGTTTTGTACTGTATTCCTTCTTACAGCTGAGTAGTATTCTTATGTATATATATACCACATTTTGTTTATCCATTCATCTGTTGATGGGTATTTGGGTTGATTCCAACTTTCGACAATAGTGAATAGTGCTACTATGAACATTGGTGAGCATATACTGGTATATATTTGGTAACCATATATCTGATAGGACACTAATGTCCTGCATATATAAAGCACTCCTATATCTCAAAAATGAAAAGACAACCATCCCATTGATTGGTTTGTTCAGTTGATTAGCTTCTTTGTCTAGTCTCGGCGTTTATTTTGGTGCTGTTTGTGTGTGTGTATATGTTGTCTTTTCTTTGACACTTTTTTTTTTTATTCTATTCCTTATTGTCTGAGTTCCCTTGAAGGAAAAGATTATGGCCAGGGAAAGCAAAAGAGGTAGGAAAAGAAAAAGTATAAGGGTAGTACTGATAGTAAATGTGAGCAGAAGAACCATGAGAGACCTAGGAGAATATATATTAAACTCACGTGTGCTCTGTGGAGTTATAACATTAAAAAAGTGGAGTACCTACAACGAGATGGTAAACTGAATATGGATAAGAATATAGTATGAATTAAAAGGCCAGTATGATCAGGAGAGAGGGAAAGAGAAAAAAACAATAACAAAGAGTGAATAAAAGAAAACAGAACAGAGGTGTTAGAAATAAAGTCAGAAAAATTGGGAACTAAACAGAGAGGTCGGGGTAGTGGATGTGGCTCAGCTGATAGAGCATCTGCCTACCACATGGGAGGTCCAGGATTCAAACCCAGGGCCTCCTGACCTGTGTGGTGAGCTGGCCCACACGCAGTGCTGACGTGCTTTAAGGAGTGTCGTGTCACGCAGGGGTGTTGCCCGCCTAGGGGAGCCCCATGCACAAGGAGTGTGCCCCATATGGAGAACCACCCCATGCGAAAAAAGTGCAACCTGCCCAGGAGTGCTGACACAGCAAGATGATGCAAAAGAGACACAGATTACCAGTGCTGCTGAGAAGAACACAAGTGTGCACAGAAGAAGACACAGTGAATGGACACAGAGCAGACAACTGGGGTAGGGGGAGGGGAGAGAAATAAATAAAAAATAAATCTTAAAACAGATGGAATGTAATAGAAACAACAGAACATGGAAGATAGAAAGATGTAAAGGAAAGAGGATAGCATTAGTAGCCAAAATCAGTACACACAGAAAGGAGGAAATCAAGAATGAGGGAGCATAGCAAACAAGAAACACTTCTCTGCAGTGCCTAATAGAAAAAAAGAAAAAGGAAAAAAGGGCGGTGGGGGGATGAGGAAGGAAAGACAAGAAGACAAACAAGAGACCATACAAGGCCTCCAGCAAGGAGTCCTCTTTGTAGTTGAATAAATTGCTTAGGAGTCTATCCTTCCCCTTTTCTTCCTTCCTGACTTCTCTTTCTCCCAGGGCAGCAGGAAGGCCATGTGAGAACTCCCCTCTGAGATTCAAATGGGGAACTCTGGCAAACCAACCACCATGGAAAATAATGACTCTTAGTCTCTTTGAGAGAGAGCACCCACACCTTGCTGGGAACCCTAAATATGCTATTGGAAGCTTACCAAGCATGCCCCTTCTCTTGTGTTGCATAGGACTAGTTAATTGCCTGACTTCACCTTTTCCCAGTCCAGTTTTCCCTATCCTAGGGCATTTCGGTAAATTGGGCTTGCTCAGCAGAGTCCTCTTTCCTCTCTTACTAGCTTCTCCCTAAGCCAGCTGGCATGGTCCTCCAAGCTCCGAAAAGAAAAGGGGGAGGGGGCAGATGAGACGATTGAACCTGTACTCCTTGGGTACCTTTGCACTCCTCACTAGAACTCTCCCACTCTTGGAGTTTGTCTGAGACAGGTTAGGGAAGTGCCGAGATTCTGGAGTTGGGTTCAGGGAACACGGGCTTGGGGGAACGTGGGCTCTGGAAATGCGGGTTTGGGGAACCAAGGGGCTTGGGAATGCCACTGTGTGACTGGCCAGTGTTCAGGGAGTGCTGTGGCTAGTAGCCCTATGGGAAGTGTTTAGCCTTCTGGCTCAAGTGCCAGAAATCCATGGTTTTACTTTGAGCAAGCACTCCTTTTGTTGCACTCTTCAGATGGATGTCCAGAAACGTGCTTTGTGGGTTCCCAAACAGTTCACTCAGGCAGGGTTCTGTCCCCATTCGCCCAGTGTTTTGCAGGAAAGATGACGAGGGTGCACTCACTCGAGACAATCTTTCCCCACCTCCTCTCTAATGTGTTTTTATTCTCGCCTATTGTGTCTTTTGTTTGCATGAGCTCCATTACTTTTCTATTCAGGGTTTCTAATTCTTTGTGATTGCTCAGTGTCTTGGTGTTATCTCCTTAGCCATATTGTCTTTCAATTCATTAATTTGATTTTGGAAATTTGTGTGCATCTCGTTAATTAGTTGTCTCAAATCCTGCGTCTCTTCTGGGGCTGTAATATAGTCCTTTTGGACATGTCTTACATTTACTTCATATGGCTCCTAATTTTTTGTTGATGTCTAGGCATCAGTTTAGGATGGTAGTTTACTTGGATGCTTGTTCAATTTCTTTCTTTCATAGGGATTTAGTGGCGGGAGGCTGTGTGTTACTGCTGTTTTTGATTCTTGGTTCAACAGTTTTGCCATTACAATTCTTTTCCCTTGTCCCCCTCTCTTCTGGGCAGTGTCCTAGTGTCCTAAACCCTAGTAGATTTTCTTCCAGGCCATTTTAGCCTGTTCTCTTGCTATTTTTGGGGGCGAGAAGTCCCATGTCTTTCTAGTCCACCATCTTCCTAGAAGTGGTTTTATTCTTTCTGATCTCTGCTCTTCAGGTTTACCTTTGATTGATTTAATGAACTATTTGATATACTTCTTGTAGGCTTCTTTCGTGAAGTTGGTTTCTGGCAAGTGATGGTTCATGACAATATCAGCACCCCATGATCTGTATTAGCTTTCTTTTTAGTTTTCTTACCTTTAGAAAAATTCCAGAAGGAATTTTACACCACCTGCTATTTCTTCATAATATATCGAATGTTACATTTCATTTTACACAAAGTTTATTAGCCCTCACATATCTCAAAAGGTGTGCATCTCATCTTTTTGCAATTTCCGCTTATTTCCTCTCAGGTGTACACCACATAGGAAGATGTTACTGCTTCTGCCACCACCTTTGCCAGAACTAAGATACGGCTTTCCTGAGGCTTGGAGTGAATAGAAAAACTGGACTGAAAAATGAAAAAGTGCATGTTTAGAAAGTGACCCAAGTGGTGTCATCATAAGAACTGCAGCTAGACATTTTGACTGCTTTCATTGCTGCCCTTGGACCAAGCCCCCGGCACCTGAAGGCGGAGCCACACAGCAGCTCAGGATGCTCAATGACTTCAGCTCAGCGGTGCCATGAATAGGAAGTGCATATATTCGTTGTTTTCATTTATCCCAGTAAAAACTGGACAGTCGTATAACTCGCCTTTTTCAATAATTTAGAAAATAGGATTTTGTGTAATTTTTTTTCTTCTAGAGTGCCTTTTCTCCTCCTAATTCTAGCCTCCGTATTATCTGTTCCTAATGGGGTTTTGTGCACCTTCTTTTGAGGGTATGTTTATAAACAATAAGCAAGTCTTTTCTGGGTGACCAAAATTTGATTTTCCCTTAAATAATTTCTCGAGACCCTTGTTCTGTTTTGGGTATACAGCTCTAATATATGGATATATGATTTATTATCTACCTGTGATTATGATACAGATGTCCATAATTTGTTTATACCTTTTTCAATAGATCTTCATACTAGCTTCTAATTTTCTGTGAAATGTGCATACTTGTATATAAATTACTTTGAATTTGTCCAACTGCTTTATTGGAAAAATTACCACGAATTAAAATAGCCAGGTCAAAGCATAAGCAAAATTTTTACATTTTGAGTGAAAATTCAGAATTCTCCCTGAATATGTAAGGTATTCCTCATCAGTCTTTTTCCCAGTGTTTGTGAATGAGAGTTTCCTGTTTCCTACAACTGTAAAAATATTATGTATCAGTATTTTTAATCTTTGACAATGTAATATTACGAATAACTTTGAGCTCGATCATTATCACATCATTTGTATTACATTTTCCTTTTTGTCCTCATTTTTCTTAAAATGTTTTCATTTCTGATGAAATATTAGTCACTTTGTTATTATTTCTAAGTGCATATTTATGATTAACCAGATCAGTCTTCTGATTTTCATGCAATGCACATGAAATGCCATCTTTTATTCCCATTTAATTCATTCTGCTGTTTTATTTTTGGTTGTACAAAGGTTATGTATTCAAATATAACAGTTTCCTGTTTCATAGCTTTTGAATTTTGTGTTCTTTTTAAAAGCATTTAATTATTAACATACATGTATTTCTCTGTATTTTCCACTTCCTGTGAGTTATTTTTGTTATTTTTTATGCATATACTATTACTTCAATTTCAAAGCATTAAAATTTCAAAATTACTCACCTGCAGATGGGCAGTTACCACTTTTTTACCATAATCAGAAAATTCCCACATATTATTGGCTATACTTTTGTTAATTTGTATGCCTAACCTTCTGTTGCCACTTTTAATTACTGATGACCAATGCTGTCTTACTGGTTCATTGAGTTGTATTTCATTTCTCTTCTTTTTCAGAATATTACCTGTCTGTACTCATTTTTTCTCCCAATTGATGTTCAGAATAATTTTGCAAGTTGGAAAAATTCCGTTTTGATTTCATTTGCACCAAATTTAATAGATTAATTAGGAGAGAACTAGATCTCTTTAAAATTGAGTCTTCTATTGAACTGCAAGGTATGTCTTTGTTTTTAATCAAAATTATTCTAGTAGGGTACTGCTAGTAGAACAGCTTTACTGAGTTTTTTCCCAAAAAAGTTCATTCTTGGTCATTTAACATTCCAGTTAATTCAGTGATTGTTCTTTCTGTTTTTATTTTCCCTGAATTTATTTCTTATATTTTTGACTTACAAAATTGTTGCAAAATTAAGTATACAGTTGCCTTAAATGGTTCTGCTTCTTCCTCTTCTATTAACATGTTCTTATCCATGACACAAGTATCCAAACCAGGAAATTAATATTAATGTACTGCTCTTAAATGATCTACATACTTTATTGAAAGTTCCAGTATTATTGTCATTTTTTGAGTCCAGTAATTAAATCAGGATGCCATATTGCATATAGTTGACAGTTTCTCCTTAGTCTCCTTTTTGGAAAAGGTATCTAGTTTTCTTTGGTTTTATGATCTTGACAATATTGAGGAAGCTATAAAATGTCATTTATTCAAAAACCAATGATGGTTTTTCTGTTTTATTTTATTAAATTGAGGAGTTATACATTTTAGAAAGAATACCATAGATACAATGTTTTATCTTCAATCATCAGGTATATTATCTCTCCATGAATTTGCTTACTATAAGTAGTTCATGTCAGTGAGATCATACAATATTTGTCCTTTTGTGTCTGGCTTATTTCACTCAACAAAATGTTCTCCAGGTTTATCCATGTTATCGTATGCATCAGGATTTCATTCCTTCTTGCTGAATAATATTCTATTGTATGTACATTTTTCTTACCCATTCTTCATTTCTTGGTCACTTGGGTTGCTTCCATCTTTGGGCAATTGTGAATAACGCCACTGTGAACATCAGCATGCAGTTGTCTGTTCAGTGGGATTACTGGACCGATCGTATCACAGTTCTACACTTAGGTTCCTGAGGAACCGCCAAAATGCCTGCCACAGTGACTGCACCATTTTACATGACCACCAGCACTGAACAAGTATTCCTCTTTCTCCACAACTCCACTTGTAGTTTTCTGTTTTTATAATAGCGGCCATTCTGGTAGGTGTGAAATTATCTCATTGTGGTTTGTGTTTTCATTTAAACATGTTATTGAAGTATATAGTTCATACATGAACATATATAAACAAAAAGTATAGTGAAAGTTGTGAGTTTACAAAACAAACATTCGTCACAGACAGGACTGCCATACATCACCCCACCACTGCCACTTTGCATTGTTGTGAAACATTTGTTATGAATGACCAAAGAGCATTGTCTAAGTATTCCGACTAATTATAGTCCCTATCTTACATTTGGTGTATTTTCCCCAAAGCCACCCTATTATTAACACCCTGTATTAGTAATTTCCCTTATAGCTAGTGACATTGAATACCTTATCAGGTACTTTTTGGACATTTGTATTTCCTTTTTGTAAAAATGTCTATTCAAGTTTTTTGCCCATTTTAAAAACTGGGTGGTTTCTTTTGTTAAGTTGTAGACTGTCATTGGTTGTTACTTGCAATAATTACTGTGATGTATACCAAATTATGATTTTTAAAAAAATTTCCCTTTATCCAAGTTATAATTCTATTTCAAAATTTCCATCCATCCTAGATTGTATTAATTATAATGATACTGTAAGAAGAATTGTTCCTTCTCCATTTTGTTTTTAGTTATAGCAGTATGACTTAGGGATATTTACTTTATTCTGTTGGTTAAAATTCATTATCTTTTTGTTTTGCTCAATTTGTCCCATATTTGACCTATCAAGGCTCTTTTACCTCTTGTCTGGTGTCCTGTTTTCTATTTTCTGTCCTATTTTCTGAGCATTTTTTACTTTCTGGCTGCACAAAAGATAGTCCAGTTACGTTTTGCTCTGAAATTGGAACCAGCCATTTCCCCAGTGAGCCCTAGTTCCTTGTGGGGAATGGTATTTAGAGACTTCTGTCTGGGTACTAGATGTGCTCATTTCTATTCGATTATCACGTTAAGCTCAAAGCTTAAAAAGAGCTATGAAATTTATGTATGTCTTCACATTTCTTCCTTAATAGTAGGATGAACATACCCATTTAGACTTTACTTTTTGGTTATCAGTGAAACTTATTAGCTTGTTTTTATTAGAAGTTGCACATATAATTAGAATAATGAAACTTCAGGTAGTTAACAACTAGAACTAACAGCACTATTTGCCAAAGTTTGAAAATTACAAGTATGACATTTCAATCCTAAATTGGTTTATATATCTACAATTGCATTTTAAAATAACAGTATCATATCATACATAATTATAATTCCCTGATATCTTCTCATGCAAAACTCGTCTTTGCAATTTCTCATTTGTCCCAAATGTACCAATTTGATGGATGAGCACAAGTGGATCCAAGCTGGGACTATTAAGTGTGTTTGCCTTTTTTAAAAAGATTTCTTTATTTACTCTCCCCACCCCCACCCTTGTTTACGTTCACTGTCTGCTCTCTATGTCCCTTCACTGTGTGCTCTCTGCATCTGTTCATCGTCTCTCGTCTCTCGGAGCACCAGTAAAGTAACCTGGGACCTCCATGTGGGAGAGCGGCCCTCTGTCGCTTGAGCCGCCTCTGCTCCCTATTCAGTTTTATGTAGGCCATTTTTATCTTGTAGTCTAGGACATTTCCCCCTGCATTTCTATTTTGTTGTTCTTAAGTGTGTTAAATGTTTTTTTTCTCCTTAATTTGTGACCTTTTATAATTCATTTTATTTAGAGAATCTTTTTAGTTTTCACCCTCAATTTCTTAGTTTTGATAAAAGAATGTTGTCTATGTCACTTTTACATTGATATTTTTCTATTTCTTTGAATTATTTGTATAGCCTATCTTTCTAAAAATGCCAGGGATTTTCGGAAAAGTGCATTGTCTCTAATGCACCGATTTCTATATCTAGGTAATTGTTACCAGGTCCACTATAAACTTGTTACATGTTTGACTCTTTGTCATTCTTACAGACAGTCCTTCTTAGTCTTAATTTAGAGTTGTTATTCCCTATTTTGACTTGCTATAGATATCCTGAAATGGTCATGCTTTAATGTTCCTGAGATATCTTAAATATGATTCAAGTAGAATACAATAATGTACTTTCATTTTCCCGTCTCCCATCTTCAGAAAATCATAATGTATAGCTAGTTTTATTTTAAAATTTATTCTATGAATATTTCCTTATATCTCAAGATATCTGAGGGCACTGATTTTAGCATAATCATGCTTATCTGCTGAAAAATTCTATAATTATGTTGTATCATGGGAATACTCAATTACACGTATGAAATATTTTGTGATAATCTTATTCAAACCTAATTATTATTTTAGGTATTTTTAAACAATTGGATTCATTCACCTACAGATTTATGCATTCCATTTCATTTGGTAGTTATTCTGTGTGTCTTTTTAACAGATCAGTTTTATTGAAACATTAATAAAGCATACGATTCATCTAAAGTGTACAATCAGTGGTTTTTGGTATAGTGTCATAGTTGTGCATGCATCATTTCAGTCATTATTAGATCATTTTCACTATTTCAATAATAAGGCAAACAAAATTCTTCACCTCTCAATCTCTGTTAATCTCCTATATGTCGTTCAATTTACAATAGTTCTTGTTCTTTAACTTTTCTTCTTCCTGTTTATTTATTGAGGAAATCAGTGTATTTGCCCTGTAGAACTACATTTCTACATTTTGGACATGGTGGATTGTACCCCCATGGTAGTGTTTTAACATTTCTCTCAATTTTCTATGTCATTATATATAGTAGGTTTTATAATTCATTATTCAATTAGCTATAGAAATAACTTCCTATTGCGTTGCATCATAATTCATAACACTACTTAATGCATATCAATGATTTTTGTAATGTTGAGAATCATTCTGTATATAATATTTGCTATCAGCTTTTCACCTAAAAAAATCTAATATTTCGTTAGTGCTTGCATACCTATTTTTAGAAAAGCAAATTTATTCTAAATTAAAGTAAGTTCTTAAATTACTTCCTTTTTAAATTAGTACTTTTAGTACATCAAGTATTGTAATTTCCAGTTCAAAAGATGCTTTATCAGTTATAGAATAATGAATTGATGTCCTACCAGTTTTTAAATGTGATTGATATAAATTCATATATATTGCATTCTCAAAGACAAGACTGCAAAGAAACTGACAGTTGCGTTGCTAATATAATGATGCTAACAATTCTGAAACATACATAAAGTAGGCTAAAACAGTAATACGTATTTTAATTATTACTGTCTTATTTAATAATATATATATTTTTAAAGATACTTAGATTATATAAAAGTTACATAAAAAATAGGGGGATTCCCATATGCCCTGCTCCCTACCCCTCACAAATTTTCCCACATTTGTAGCACCCTTCATTAGTGTGGTACATTAGTTAAAATTGAGTACATTTTGGAGCATTGCCACTAAGTTTGGATTATAGTTTATATTGTAGTTTACGCTCTTTCCCACACAATTTTGTACTGCTTTGTCTCCTGTGTATTCAAATCGATATTCAATTTATAGAGTTCCATATATACAGGTCGAAATTTGGTTTAATTTTTTTTATCTTTTATAAAATTCATTTTTATCTCATTCATGCAATTTTTGGTTTTTATTTACCTTTCAGGTGTCCTTTTTAAAAGTTACTTCTGTGTTTCCTTTAGTTAATGTTTCTTGGAGTTACATTCTGGTTTTGGAAGATGTGTGGTATTTTCTACAATTTAGCTTATATCTTCTAAAATAATCTTAAATGTATATTTACCGTTCAAAAAATTTGTTGGGAGTGTTTTCACTTTTGTGTGAAGATAGACAAAAATACACCATCTTACTTATGTAAACTTGTATTCAAAGTATTTGACTATAGTTCAACATATAAGTGTGTACAAAAATGGCACCTAAGTGGTACTCTGTGTTAACATTTTACACACCATGTTTTAACACCATAAGCCCTATATAAGGGAAGTATTTTAATTTTATTCCATTTATACATAAGATATGTTTCAATGTCCCCTTAGGTGATATAGCCACAATTTTAAAAATATATTTTTATTTTTTAAGATACTTAGATTACATAAATGTTACATAAAAAATATAGGGGATTTCTATATGCCCCCTCCCTAACCCTCCCACACTTTCCTGCATTAACAACATCCTTCATTAGTGATGTACGTTTGTTGAAATTGATGAACACATTTTGGAGCATTGCCACTAAGTGTGGATTATAGTTAACATTGTAGTTTACACTCTGTCATGCACATCTTTGTAAGCTGTAAGTTATTACAAGATATTGCAATGACAGATACAGACCATTATATGTCATTCAGGATAATTCCCAAGCCCCAAAATGCCCCCAAATTACACCTATTTTTCCCACTGTCCCTGCTCAGAACCTCCAGTGGCCACTGCCTCCACATCAATTATGAAAGTTCTTCCATTGCTAAAATCACTAGTCACATATACTATAATAACAGTAAGTTTACTCTAGTCCATCATTCATTCCCCAGTCCTGAGGATTCTGGGATGGTGTTGCCCACTGTGCCTCTAATTGAGAGGGGTCTTAGATCCCATGGGGCAGATGGATGGGCCTTTCTTGCTTGCAGTTGCAGACTCTGTTCCTTGAGATGTTTGTTATCTATCCTCATCTCCTTGTTAGTTGTCCTTGGTGAGCCCAATAAACTGGAGAGTAGGCATTGCAAATTTGTTGAGATTCAGGGCCCAACTGGTACATGGACAGGTCAAAGATTAAAGTCTTTTGGACATTCACTTATCAACTCTACCACTAAATATAGGTTCAAATAGAAGGTGCAGAAGAGCAATGTGTAGGGAAACCACAACTAAGTCCAACCCTATCACATTGGGGAGCATTAATTCCAAAGTAGGGCTCACTGGCAGAGTGCCAAACTCCTGAGCTGTCTGCTCTGCCTATAGTGTCTGGATGTCTCCAGAACCCTCAGGAGCCCTGCTATTTAAGGCAATGTTTACATTGGCAGTAAATGAGATCCTGCTGGGATGTGCATATGTGTAACTTCTGGAATGACCTCCTGACTCACTTTGAAGTCTCTCAGCTATACAATCTCATTTGTCCTTACCCCTTTCCCCCTTCTGATCAAAGGCTTTTTTCCTGTTGCATTGCTAGTTGGTACTTAGTAGTAATCCCTCAGTGCCAGGGAGGCTCATCTCTGGAAGTCTGTCCCATGCTGGAGGGAAGGTAATGCATTTACATGCTGAGTTTGGCTTAGAGAGAGGCCACATTTGGGCAACAAGGAGGCTCTGGGGAGGTAACTCTTAGGTACCCTATCCACATTTTTTTAGTTGAAGAATGGAAATATTAATGAGTTTCAGTATAGCTCAAGAGTTCAAATAGAAAGCTTTTGCCTGAGTTAAGGATGACATGTTTATGGGAATATGTACAAGTATGAGGATATTCTGATTTAGGATCGTACAATCAGCATGATACTGAAGAATTTTGTTCCTGCTCTATCTGTGCCTCTTGGCAAAAGGCAGTGTGTACAGTCAACTTTTAAAAGTTGACTTTTAAAATTGACACTGATATTTGGCACCTTCTATATTAGACCTTCATTTAATATTCAAAATCATAAAGATGTTGGTTTTTTTTGAGACAATTTAAAATATAATTCTAATTTTAAAATGTCATTTTCTAGATCTTTACCCTTAGTTTATTTGGAAGAATAGTCAGGTAAACGCTAATGAATAGGATTTGGGGGATGTTGACTATTTCATATTTTAAACATTATATTTATTTATTTATTTTTTTAAGATTTATTTATTTAATTCCCCCCCCCCCTTGGTTGTCTGTTTCTTGGTGTCTATTTGCTGCGTCTTGTTTCTTTGTCCGCTTCTGTTGTCATCAGCAGCACGGGAAGTGTGGGCGGCGCCATTCCTGAACAGGCTGCTTCTTTTCACGCTGGGCGGCTTTCCTCACAGGCGCACTCCTTGCGCGTGGGGCTCCCCCACGCGGGGGACACCCTTGCGTGGCACGGCACTCCTTGCGCGCATCAGCACTGCGCATGGGCCAGCTCCACACGGGTCAAGGAGGCCTGGGGTTTGAACCACGGACCTCCCATATGGTAGACGGACGCCCTAACCACTGGGCCAAAGTCCATTTCCCTAAACATTGTATTTAAAATAGAAGCATGCCATTGGTACATGATTAGACAGAAGAATTTAGTCAGAAATTGATCCAGTTGTATGAGAAATTAGAAAGTGTGATGAAATTGACATCTCCATTCAATGGGGAAAATTGTTAGCAAAATGGAGAAATATAAAATGTTATCCTTTCCTCTTATCATAGAGCAGGAATAATTTATTCTAAATCACGTTTAAATAAAAGCCAAATGACAAACATGGAAAAGATTTTTGTAATATATCACATAATTCCTAAATTCCAAATATGAAAAAGAGGGAATTTCTTCCCCAAAACAGGGAAGAAAAATACCGATAATCCTACATAAAAATATGATCAGAATAGTTCACATAAAAAATATACTTCACCCTGTGAAAAAAGTGATTTGCTTACAATGACAGTTGAAAAGCCACTGAAGATATTAATTTCTCAACTATCAAATTAGCAAAACTCCAGAAGATTGACTGATCTCTTTCAGCAAGTTGAGTGGAATCAGGCACAACCATATATTGCTGGTGGGAGTGTAAAATGGATAGGGCTTTAGTGTCTAGCAAACTTACATGAACTACAGCAAATCAGTTATACATCTTGTAATTATATGTAACTATAACAAGGATTAATTTATATTTCTATAATACTATGGAGATATTTCTGGGATATAAATGAAAATTGCAAGGTAGTGCTACAATTGAAAATTAGCAAGCCTTAGAGCTGAGATATAGGAAGTTAAAATAGCAAAATATTTATTGTATTTGTATTAGCATAAATGTGATAACTATTTGATGTCTGAGTAGTAATTGAAACAATAGAGGGCTTTCAATAATTAACTATAGAATGAATGGATATATGTATTATGGAAGAAGGTACAAATAAAAGAAGAAAGATAGTTAGATTCAAGGGAACAGTGATTTTTGTCATCATGGAAGAGCAGATATTCCTGGTTAAGTTGCTTAGGTATGAAGTAAGATTTTCTTTTATAGGAGTAAAGAATTTAGTTTTTTTTTTCAAATGTAGAAATAGGATTTTACTGAAAGCATAGTAAATAAGTGCCAAAGCTACAGCAAAATAAAATATTTGTTAGCTTTGGTTTTTATTTTTTTTAAGAATTGAGTCTTACCCAACAGCAATGAGAGTTTACAAAACAAATTCTTAGCTTTTCTCAGCTGTTATTTTCCTTTGGAATGACTTGAGGTAGGTTCTGAAGGATTTGGTCAAGACTAAGTTCCTGAAGTCCATGTGAAGAAATTTGAAATAAGAAGATAGTTAGGTCATCTGTAGTTAGGTCTGTGGCCAGGCTGACTACTGTTTATCAGAAAAAGTTTAGTTAAGCCAACAACTTAGGGTCTCTGTAGAATCCTTGGCTTCACAGAGCTCTGCCTGCCCATTTGGCTGGTGCATGTATGACAGATGAATGGAATTCATCAATGGTAGATTGCTTCATTGAATGACGATAAAAGCCATGATGGGTGTACAAATTAACTAATGTAGGAATAGACGTATAGGTGGATTCCAGTTTAAGAGGATAGTTGGAGCCAAGGATTGTTGATGCCCAAGTGAACGGGTGCATGTGTGGATTGATGGATGGACAAAGGGATCTAGAAGTGTATTCTTGAAGGAACTGAGAAAAAAATAATAATGCAGTTACAGGAACACACGTTATATTTCAAGGATGTATGAACCAATGGATAGGTGCAGTAAAGTATATATAGATGGTCAATGGTGTGGTTTTTATTTTTAAAGAAACTTTTTTTAAAAAAGATTTATTTATTTATTTATTCCCAACCCCCCTCCCCGGTTGTCTGCTCTCTGTGTCTATTTGCTGCGTCTTCTTTTGTCCACTTCTGTTGTTGTGAGTGGCAGGGGAATCTGTGCTTCTTTTGGTTACGTCATCTTGTGTCAGCTCTCTGTGTGTGCAGCACCATTCCTGGGCAGGCTGCACTTTCTTTCCCGCTGGGCGGCTCTCCTTATGGGGCACACTCCTTGCGTATGGGGTTCCCCCACCCCTATGCAGGGGACACCCCTATGCGGGGAACACCCCTGCGTGGCATGGCACTCGTTGTGCGCATCAGCACTGCGCATGGACCAGCTCCACACGGGTCAAGGAGGCCCGGGGTTTGAACCGCGGACCTCCCATGTGGTAGACGGATGCCCTAACCACTGGGCCAAGTCCGCCGCCTAAAGGAACTTTAGATTATGTAAGTGTTGCATCAAAAATATAGGGGATTCCCACATGCCACACACCTCCCCCCTCCCACACTTTCCCCCATTAACAACATCTTTCCTTAGTTTGGTGCATTTATTACAACTGATGAATACATATTGAATCATTGCTACTAACCATGGACTATGGTTTACATTATAACTTACACTTTGCACTGTACAATTTACAGGTTTTTACAAAATGTATAATGATCTGTTTAGGAAAAGATAATTTCTAAGTCTCAGTGACTTAAAATGCTAAGAGTGTGTTCAGGATAACTGCACTACAGAAATTGTCAGGGATCCTTTGTTTATAGCAGTAGAGACATGAATACTTCATGTTCCTGCCTAATGTAAGGGCTTGTGGATCATTGTGACTGGGGTAAAGAGTATGAAAGTCACGCGATACCTCTGAAATGCTTTTATCTGGAAGCAACACATGTTCATCCAAACAAATCAGTCACATGGCTATTGGTAACTTCAAGGGATGAAAGAGAGGAGAACAGACATGTTAAGTACCGGTAATGGCTCTCATAGGTCACTTTTGTGGTCCCATTTAATGGGTTTAACTTTCTGCACATGCAGTGAACTTTTCCCATGGGAGCACCTGATAGCCCCATTCAGCTGAAAGCACAGGGATCCCTTCATCGAGTGGATTTGTAGTAATCGATACACGGATCTGCAAATGCTTGTTCTTGGCCCAGAGATACATGAACTTAAATGACAGTTACTTGTACCCATTTTATACTTCCAGGGTGCAGAGATGGACAGGTCACCATAATAAAAACTCCAGACAACAATGGGTGGACAGTCATGAATTCATAGAAATTTTGAAATCCCATTGGGAAGATATTTTGAAGGCCCTTTATCTAGGGCATGGAGAATGTTTTATTAAGCCTTGGGAGATGCTAAGTCTTGTTCTCTCTTGTCTTGGCTTTGCCTTCTGGGAAACTTCCCCATGTCCATTATCCTACTTAATTATTTTTTACAATAGGAAGTATAGAATATATCTTTCTGGGGAGCGGTGAAGCTTTCTCTTTAAAAGAGAGTTGGGGTAGTCAAAATCAACTGTCACATGAAGCAAGCTACCCTGGAGAGACATCAGACTGGACACATAGGGAACTTTTTGTGCATGAGAAGGAAACATTTGTTTTAAGTCACTGAGATTGTGACATAGTGACTTAAGATGGACTATTAAAGATAGGTGAACACATGCAAGGCTTGGAGGGATTGGTGAGTGAGTGCATTTAAGAATGGGGGTTGGATTGATGGTTTAAAGCTTGGTTGTAGGAATAGATGGAAGGATTAGTGGATGGTTGGAAAAGGAAGGAAGGAAGAATGCAAAGATGGGGGATGAAATGTAATAAGGCACGTGGCTTATAAAGCTTATGTGGATTTTAAGGATGGATGTTCGGGAGAAAATGTTTTATGGAATTTAGGATGCATTAATGGAAAGATACACAATTGGATGGAAAAATATAATAAGCGAGAAAATAGAATCTATGAATGGAAGGTTGGATGCAAGAATCAAGAATGAAAGTTTTGAAAACATGGATTGATGGAGTGGAGGTGTAGATGGGTAGGAGCCGGGATGTGGGAGTTTAAGTGGGTTCTGGAATGGAATGTGTTACGTGTGTATTATGGATGCATGCGTGGATATTTAGTTTGGGTGCAAGCATGGATAAATGGAGTAATGGATGAAAGAAAGGATTAATGCTGAGATGGTTTCAGGGATCTATGCAAGGACAAACGTTGCGTGGGTGAAGAGATGCTGTTTGATAGCTTCTAGGGGACTTGTATTGATTGATGCTTAATTGATTTAAGAAGGGAAGTTATAAGAATTTAATCCGTAGATGAACAGATTGATAAAATAATAGTTGCAATTAGAATAAAATGATAGTTGAATTAAAGAACTCAACTTTAAATATATAAATGATTAATACAAATATATTATTATATGGAATAATATTATATATTTATATAATAAAATAGTAGTTGAATAAAAAACAGGTGCACAAATGAGAGATTGTGCTGCAGTACTGGTCATAGACTGATTTGTTCTTTATAAAATGAGAAAAGTTTATTGTTTGGATTCTCAGACACTGCTGTGACAGTAAACTATCAAAGGCAAACAGACAAACAAAAACCAGCAAAAGTGAGATCACACAGTAGTTTATGCGTATGATGATTTTTATGATTCAAGAGTTTGGAGACTTTTAGAAAGTTGATCCATGAGCTGTCCTCACTTTCTGTATATTATGCTTATCATGGTTTATTTTACAATTTCCCCGTGTTTTCCACAGTTTTAAGTGAGGTGTTATCTGTTTAAGAAGTGAAATCTTTTAGATCCTTCACTGCCTTTACATTTCCAAGTTCATCTGAACTATTGAACTTGGTTAACATTTCTATGGACTTCTTTCTTCATAGGTGCTGGTAAGAATCAGTAGTACTTCTGTGCGGTTTATTTGTTTACTAATTTGTGTTGAATCCAATTCATGTGTAATTAAAATCCAAAACCATATAAATTCCAGAAAGCATATCCTATTGTCAAATTTTGGGGTTATTATCAGTCAGACGCAATGAGAGATACAAAGGCTCTTACTGTTCAGTTTGAAGCAATGGTGACACATAGGCTGTGTAGATACGGACCGACTACTCTCATAGTTACCTTGACAATGACCGTGATGTCTTTCTGTCTATACAATCACAGAACTTTATATTCTGTGGTAGGCAATAAGTGTTTTGGAATAAATGTGTCTGTGGTGACTGTAGAGAAGGAGAAAAGGGGGTCAGGGAACTAGAAGATGAGAGTGAAGGGGATGTAAATGATGGTAGAAAGTGAAGTCAGTAGGAAGTAGGATTGGCTGAAAATTATGTGGATTGTAGTGACAGCAGGAGGATGAATTTACTTTAATTATATGACTTAGTTTGTTGTTAAAATCAGTAAGTAAGGTGGGCTGAGGAATATTCCAATATTAGGGTGGCCGAAGTACTGTGGTTCCATTTGATGAGTGAGTCAAGATTCTTCAGGTATTTTCAAACATTCCTTTTTTTTCTCTAGCAGGCATCTTTCACAAGCAAGGACTAAAGAGACCTTGCCTGAAGGTAAGAGATTTAAGGCCTATATTCTTATTTTTAAGATAAGCTATTCACTATGTTGATGGATTAGCATCTGGTCTTCGATACTTGACACTAAATCTATTTCATTAAACTTACTCTTTGTGCTATGTTATTGCTTTTGAAGTAACAATTTATCCCAGGGTTAATAGTGGTCTATTGTTGGGAAGCAATACATAGAGTGATTAGGAGTTGCAATACAAGGAGTTTTTCTCTAGTTAGCACTGTCAGAAGTTACAAACGGATCCTTCCAGAGATCAGAGATAATAGACACTTGGAAATGTGATCATGGATGTTGGTTTTGAGGAAACTGTCCATGACATAGTATGGAATATATAGATTGCATTATAAATGTTCCTTTGTCCCATGTCTTATCATTAATTTTTTTTATCCCTGAACTAGCATATAAATTCACACTCAGAAGATACAGAGGAAGTGCTTGTTCAGAGAGTGAATGGGTGATTTAATGGCAGGAAAGTAATTTGGAGTAAGAGATTGGTCATCATCAAGTCAAGACCAGTAATTACTCAATTTGCTGGTGATACCCGTGGTCATATGGCATGGCTCTGTGCATCTCGGCTCTCCACTGTTCACTCTATGCTCTCCCAGGTGGTAACCACGTGGACATGGGGGTCTCACACTCCTGCAGTGGTTCCCACAGCGTCACCCGACTTCTGTCACTATTCCTCCCCTCTAGGATATCAGCATTTTTGTGTCTCAAGGGGCATCACTTTTACGGGAGTACCCCCAGGAAGAGAATTGTCCTGCTTTTTCACAAGTAATTGCCTGGAGTGCTCGAGACTTTAGCAGGCCTACTCTGCAGCTCTCTGGTTGCCTGCTCTTCAGAAGGTGCCTGTGGCGGCATGTCTGTGGCCCGAGCGTATCTTGTGCTTGCCTCTGGCGGTGTATTTACCTCATTATATTGATATCTTACTTTACACATGAGAGTGAGATTTGTGTGCAGGAAATGGATTAACATAGCCCAGCAGCCCCAAGTGGTAGCCAGGGAGTCACACAAGCGGCATGCCTCTCATACGACAGCTGTGCTACCATTTGTTTCTCATTTGAATCATGAGCCCACATTTTGCCGAGAGGTGCCAAATTAGATCCTCCCAAACACTTGTGTTATCATTGCTGGGCTACCTCTAGTTGCCTTTTTTATTGGCTCTAGAAGCCTCACTCCTGTGCAAAAGCTGGGAAAGGCTGTGGTTTACCTGTTCGCCAATGCCAATACGTAAGACCTTGGATTCCACACCACAACTATGGTTGTGTAAAAGAGAGTAATACCCCTCCACTGACATCTGGGTCGTGGCGATGCCATCATACGGAGCATGTGGTCCCATCATTTTCTTGGTATCTCTGGTATTTTTATGGAGTAAAAACTCAAAGGATGAAGGATATCCCCCTTCTATTCATGTTACCCTGATTTTCATTTGTTTTCTGCTTAACCTAAGTGGGATAAATATAGAGAACTCTGCTTATCTGAAGTTTTAGTTGGCTACTTCTGGAAGATAAACTGCATTGTTACTCTTGGAATTTGTAACTATATTGCCCAACTGATTTCAACAGATAGGCCATGCCTGGGGCATGATATACTGTTATCCAAATAGTAGTGACAGCAATAAAAACAGTTTTCAAGAATTTAAGGACATTTTGTAATCTTCAGCTGTTAAAGTCATTTACTTTTACTAACAGAAGATTTAATGGCTTAGAAATTGCACAAATATGTACAGCCAATGATGGCCCCTTTGTCATCTTATTCTGCTTGTTGCCAACTAGATGCTGACATAGAACTTGTGTTCTTTTCACAATATCCACTTATTTTACACAAAGGGAAGATCCTTTTGTGTGTTCAAAGTTAGCTGAATATATCTCAAAATATTTCTTGTGTTCCTAAATTCAGAATAATGCTTAGGATATAAAAATATCAATCTCCCAATCATAAACTCTTCAGTTACATATGACACAAGATAATACCCAGACAATACAGTGTTTTACAGTCTATGCCAGGGATCAGCAAACTTTTGTCTGTAAAAGGCCAGACTTTATAGACCGTACTGTCACAGATATTCAAGAGTACTATTGTGTATGAAAGCAGCCTCAGCCAATACATAAATTAGTGGGATGTCTGTGTTCTAGGTAAACTTTATTTGCGAAAGCATGTGGCAGGTTGGTTAGACCATACCTGTTAGTTTGCCTACCCTTGGTCTTATGTGCAGGTCTTTCATTATTCTGAAGAAGGTAGCTTAGATACAGAAAACCAAAGGAGAAAATATTTTCCCTTCTTCTGCCCTTTTTCTTTGTTGTTAGTGTTACAAAGTAGGAAGTGAAGTAAAAAATGGGAAAAATCTGCCTTTAAGTCTCTGAAAGCTAAGTTGTGTTTCTCTTCATGATAATACATTTTTTTGTTTGTTTGATTTTTACTTCTCACTTCTTTTTCGGTTATGCTGGACCACATACATGAAAGAAGGGCCACCAAGAATGGATCATTAAACACAATAAAGCAGATTGCCATTCATCCTCCTTTCTCCATCACTGCATGCTGGCAGTGACAAGAGCTGACCACTTGTGTTAATGTGTGTTTACCTGGAATTCAGTCTGTATGAATAAATATACTGCACATACATACTTTCCATTGGATGTAAAGTACACATAATGAGAATATACAGTTCTGTAGTCTGGAAAGTTTAGGGTACCTTGTTTGTGTATTCATTTTCATTCTTATATATAATGTTATAATGTGTATCATTATCTAGCAGTGCTTTTGGGTTCCTAGTTTTATAGATAGATTTCTAGGTGTGGCATTGTTGGATCATCAATTATGAATACTTTCTATTTCAGTAGATACTGTGGAATTGCCCTTGAAAATATTTCCAGGCCCAGAACAGAGCTCTGGTATATGATAATACTGATTTTCATTAAGAAAACTGTATATTTGATATTATCTACTCTTTATGTTTTTAGCCAATCTAATAGGTGATAATAGTGCTTTAACTTAAAAGCTCTACTTTAAACAATAAATGGCCATAGGTTGAAAAAGACCAAACAGTTGTGGATGGTTTATCATAAAAAACACAATAGTCATTTTTCCTCCAAATCACAAGTGTCATCAATATGGTCACAGGCAAAAGCACTTCTAAATTTAGGACTTTGGGGAAGTTTTTAAATTTTCTGTATTTTTATTTAAAATATTAGGCCATTTTAAATTGAAGAGTCATTTAAAGAAACCCCTGCATACTCTTTCCTCAGATTCACCCCTCTGTTGTGCATGCTTGCTTGCTCTTGTGCTCTCCCCTCCTAACCTCCCTTGCTCCCTCTGGCCCCTTCTCTCCCTTCTCTCCCTCCACCTTCTCCTTCTCCTTACTGACTTTTCCTACTCCAGCTGCTCCTTCTCACTCTTACTCTCTCATTTTAGGAACTTTTTCTGATGAAGTTGTAGACAATGTCTTCTTAACCCAAAATATGTCAGCGTGCATTTTCTAAGAGCCTGGGCATCTTGACATATTGAGCTTGGTATAGTTTTCAAAATTATGGGATTTACCACCAGGACAAAACTATATTATACACAGTTCATGTTCAGATCTTTTTTTGTTCTCGTCATGTTCTTTACAGCATTTTTCCTCTGAACATGGATCTACAAAAGGAACATCTTATCTTGTTTAATTTCTGAAACAGTTTTTTAGTCATTCTTTGAGGACATTGGTATTCTTGAAAAGTAATGGCTAATTGCTTTCAGAAGAATACCTCAAATTTTAAATTTTATCATGTTTTCTCATGATTAGGTTCAGGTTAGGAATTTTTGTCAGAAATACTTCATAATTTTTCTCTGATACATGCATAATTTGTGTTCTCTCTGTGAATAATATCAGGAGGAAAATAATGTCATTTTTCCCATTATTGGTAACATTAACTTGGATCCTTTGGTTCCATTGGTGTCCACCAAGTTTCTCTACTTTAAAATTAACCATTCCTTTGTAATGAATAAATGTTCTGTAGGGAGGTCATTTGAAACTTATGCAAATATACTATTGGCCATCAGAATTTCACACCACAGTTTTAGCACTCACAGAAGATTCTTACCTGAATCAGTGGAGATTTTTTAAAAACTTGGGTTACAGGTTATGTAGTAGTTTGTGTATTATGGCATGTCAGAAACATTCAACAGAGTGTTCTTTAATTGAAAATACTGAGTTTCAGCATGAGATTGTGGTCCATAGGACAAAGCATGAAGAAGATTATGTAAAGGTTTTAATGAGTTATATGTAAGCTATGAAGTAGAATGCAGATGGTACAACAACTTTTTAAGAGGTTTTTGATGAAAATACATTTGGGTGGCAGAGAGAGAAGATCCTGTTTTTTCAAGTTAGTTCCCATTATGGAATGTAATAATGCTTTCATTATTGACAGGGTATTCAAAGGTTTTCTTAAACAGGCTATGAGGCACGACATTGGAATCTAGGCTAAGATTCACTCAAGGTGCATATTCTAAGTGGATGCTCCATCACCAGTTTTCCTCCCTGTCCTTGTTCTTGTTGCTTTTTAAGTTTCCACAATCTTTTAAGAGTTTCCAGGGTTGATGGCAAAGTAACTGCATTCCAAGTGGTATCTACAGATTCACACTAAGCGTCCTGATCTTATTTCGTGTACACCTTTAACTGACCCTTATGTTCTGGGGTGATGTCCGTGCACTCAATCAGTGTTGCTGCAGTGACTATATTGAATAAAACCTGTGTATTCCCAAGGTCTGTCCTATATTCTCTGTAACTAGGGCAGCAGGCCACTAATAGTAACCCCACATTTTATGCTAGTTAATTATTATTTCCAGAATAAAGACATTCTGTGTGTTTGCACAATGACTGCGTTGGATTGATGAAAGGTGTTCTTAATGAGGCTGGAGATGATGGGTTTCAAAATCTGGCTCAGTGTTGTTCAGGGCAGGCCACCTGGTGTGGATAAGAATATCATCCTAGTTTATAAATTGTGAACCAATGCAGTGGACTCACTGAGGCGTGGACAGGACCTGAGGGTTTGACTCACAGTGGTGATCCGAGTATTCCCTTCTCCCTGTACTTAACTGTGTACCTTAGTCTTTAGTGACAGGCTTGGAGAAGAGGCTCAGTAAACGTTATTGACTAAATGCATGAAGAAGAAAATTTGAAGTAAGCCAAAGGTAACTAAATGAATGTGCAAAAATGGGCAAACAAATTAGTAGTGAAGAAATGTGTTATCTAAGAACAAGAAATAATTGAAGAAGGTATTCAGGGACCTAGGGAAGTCTAAAACCTGCTTAAATAGAAATGATGCAGTTTTCTTCACGTATGTTATGGTAACTGGGTCTTGGAAAACTTTATCTGCTGGCTAGAGCATCTCTTTCTCTGCTCCACAAGGCCACACATTTCTGATATTGGTTTTGCGCTGATGTTATTAAGAGCGCTTTATTAACAAAGGGGTGAAAAAGTCATGAATTCAACCTCCATGTAGTAGACCCTTAAAACCTCCATGCTATCAAGCGAGTTATTTAAGTGAAATAATAATGGGGAAGCATAATACTATTAAATTATTTTTTGGAATGGTTATAGGAACTGTTTTGGAGAATACTTTTCAATGTAGGAAGAAATGTAGAGTAGGACCAAACAGGAATCCAACCTCTCTCTCATTTTAAATCACAGTGGAATTCATATCCTCCTACTCTGGTAAGGGGACAAAGGGACAATATGTCTGAATCTTTCTTGCAAAGAAAGGTGTTTTCAAATTTAACAGACTGTGAAATGAGAATGTAGAGAGAGCAAAAGAGCTTTTCCCATGGAACACAGTGGCTGTCCCATTGCAGAGTGGCCCAGAAGATACTGTGAATCTCACCAGGCAAGGCTGGCCTACTGGCCCACAGAGTGAGATAGACCAGGAAAAAGTTAAGGAGATGATTGTAGTCTCCTATTTCTCCCTGCTCTCTGATAAATCATTTTTACAAAAATTCAGGCCTATGGTTGTTGTGAGAGTTGTTTTAAGTAGAACAGGACATTAGGTTAATACCAAGGTAATACTATACAATTGGTTAAAAGTACCATGCCTATAGCCATTTGACAGTTTGAAAAATTCTCTGCTACATTTTCCCACCTAGTTTGTCATAGGGGTTATATAACAAGCATGTTCTCTTTATTTTTCTTTGTGCACAAGATAATTAAATTTTAAAATTGATATTTATCCTCAACAATTATAGTCTGCCATAATGTATTTCCTGTAGTAATTTCTCATTCAGCTTTGTCCAAGGTAAAGTGTTCTACCACTTGTTAATTTACATGCTTGTAATTAATATGTCAGCTGCTTTGGTTATTCAAGATTTCCAAGTTTTGATTTCTACAGTACTTATTTTATATATTTATATATTCAAATAATTTAGGTAGGAGAAAGATTACTCTAGATGATGCCTAGATAAAACACTAACAAGATAGTAAAAGTAGAAGTAAGACAACAAGTTACATGATTATTTAAATAGTTATAAAGTAGGTGTTGATTTTATTAGGTTGGTTGAAGTAGAAGTCTTAAGAAACACTGGAGTCTGGGATGTACTTTGAAGGTATTTATTGCCAGCCCGACTTGATAAAGCATTAAATGTACCACGTGAGAGGACGAGAGGTTTCACATAGGTCTGCATCCTAGGTGAGGCCATGTATAATGATAGGGAAGGCCTTGAGAGCGCTGGACTTCTCACAGTACCTGGCAGAAGGGGGTGTGGTTTGCCAGTGTAAGGTTTAGATTCCTATTAAACCCATTGGTTAGCATGTTTATTTTTAAGGTGGAAAGGGGAAGCTGGGGCTTGGGAGAACTTGGGGGTTGACATACACTTTTTATTTCATTAAAAAGAATTTTATTGGCACTGCTGATTTATAAATATGATTGTGATTAGTCTAGGGATATAAGTGTCAATTGAAAGGAAGCTAGAGGATAATCCAAGGGCTGTGTATAACAGTGACTTCAGCAGTGGATGAAGATTGTGGTTAATAGTATATAAATATAAGAATGTTCTTTTACAAAGTGTTAATGTAACATTACTTTTTTAGGAGGTGCTGGGGGTTGAACCCAGGACCTTTTATATGAGAATCAGGTGCTACATCTGCTACATCTGCTTCCCAGTGAGAGTTAGTTTTTTAAATTTGTTTGCTTGTTTTTAGGTGATACTGGAGATTGAACCCAGGACCTTGTACATGGGTAGGAGGCTCTTAACCACTTGAGCTACATCTGCTCCCTGCAATTTCATTTTTAATTTATTAATACATGACTGCTACTTGTGTCCATGGGGAAGAATGAGACACAGAGTGTATGTGAGAGTAGGAATAGACAAGGCTATGCCTTGGTAATGCATAAATGAGGAGGATCCATCAGAGGGTGTCAGGAGTGTCTGGATGAAAACAAAGGGACTGTGGTGCCCCTGAAAGTGAATGAGGAATGTGTTGCAAAAGGGAATTTGGTTGCAGTTGGGTGATATTGAAGGACACAATTTAAGTGTGAAAATAAAGAAAGGGAATATCATTGGTTCTAGGTAGAAGAGCTTTGTCAGGAGTGTAGGCAGTGCTTCTGATATTGCCAAGGCCAAATCAAAGGATCCTTCTGAGCCAGTTTCTCCTGTAATGGTGTTGCCAGTATCAGCCTGGCACAGACACATGCTGATAACTTGTGAGTAGTTTGCATGAATCAATGAGACCATCTTATAACAAAGATGAAAAGTTAGGCATCTGAGTTGTATAACTTGGAATCCTCGTCAGTATTCCACATTGCGTGCGTGTAACAGAAGGGACTGTCTTCATTCCTCCTCCTTCACTTTCACCAGTAAGACTTAGGGCTCAGCCTTTTCATTTCAGCTTCCATTTGCATTGTCTCTGTCTTGTTTCGGCATCCATTAGTGGCAGTAGAATATCTCCGTAAGGTAAGAATCCTTCAAACATTTGGGGTTTATGAATGTTTGAGTGGGTGAGGGACCAAGTGAAAGACAAAGTTGCCCATTGACAAGTTGATGAAAATATGAAAAAGGAGTGAAGGAAGGATGCTACTAGGAATCGGAGTGAATGAGGTGAAATATACAGAAGGCAAAATTTGCAGGAAGTTGCTACAAGACCAAGGTGTCCCAAGCCTGTATTTTAAATGCTAGTTTTAGGAGATAATAAATGGCAATTACATCTCTAAAGTCAAGGAGCACATGTGTCTCTGGGAGATGATTTTCCCATCGAGTCCTGAAGAAGGTATTGACCATAGCTCCGTAAATTTACTATACGTGGTCGTAACGGGTTATAGATGTCATTTCCTAACTAATGGTTTATCTCAGGGTTTACCTCTGGAAACTGTCATTGTGTATAAATTGCCATGATTTAATTAATTCATAACATGTTTTGTCACTAACATGTCACTTACCAGATTTTGTTTCATTCTTCCTTTTCATGTCTAACAGACTAGAAATAATGAGCTCCTTTTGACAGGAATATGTTCCTATTCATATCATCATAGACTCTGTTGACTGAAGCACTTCTTAGACAGTATAGATAAGTGTGTATTCGATGACTGAGTGAATCACTGATCGGAAGGAAAGGAAGGTATGACCCTACTGTTTAAATACAGTTTAGGGTAATTTTGAGGCTTGATGGAGGAAAATATAGATCCTTTACAATATCCTGTGTCTAACTGTGCAAATACCAATCTTAGTATTGGGGAATTGAGCACCGGCTAGATTAGACTTTTTTTGTGATAGAAATTAGTGCTATGATTATAAATCCTCTCTGATAGTTGTGAGGAATGCAGTCCTTCATTGCTCTTGTGTATAGCCCTTCAAATGGCACATGCCATTGATGTCCTCCTTTTCACTGTGCCCCCTCAAATAACAGTAATTCAGAGAGAATGCTTTGTGACTGGTGGACTTTTTACTTTGAGAAAAATCAACGTATTTTGTAGTATTGGTCTATTTATGTGTTCTCAATCTCTAACAAAGATTCATCTTTTTTTTTTAAATTTATTTATTTTTTTTATTGACTTTGTAATAATATTACATTAAAAATATATATGTGAGGTCCCATTCAACCCCACCCCCCCACCCCAGCTCTCCCCCCAAGATTCATCTTCTATACATGCCACTCCTCTATTTTTTAGATATATATTTATTTATTTTTCCCCACCCCCTCATTTGCATTTGCTGTGTCTGTTTGTTGTGTGCTCATCTACCTCTTTTAGGAGGCACCAGGAATGAAACATAGGACCTCCCACATGAGAGGGAGTCACCTAGTTGCTTGAGCTACCTCTGCTCCCTGCTTTGTTGTGTCTCTCATTATGGTTCCTCCTTGCATGTCTTGTTGCATCACCTTGTTGCATCAGCTTGCCATGCCAGCCCATCACATCAGTTTACTGTCATGGTTGTCTTCATTAGAAGGCACTGGGAACCGAACCCATGTCCTCCCATGTGGTAGGAGGAAGCTCAGTCACTTGAACCACATCCGCTTCCCCACTCCTCTTTTTAAAGCTTCCTTAAAAGAGAAGAGCTGTTCTTGGGAGGCTTTGGATATATCAATGATGAGCTGTTCAATTGTGGAATGTAGAGATAGAGTAGTGGCTTTTCAGTCATGCGAGGTAAAATGTGGTACAATCTGTGGACATGACTGACTGTAGTGAGAACATTACAAAAATAATACTGTATTTTATTGCTATCTTTTTCCTTTCTAATTTTTCATAATTCTTCCTGTATCTGTATATTACTCAGATGTGGTATGTATAGTGGGTGTTTCCCAAAAGTGTGATAGTTATATTCATCTCTGTGACATAGTTCACTTGTTTAGTATTTGCTGAAGAAGTGCCTAGGGACTAATGGTAGATGGAGGGAAAAGATGTTTCAAATAAGAGACCACGGTGTAAGCTTTTCCCCTTACTTGTGTGTCAGTCAAGGCCAGAGGAGAAAGATGACCCACACTTACAGAGACTGTGCGGTGGTGAACACCTGTAGAAACATCTCCAGGCATTTCCACATTTTCCTGGGAAACAAAATCTCCTCCTTTCCTCCCACCTTCCTCTGTTAAGAACAACCGCTACAAAGGCTATTTATTTTTTAATTGAGTTTTTAAGGCAAGCGAGTAATTTTACAGGATTCAAATTCCAGTCTGCATCTCATCTGGTGGGCAGCAGCAGGACACCACTTTGTTCTTGTAATCTAGGTTGCATTACTTGGAGTCTGTCCTATTCAGCGGGCAGTTAAGGAGTCAGCCAAACATTTCCCTGGAATTTACATTGAGATGTAAACTCCCTTCTCTGGTCTGTACTGTCTAAAGGTTTTCTCTCACTTTCCAGCTTGGACTGTAACTTCCTTTGGACAAAAAGCCATGAGAGAATAAAATCATCCCATGCTCTTCCTTCCCTTCATGTGTGAACTCCCCTCGAGTGCAGTTTGTATTTGATATTTGTGGAGGGCTTAGTCTCATGGCAGATGTTTTTCTAGACTGGATAAAGGTTCATAGTAGAAGACAGTATCTGCTAGCTTGTTTCACTTAATCATGCCTTCTAATTTACCCAACCCTTATGTAGTAGGGTTCTGTATCCTACATGAAACTTCCGGCAATTTTATTTCACTTTTTTTTTAATGTATTAAAAGGATGCAAGTGCTCGGATTATTATGTGGTTCTTAATAGCAATTCTTAGAAACTCTTTCATCTAATTATGTGTTCATCCATCTAAGTACTTCCTGTGCTGCATTTGCCTAACATAAACTTCTTATTTACACAGGAATACTCTCCTGGTATGAATATGAAACTTACGTCTTCACTCATCAAAATCTCCTAGAATTCATGATGTGGTATATCCCAGTTTGCCTTGATGATAATATTAGTAATACTAGGTGGTTGGTTTGCTTCTTCTCTAAGCATTCATGCATAATATTAGTGTCTGATTTTACTGGTTCAGTGATGAAAATATTCTCTGAAGTACTCTTACCATTGCTAGAGAAAATATGGTAAAATGGATAAATGACTGAAGCTCTTTCCCCAGTACCTCGGTGTTCCTTCCCATAGTTCAGGTCGTCTGGAGATGGCCTTTGGGCCAGAGTCCATAGGAGGGGGTCCCTGTGCCTGGGTCAGCTTAAACCTAGCCAGGGGTGACAGTGCCCCTTGCCATCTTAAAGGAGGCCGGTTTTCTGTAGTCGCTGTGTAGGCTGCTGGTGCAATAGTAGAGTTTCCTTCTTTGGGTATTTGGTGTAGAAAACAGTTGAAAGAGAAGTTTTGGCCAACAAAGTCAGATATAATAAATACTTTAAGAGAGGATAGTTAGGAAGGGCTGTTAACTAAACATTTTGATTTTATGCTTTACTCTGTGTGTGTGTTTCTTAGTTTTGATAAAAATGAGCTCCTTTTGACAGGAAATTGTGTTAATATTCTTGTCTTACCCATAAAGTGACACATAAAATAATCATTGTATTTATTTAAATAGCTAATTTTGTTTTCATTGTATTTACAGTGAAAGAATAAGTTACAGAATGAATGAGTGACTGTTAAAAATAAAAAGCAAGATAAAAAGATTGGGGCAAACTGATGACAGAAATATAATTTCACTTAATTGAAAACATTGTCATTATGGTCAAAACAGAAATATGTAATATTTTGTCAATGGTGCTAACTTAATAGGCAGTTGATACGAGTTCTCTTAAATTAGACTTGATCTAGCTCTTTTTTTTTTTTTAAAGAGATGTTACTGTTTTTTTTTTTTTTTTAAGATTTATTTATTTATTTAATTCCCCCCCCTCCCCTGGTTGTCTGTTCTTGGTGTCTATTTGCTGCGTCTTGTTTCTTTGTCCGCTTCTGTTGTCGTCAGCGGCACGGGAAGTGTGGGCGGCGCCATTCCTGGGCAGGCTGCTCTTTCTTTTCACGCTGGGCGGCTTTCCTCACGGGCGCACTCCTTGCACGTGGAGGCTCCCCCACGCGGGGGACACCCCTGGGTGGCACGGCACTCCTTGCGCGCATCAGCACCGCGCATGGCCAGCTCCACACGGGTCAAGGAGGCCCGGGGTTTGAACCGCGGACCTCCCATATGGTAGACGGACGCCCTAACCGCTGGGCCAAAGTCCGTTTCCCTGAACTAGCTCTTGAAATACGGTCTTACTATTGAAGATTAATGGGACATAGGCACCACACAACCTCTCAATTTGGGGAAGATGAATTGAATTTTCTAATTGTACTTATTTAATTTGAATGGTGTCTTTTCAAGCTTTACTGTACCCATCACACATTAATTCCCATAACCATGCATTTTTCTTAGGAAAAATTCAGAAGCAGTTTTCCGATAGACATGTAGGATAATCTGCTGTGGAAAAATAAATGTTCAGTTTTGAGAAACACCTTGATTGGTATGCTCATGTCTTCTGTTAATGATGACTCTCAAATTGTGCCCAGTTATACTTTTTCTCTGTTTTTCTTATCCAGTCTTATCTGCTTGCCTGCCTTTCTGTTTGTGAATATTTATCTAACCATCTATCCATTATTTATCCACCATCTAGCTTTATTTCTCTCTGTAGCCATCCATTCACCAATCCATCCATCCATCCATCCATCCAACCATCCATCCATCCATCCATCAATTCATTCTTCTTTCTCTCTCTGCTAATATCTGTGTTCTGTCTTCTGTCTGTTGGTCTGCCTGCCTGCTTGTCTATCAGTCTGTCTACCTACCTGCCTACCTTCTGACACCTCTCTATCCCCCATCTCTTCCTGGAGCCTATGAGGTAGAAGAGCATAGCCACAGAGAACCACGGGAGGAACTCCCAGGTGAAGACATTGGTCACAGGTGGTGATGTAGAGAGGAGAAATCAGGAAGAGAGCATGAGCACTGAGGACCGCTGGCACGGGGACCTGCCTCGCAGGAATGCTGGCCCTGTTAACTATGTTTGAATCCAGAAACTCAAAATGTAGCTACCTTCATGCTGGCAGCTTGACCTGATACCTGTGATGACTGCTCTTTCATGCTCCTACCCTTTCCATACTTTCAAGCTCAATTTTAATTATATGGAATTTTCACCCCAGCCTGTGCTATATTAGAGCATGGGTTGTCAAATGCTCCATAATGGGCCAAATAATGTTTTCAGTTTGGCAGGCCATGTGGTCTCTGGCATACCTAATCTACTCTGCTTTGGTAGTGCAATCAGCCAGAGGCAATGCATAAATGAATTAGCATGACTGTGTTTCAATAAAACTTTATTGACAACAGCAGGCTGTAACATTATCTCAACTAGAGAACCAGCTAAACTAGGTCATGAAAAATAATCATATTAACTCAACCATATGTAAAACATGGTCAAATTATTTCCCCATTTTATTTTCATGAAAAGTTCTACCTCCATTATCAAATCTCATTCTAAGAGTATGATTTAAACAAATTCCTCATACTATTATAACTTAACCAATGTAATGTCAGCACTATATAAAAAACTGGAGTGGTATGAACCCTTTTCCAGTTTTAGGTGATAAATTATATTTCAAAATGGAACCAATTCCTCCCATATACCATTTGTAAAGTCCCAAAGGAAGGAGTGTCCAAAAGCTTGCCTGTCTTCTCTCCTCATTGAGCTCAGTTCCAGTCAGAAGGGTGTCTCCTGCCAGCCCTGCAGGTAGCCAGCCTCCTTGGGCAATGGCATACGTCTGTTTTGACTTCCTCTGAGCAGCCGAATTGCTTGAATATTTCAGAATATGGTTACTATATGCCTAAGACTTGTTTATCCTAGTTTGTAGAAACTTGAAGAGCCAACATGATACAGAGCTAATGGATACATCTTTAGTCCAATTAAGCTTGTTTTCGTAATTTGCCCTTGTTTGTCCATGTTTGCTGCATTGAAGGGTTTTAGGGAGAAAGAAAAAAAAAGACAAAAAGAAAAATCCTCCCTCGTTCTACCTTTGTTTCAATTTCCTTTGTTTTCATGAAAATAAAATGCAGAAGTAATTCTTACTGCATTATGTGGCTTAGAGTTAATCTGATAATTTATCAAGTCTTAGTCTGGCAATTTTCCTATGTCAGTATGTTGAAATCTAAAGCCTGTTAAACCTGTTAGAATTAAATTTGAGCTATTTCTTATTTTTCAGTCAAACACACAATCACACACATATATGTTTACTTGAAACATATGTGGCACATTTAGGCTTAATATTCTGTAATATTTTGTGACTCAAATAAATCAGAAAAAGGCGAGCATCCCAACAGAAAAGTGAGAGAGCACATAATTGAATGATTCATAAAATAAAAGAAGTGCAGATGGCCAAGAGCATTAAAAAATATGCTCAACCTTGTCAGTCTTTATACAAGTGAAATACACTAACAAGTGAAATACACTAATTATTTGTCTTTTTCCACCTATTAGATTAATAGTTACATGAGTTAGAAGTCTTTCCTAAGACAGTAGAAAATATCTATCACACCTTGACCAAGTTCATTTTTAGGAATTTACCTATATGAAGTAATGGGATGTTTTCAAAGACTTATATAAACTGAAGGGTATGCACTGCAGTTTTAGGAATACTTTGTTAAATTGTATTACAGCTGTATGTCAAGTAATAAGACTAGGGATATTACTGAAGATACATTTACCCAATTGGAACATATGCTGTTACTAATATGAGAATGTGTGTTCCTATTAATTGAAATGAAAATCCAGGTTTCAGAAGTTCAGTTATTCAACAGTTATTGTTTACCAATCATGTTTGCGGCATTAACATTGTATTATTTCATTAATGTAAAATGGCATATGTATGAGCTTGTTTGGATATGGTCAATAAACCAATTTTTAGAAAGAATAGTCACAAAGTGTTTAGTGAGTTCTGGTCATTTTACTGTTTCATTTATGTACGTATGTGTGTGGTTTCCTATATATGTATGTGTGTATATATATGCATATATATCTTTCAAATATATATGGCACTTATTTCTTAGTATACTGAGGTAGAAACTACATGAATTGTCTCATTTAATGCTCATAATATTTACAGAACAAGGCATATATTCCTCTTTTAAAGATAAAATTGAGGCTGAGTTTGAGTTTGATCTTGTAATTCATCCTATTATTCACTGCTTTGAAAATAATACGTATGGTGTCGCAGTCTGTGAAAAATAATAATTAACATACTTGTTAAATCCATTGAGCAAAACCATGTTTTGGGAGAAGAATGCGTATTTCCGACATCATATTAATTCTCCCTTTGTTTTAAGGTCATAGGCATACGAAGTATTAACCGTAGCTCCTCAGGATAGAAAGTACGAGGGTTGGAATATTGTCGGAACAAGAGAAAGAAAGGTGGCATGACACTGATTTGTCAAAAATTCCTTGGTATCAGCTTTCAAGGAGTGACCTGGAAATACGCCATGCCAAGTGTTCAGGAGATAAGGCATTATTCCTTGGCAGAAACCATTTTATAGACAGGGAGCACTGGGATGAAATGGGAACACAGAACAAAGTCCAAATAGAAATGGCCAACAAGGGATTTTGAATTAAAAGGAGAGCTGCTAAATGGGAGAAGCCAACCTAGTGATAGACCTGATGACAGGCAATACCGAGATGGAATACTGAAGAGATCAGGGATAAGGCCAGTGAGGAAGCAGAACCCAACAGATGCATATTCTTGTTGAAGTGTTTTTCCTAATTTAATTTAGTCTGGATTCTAGATAATTTACCACTTTGAATATGTGTTCCATTGCCAGTTCACTTTATTCCCCAGTATCTGCATTTACTTTAACCCTTTTCTAACACTGTATTGCAGGTGCTGTTAGTTAGCAATTTTGAGCTAGTAACTGACATGTATGTCACAATAATGATAAGCATAGAGAATTGTGACAGTTTGCTTTACTGCCTTGCAGCAGTGACTGAGGTATGTTTAGAAGTTTGGTTTGTAATCTAAAGAGTATGCTGTGCTGTTCTAACTTTGCCTTTCTGTCTTCTGGTGGTGGTGGTAGTGGTAGGGGTGGGAAGGTGGTAAAATATATAGGATACTTGGAGCTGGACCCAAGTAACATTGAGTGTACGGAAGGAGAAAGCGGAGTCCTGAAGGTGAAAGCAGGGAGAAACGGGCGAGGCTGCTGTGCCCAGAGAAGGTCTCTGGACACCAAGCAGTGGAGTAACATCTGGTTTTGACTTTGACACCAAGTGGGAAGGTTTGGTCTCGGTAAATCTCTTGAAGGATGAAAAAAAACTGATAAATGGTGGTAAAATGTTTATAATTTTATTAAATTAATAATTAATGAATAAGTGAGGTAGAAGGTAAAATTCTCCTTTGTAATAAGCATAAAAGGAATAATAGGATATGGAAAATCAATATTTGGCAATAATCATAGTTTGTTTTTCAGGCTGGAAGCTAAAATGGAGAAAATTGGAGGAAAAAGATTATTTGCATAGCCTGCAATTATATCCTTCACAACATACTTAACAGTTACAAAGGGAAACTAGTAACTTTCATAGAGGAAAAACAGCAGACAGTCCCTGAACTAAGATATCAAAGTTAATGCTACTAGTATGGGGACAACCTGGCATCACTGATGGAATGCATTGGAAACACAGCCCCATTTTCTGTAGGATCACCAACAAAAGTTCATAAACCTCAGTCTCCTCCTGAAATATCAGACCCAAATGATATTTGCAGAAATAACATTTGACAAAATAACTGGTCTTACTCTTCAAATATATTAGTATCATGTTCCAGATATAGACGTGAAAACTGACTACAATGATTCATTATTTCTACAAAGTACATTATAGAGAAAATTGACAAAATTTGAAGAACAAAATTTGTTAAGTAGATTATAGTATTTTTTCCTGAAACATTTGACAAAACAAGCTGGCTCTTATTCTTTGTGGCAGTTATTTTTGTACCAGATATATTGTGCTATACTGTGTATATCATATAATTTACCCTTTTAAAGCATATATACAATTGATGTTCTTTTAGTTTATTCATAGTATTGTGCATCTCTATCACCACTGTCTAATTCAAAACATTTTCATCACAGCTGAAAACACATACCCATGAGCAATCACTCCCTATTTTCCTTTTCCATGACCTGTACATCACTAATCTACTTTATTGTTGTGTGGATTTGCCTGTTCTGGGCATTTCATATAAATGGAGTTTTTTAATATATGGCCTTTCATGTTGGGCTTCTTCACAGAACATAATCTTTTCAATTTTGTAGGATTTATCAGAACTTCGTTTCTTTTTATGGCTGAAGAATATTCATTGTTTATCCACTCATCATTTGATGGACAATTGGGTTCTTTTCACATTTTGGCTATTGTAAGTAATCCTACCTTGAACATTTTTGTAAAGGGTTTTGTGTGCATATATGTTTTCAGTTATCTCCAGGGTGAGAATATGGTAATCCTGTATTTAACATTTACAGAACTATCCAGAAGGGATAAGATGCTTTATATAATCTATTCAATGTGTACATCTATGGCTCTCATTTTCATCACAGTTCATTCTATTCTTTTTTTTTTTAAGATTTATTATTATTTTTTATTTCTCCCCTCCCCCCCCCAGTTGTCTGCTCTCTGTGAGAATTTGCTGTGTTCTTCTGTGACCACTTCTATCCTTATCAGCAGCCCCAGGAATCTGTGTTTCTTTTTGTTGCGTCATCTTGTTGTGTCAGCTCTCCATGTGTGCAGTGCCATTCTTGGGCAGGCTGCACTTTCTTTCGCGCTGGGCAGCCCTTCTTACGGGGTGCACTCCTTGTGCATGGGGCTCCCCTACGCGGGGGACAAACCTGTGTGACAGGGCACTCCTTGCGCACATCAGCAATGCACATGGGCCAGCTCCAAACGGGTCAAGGAGGCCCGGGGTTTGAACCGCGGACCTCCCACGTGGTAGGCGGACGCCCTATCCATTGGACCAAGTCTGCTTCCCTCATTCCATTCTTAAACCTCTTACATCTTACCCATCTAATATCCTTTTCCATTTGATTCATTTTATAATTTTCATTTATCTTATGAATGATTTTTTCCCTGTCATTTCCTATTTTATTTGCAATAGATTTTTAAGGGTCTGATCTGTTACTTCTAGAATATAAGTTTCACAATACCCTTGTAGTGTGCTTTTATTTTTTACATCCCAGGAAGTTTTCATCAAGCATTTTTGGGGTAGCATACACCTTTGGAATCTCTCCTTCAAGAGACTGCTGTGCCACTTCTTTGCATGGCTTGGTAGAGAGAATTGTTGACTATTGCAGAGTTAGGAGTGTAGGGGGAAACAAGTGAAGAAACCAAATGACAAAAGTGACAAAGGATGTCACTTTTGTGTGGGCATGAAAGGAAATACTGGGATGCCTATAGGATGAATAATTACCAGGGAACCAGGTTTGTGCTTTATTTTTAATGAATTACATGTATTTTCTGATCTATTTTCTTTGTGATATTTTGCTGCAGGTCAAAAGCTAGAACAAGTTTCAGTACTTCAGGGAAAAGAGGTGAGAAGCTACTCTGGTGCTTTTGAAATTTTATGTGTTTTGTGACCAGTGATGTCAGAACTTCAAGGTCTGTGAAATTCATTCAGAGGCTTAAGGGAAACATTTTTATGAGGTGCCCTCCTCATCTGATTCAGGGAATCCCAATTATTCTTTCTTTCCTTTAAAAAAAAATCTCCTTTGGAAATAACCTGAATTAATTTGGGGAATCTTTGAAATAGTACCATTTTCACCATTTTATATTTGATGAAAATAATGTAATGAAATTCAAGTAAGCTGAAATATTGATTTATTTTCATTTTTTTAGCATTACTGGCACATTCAGAATATAGATGTTTCTACTCATATTTTTACTATAATCATACCATCTATTACTTTTGTTCCTTAATAGCTCCTTGAAATTTTAGTTGATTAAAGTGTTGTTTTTAATTTCATAGATTTTATCTAATTTTATACAGCAACCCAAGGTCACAAGTCTCTCCTGTGTTACATACGCATTCCTTCGTTGAGATAATAATAAAAATGTTCACTCTACATTGTCGTACACAAACCTGCCCAGACTGAGCCCGGCTGTAGAAATGCTTATTTGTCAGGGGGTGCTTGTCTTGATCAATGATGAGCATAATTGTCTGAGGATGCTGAGGGACTCATTCTAGATGTCAATCTGAGGTCCAGATGGGTGGCCCTTTCATAGGACAAATAAGACTCTCCGAGCCTGGCTCTAGCTCACCGATCTTGGTCGCTCCTGGTGACAGCATAATGTTACTGTGAGCATGCTGTTTCTTTCTCTCAGATCAGGGAAGCGTCGTCTTAACTTACAGGGCAGTATGCACATTTAGGTATGCTCAGGGATGTGAGATTGCCTCGTTATTCTTGTTTTGAACAGAGAGTAGATAGTTAGGTAGAGTTAGATAGAGGAGGTATGTTCTTGAGTAAGGGATAAGGACTCAACACAGATCGAATTAGGATGGGTCAAGACATCATGAAGTACTCTGAAAGTCTCATTAGTGTTGGGATAAAAGAGGAAACCCTGCATGCTCTATTAAAATATGACAGTGGAAATATTTTAGTGTTTTGCTATTTTTCCTCTTGAGCGTTTTCTGAGACTGTTTCTTTGCTTTTCTTTCTGTTGTGTTTTGCTGAGTTAGATGAGGTCCTCCACTTCAGAGAGGAGGGTGAGTAGCAGCACCTGGCCTCTGAAGTCCATGTGTCTCGTGCTCTGTGCCAGGTCCTGAACGTCTCAGGTTTCATCTTAGCAGAGGCTTGTAGGAAAATATTTTTACTGCATGTTCTTTTCTTTGGTGACTGTCTCCACCTTATATTTCTAAATCGTTACCATCTATTTTATTTCCTTTTTTCTGATACTTGCATAGAAGGACAATTATAGAATTTTGTAGAATTGCTTTTTAGCTTTATATTTTAAGAAAATATGCTTTTGTGCAACTCAACAATGCCATTATATTATTGAGGTTTTCCTCAATAGTTATATTCTTATGGTTTGAGAATGTTGATGCAATGATTAATAAGATAAGATTATTTTGTATTTGCTAGTCTTCTCATCATGAATATTTGACTTTAATTTTTTTGTCAGTTCCATTATGTAGGAAATTATAATTTTATGAGATCTTTCTAAGGCTATGAATGATAAAGAATTGCAAAACACTATATTCTTCTAAAAGGCAAAAAATTTTAATTTTTCATTCTGAGTTGACCTCAAAAAGTATATTAGGATGGATTAATCAGGTGGATAGAGAATGAAATTTCATATTTATTTCTTTTTAGAATTGAAACATATATCAATAAAAAGTGATACCTATGGTCTGACTTTTAATACTTTATAAAATATTACAGTCTGTTTTTGTCTGGATAAAATTCTTGTCACAAATTCTCTCAAGTAGTAATTATTTTTGTGTCGTTTATTCATCCATTCATTCATTTGAATGTATGTCTTCATTCTCCAGAACCAAGCAAGGTCATTCCAGTGAACTGAGGAACAATTAATAAAATAGCTATGGATATTAAATACTGTAAGGTCAAGGTGGAAAAAAGCCCTATCACATATTGAAATGGGCTCTAGGACTGGAATCATTGAAAAAATTCTGAGAGTGAACATGAATCTTAGGAAAGTGGGGATATGTTTTTGTCTAATAAACATAATCTTAATCCTTGCATGTGTATTTGTCCATGTCTGTATATAGATTTGTAGTTTCAGGAATGCTTTCTCAATCTGAAGACTGTAGGAGTGTATTGACATATAATTTTTATACTATAAACAACATTTATTAAAGTGTACAACCCAAAGCAGTGCTTTCCCCCTATGATTAGTAACAAAACAAGGATTTCCTGCCTTACCACTTCTACTTATATTATTCTGCAAAGCCCTCATCTGTGCAATAGGGTAAGAATAAGAAATATAAATATTAAAAAGGAAGGAACAAAATTCTTTGCATATGGCATGAATGCCAATGCAGAAAATCCCACAGAATCTACAATAATGTTCCTGAAACTAAATCTGAATTTACCATGCAGGATACAAGGTCAATTTACAGAGGTCAATTGTATTACTATATACTAGCAATGAACAACTGGAATTTGAAATAAATACCATCTTCAGTAGGACAGAAAAGTGAATTACTTCGGTGTAATCTAATAAAACCATGTATAAGTTCTATGGGATGGAAACTACAAATTTGGGTAAAGGTTATAAAGACCTAAACAAATGTAGAGATACACTATGTTCATGCATCAGAAGGCTTAATATGGTTAAACTGTATTCTCCCCAGTTTTATCTGTGGATTCAATGCAATCCACATCAAAATTATGCAAGCTTACTTATATAAAACCAACAAAGTGATTCTAAAATTCATATGAAACGCATAGGAACTAGAATAGCAAAAAAAATCTAAAAGAAAATCAGAAAACTCATACTGCCCTTTTATAAGGCCTACTTTTTAGTTACATCAAACAAGATAATGTGTTGGCATTGACACATAGGTCAGAGAAGATAAGTCTGTCTGTGGGAAATTGTTGTGGAGACAGGGTGGTTTCTGGAATGCTAGTAATATTTGTTTATAGATCTGTGGGTTTTTTTGCTGCTTTTGTTGGTATGAATTTATTGAGCTGAATGTGTTAGTGTATGTGCTTTTTACATGGATGTTATATTTCATTAGAAAGTTAAAAATTATCCCATTAATCCAGTTTGGATATTGCTAAATATATTTCCTAGAAACACTGCCCAGTGGATAGTATGTTAATTGGGGCCTGGTGTTTGATGTTCTTAGGATAGGTCAGGAGTACTTTCTCTTCAATATGAGCATTGTCAACAAATGATACTAGGGAATAGCTGTTTACACATCCATATTTTACCAACTCATGTATTTTCCGTGTTTCATTTGAATTCTTTTAGTATCCATTTTTCTCTTTCATGAAAATATGCTGAACAGTTTAGAGTATTAAATATTGTAGTTCCCTCTGGATTAAAACCTTTGTTTTTGTATAGTTAATTCTAACTTTTTTCATGTACAATTCTGTGAATAACACATGTGGATTCATAAAAGCATGCCCATAAGCAGTTATATAAGTGTTGCGTCTCCCTGAAAAATTTCCCTTTGCTGTCCCTTTTATTGATCCTTATGATTTTATATATTTGAGAATGCTTTACAAATGAAATCATACAGAATATTATATTTAAGACTCTTTTACTCTGCATAATTTTCTTGAGATTCATCCAAGTTGTAGCTTGTATCAATAGTTTGTCTTTTCATTGTTGGAAATGGGCATGATTTCATTTATTTTTCCATTCATCCCTTGAATATTTGTGTTATTTCCAATAAAGCTGATATGAACAGATTTTCTCTATGGCAGGAGTCACCAAACTTTTCCTTGAAGGACCAGATAATACATGTTTTAGGCCTGTGAGCAATATGATTTCAGTTGCAATCTGCTTTAACTCTTCTGTTGTAGTACAAATGAGTGGGCATGGCTATGTTCCCATGAGACAACAAAGACAGAAGAATGGCTTTTGGGAGATAGTTTATTGATCCTAGCTGTAGGGTGTAAATATATAATTGGGATTGCTGGATTGTATGGTGAGTACGTGTTTAATTTAAAAGAACCTGCCAAACTGTTTTCCTGTATGGTGTACTTTGTTACATTCCCTCCAGGAAACAGTGAGAGAGTCTCATGTCCTAAACCTTTATCAGCAGTTAGTAAAGTCACTATTTTTACTTTAGCCATTCTAATAGATGCTTGTATTACCCTAATGGTTAATGATAGTGAACATCCTTTCATGTGCTTTTTTGCCACCTGTATATCTTTTTTTGATAAGTGTCTTCTTATATTTTGCCTATTTTCTATTTAGATGGCTGTTTTTTTATATTAAATTTAAATAATTCTTTATATACTGTGGATAGAAATCCTTTGCATTGAATGCATGATTTGCAGATATTTTTCAGGCTGTTGGTTGTCTTTTCATCCTCTAAACAATTTACTTACCAGCTCAAAGATTTTTAATTTTGATAAGCTCCAATTTATTATTATTTTTTTAAGGTTCATGATTTTGAAGGCATATTTAAAAACTCTTCACCTAACCCCAGGCCATGAAGATTTTCTCTTATAATTTTCATATAATTTAAGGACTAATTTAGAGCTATAATACATTTTGAGTAAATTTTTATTTAAGGTGTCTGAGGACTAGGTTAACTTCCTGTTCCCCCCAGTTCCTCAAGGTCACCCAGAAGTTAGAGCTTAGGATTTTCTCTTGTCTTTGATGATCTTGCTTAGAATCCTACACCTGTGTGTTTCCCTCTATATTCCAAGGAATGTATTAGATCTTTTCAAAACCCTCATTCACCAAACCACTCATTTACCCAGCCTTTTTCTCAGGCAGCAGTGACTAAGTCGTTTTTCTCACCTTTCTCCCACTGCTAGCCACTTTAATATTGTTCTGAATTAGGGAAGGAAAAGGAAGCCCTTCGAGCTGGTCTTTCAGGGTGCCACAAATCCAATTCTGGTGTTGCTCCCTCCAATACCAGTTTCTGGAATGAAAACTGTTATTTACAAGGCTACTGGGGAGAGGGGAGTGGAACCAGAGTATGTTAAAACAATACAAAGATTATTCCTCAATTCCTAGATTCAACTGTATTTTCTTGACTAGGAGATATTCTGGTTGCTCCAGGATTTGGGTTAATTTCCAGAGTTCTGAAAAAGTTTATTCTGACAATTTTTGCCAGTTTTTTTTCTTTCTTTTATAGTGGGATGGATATTTGGAGTTCCTTACTTCAGTTTTCACTGACGTCATCCCACACTGGTTTTCATTTGCATTTCCCCAATGATATGATGTTGAGCACATTTCCATGTGTTTATTTGCGTTTATATGTCATCTTCAGAGAAATGTAAATTCATAATTTTTGTTCATTTTTAATTTGTTTATTTGTCTTATTGATTTTAAGTTTTTTATAAATTCTGACTATAGGTCCCTAATTGGAAATATGGTTTGCAAATTTTTCCAATTATTTGGGTTGTCTTTTCTCTTTATTATTGGTGTCCTTTGCAATGCAATGTACAAGTTTTTAATTTTGTTGAGATGCAATTTATCTGTGTTATCTGTCTCTTTTAGTCTGTAGTTAAATTGAGTTTTGCCTTTTTGACAATACTATGTCTTATGATCCATGAGCACGGGGTATCTTTCCGTTTATTTAGGTCTTTCATTTATTTCAAAAATGTTTTGTGGCTTGGCTTTCATTTTGGAATTCTTTACTACTTTTGGTAAATTTATTCCCAGGTACTTTATTCTTTTTGAGCCTATTGTAAATGGAATTATAATATAATTTTTGAATTGCTTATTGCTATATATGGAAATACTGATAAAACTTAGAAGTATGATTTATTACAGTGAAAGGATATAGATTTATATTAGCAAAGGCAGAAGGTACAGGAGAGACCAGGTTTAACCTTCCAGTTGTCCTTCCCCAGTGGTCTTGCAGAGCCAGTGGTTAATTCTACCATTAATGGTATGTACCAGTACATGTGAAATCTTACAACCAAGAAACTTCCAAGTTCTTGGTGTCCAAGAAATAGACAATGGCATCCCTATGTTCACTGTCATGCCCACACTCAATGCTTAAAAATTTGGATGTCTGGAGTCTTCTTGACACTAGGAAGATTCAGGTTCCACATATTGATGAATAGCAAATCTATTGTTGAAAGGCTGCTCAAAGAGAGCAAGACTCCAATATATCCATAAGATCTATGATTTAGTTGGTGTGGAGTTGGTGAGGAAATTCTGATGCCATAGCGTGGGTCTGTGCAGGCATTTTAAGCCTTAGCACATACTGCTGAGATACACATTACCAGGAGAAGCAAAGAAAGGCCTTATGTCATGGCAAAAGCCTAAGGCTTAGTTTTTCCTTTTTTCATTTGTAGAGGAAATTTTAGTGCCAATGGTAATTGGGTAGAATTAATTGGAACATGGGATGGTGATGGTTACATTTATTTGATGCCATCCCAGAATCCATTGCAAAGGTGTTGGGCCATTTACTCTATGAACATAACAATGAAATAAAAATACTATGGTTGCTGATGGCCATATGAAGAATTAATTAGGGAAAGGTACTTGTGAAGTGAATAGATGTAACCAATATATCAATGGGTTGTCTTCAGGCTATCATAGGTTTTCTCTGGATCTCTATGGGTAAAATATGTCAAAGGTCCCTGGAATGGAATATTCTAGGGTCCATATGTCCAAGAATTTCAGAAGACTCTTGAACATATTCTTGAGGTATATATTCCAGAGTAATGAGCATAATTGTCACGGGACCTTGAACTAATTCATTGGTCCTCTATTCCCACCCATCTAGAATTTTTTTGTCTTTATTTTTTTTAATGTTACATTAAAAAAATATGAGGTCCCCATAAACCCCCTACCCCCCTCACCCCATTCCTTCCATAACAACAACTTCTCCATCATCATGGGACATTCATTGCACTTGGTGAATACATCTCTGAGCACTGCTGCACCACATGGTCAATGGTCCACATTAGAGTTTACACTTTCCCCCAGTTCACCCAGTGGGCAATGGGAGGACATACAATGTCCAGTAACTGTCCATGCAGTACCACCCAGGACAACTCCAAGTCCTGAAAATGCCCCCACATCATATCTCTTCTTCCTACTCTCTACCCTCAGCAGCTACTGTGGCCATTTTCTCCACATCAATGCTACATTTACTTCCATTACTAATCACAATAGTTCCAGAATAGAATATCAAAAAGTCACTCTAATCCATACTCTATTCCTTAATTCTGTGAATCCTGGGATGGTTATGTCCACTCCACCTCTATATCGAGAGGGTACTTAGATTCCACTTGGATGATGGATGCAATTCTCCTGCTTGCAGTTGTAGGTACTCTTGCTCCCTGGTGTGGTGGTTAACCTTCTTCACCTCCGTATTAGCTGGCTGGGGTAAGTCCAATAAACCAGAGGGTAGGAGTTGCAAGTCTGTTGAGGCTCAGGGCTGGCTATCACATGGACAGTCCAGAGATTCAGGTCCCCTGAGTATACACTAAGCCCCAGCACCAACCACAGGTCCAGTAAAAGTAACAGGAGAGGCTTGTGAACAAAGGTCACATCTGAATCCAACTCCATCACACTCAGGAACACAAACTCCAAAGTAGGGCCAACTGACATGGCACTGAACTCCATCTGCCATGATAATAGAACATGTGTGTCTCTGTAGCCCTCAGAAGAATCAATACCTGGGGTTGCATCTACTTTAGCTGTCTCTGGGACTCTGCTGAGGTGTGTATAAGGGCAACCACTCTGATAACCTCCCAGCTCTTTTTTTGGAGACACATAGCTATATAAATTCATTTGTCCTTTCCATTCCCCCCTTTTATTCAAGGTCAAAAAGCATTTTTAACTCTGATATTACATGTAGTCTGAGATATTCTGCTGGTCTGAGATGACCCTTTTATTCAAAGTCGTTTTCTAGTTGCATCATCAGCTGCTACTTGGTAGTAATCCCTCGGTGGGTGCCAGGGAGGCTCATCCCCAGGAGTCATGTTCCCTGGTCGGGGAAAAGCAATACATTTACATGCTGAGTTTGGCTTCGAGACTGGCCACATTTGAGTAACATGGAGGCTCTCAGGAGGTAACTCTCAGGCACCCTGCAGCTCTAGGCCTAGTTCTTATTTCACGCACACAGGCTCACAAGCATAGTCATTAGTATCAAGGGCTCATTGTTGGACCATCCTTCCTTATTGGTGTTAGCCATTGCACTTGGGGGATTGTTGCTGTTCCATTAGGGAATGTGATAGAGCTCCCCTGGCTGGGAACTCAGCACTCCCTTAGTTGTCATTTTTAACTGTAACCACTATGAAAATATCCAAACATTTTTATGTACCCTATATACATGCCCTGGAGAACTCCCTCCCAACCATGTGCCCCCAATCAATAACACTCCACACCAGTATTCCTCCCCTGCCATTGTTGTACCTCTCTGTGGTCCAAAACTTCTTCGAAAATGAAGCCTAATATATTGACAGGTTCCATTAATAGTAAAATGGGTTTAAAGGTTAGATATATAATACATAAAATTAAAAATAAATTGGGGTATCAAAAAATTAAAATATGAAAAAGTTTTGTTTTTGATGCTTTGCCTTCCATCACTGCAATAAGTGTTGCCCTGTATGCACATTGGCAGGGCAACTTCTTCCATCTCTTGTCCTCAGTGTCTGTGTCCTTTCTTTTTCTTTTGTTTTTTCTAATTATTAAGCTTGTCTTCACAAAAGTTTTAGATCACAGTAATTCATATATACAATATATTGTACTCCCTCATATCCAACATCAGACACTTTGTCCCTTCCCCAGCAACAATCTTTTTACACGTTCATACTATTTTTACTGCAACTGATGTACAGATATTGAGACAATAGCTTTCCAACAAGTTTACACTTGGGTTTACATTATGATTTATATTTTAGACTATACAATTTTCTAAATTTTTAGTTATCTTATGTTTTACATTATGATTTACATTTTACTTTATAGGCCCCTATATATTTTTGGTGTAATTTAACATGTCCTATATCCATCCTTGCATAATCTTGTGAAACTTCCATTGCCCCACAGTTACACTGATTCCATCTATTCAATACCTCTTTTCCCCTCACCTCAGGGCCCACAGTGACAATCAATCTTCATTGCTCAAAGGGCCATGTTCAGAGATACTTGCAACAATTTTGAGGGCTTGACATGCCCACCTGCCCTAATGCATTGGGAGCCACGATTTCTCTCTTGAGAGACAATTCCCTCTATTTGAGAACTTCGGTCTTCTCCAGGATGTGGGCATACCTTCACTCTCACTGTATGGGTCTCCATCCAATGATATAACCCACTACGACAAAATGAGCACTCACACACTCCCTGGAAGCCTGTCCTGTGTCGGATTCTCCCCTTTAAGCATCTTAAACAGTTAACCTTCCTTATTATATTTTTGAAAAAGTTTTCTCAGCATTGTACTCTCAACCACATACCTGACAATCTCCTATATTCATATGTTCCCCCATCATCTCCCCAAATCTTGGGCCATATTACCCATCCTCCCATCCCTAGCACCCCTCAAGCTCAAAAAGCGCCACCCAAAGGTATCCCTATGCCCCCATTTTATCCCTTCCCTGTACAAATACTTACCTCCAGCTTATCATAGATTTCACCCAGGTAGGTGTCAAGTCACAACCTTCTTCTACCCTCCAACTTCCTTTAAACCTATCATCCGGTCTCTAACTCTCTGAGGCAGCTTCGTTTATTTTTTCATATCATTGAGGTCATGTATTATTTGTCCTTCAATGCCTGGGTTACTTCACTCAACATAAGGTTCTCAAGATTCCTCCATATTATCACATGTGTTTGTACTGTATTCGTTCTTAAATCTGAGTAGTATTCCATTGTATGTATATACCACATTTTGTTTATCCATTCATCTTTTGATAGGCATTTGGGTTGATTCCAACTTTTGGCAATAGTGACCAATGCTGCTATGAACATTGGTGTGCATGTATCGGTTTGTGTCCTTGCTTTCAGTTCTACTGGGTATATACCCAGCAGTGGAATTGCTGGGTCATATGGCAAATCTATAGTTAGTTTTTTGAGAAACCGCCAAACTGTCCTCCAGAATGGCTGGATCCTTCTGCATTCCCACCAGCAGTGGATGAGTGTTCCCATTCCTCCACATCCTCTCCAGCATTTGTAGTCTTCTGGTTTTTTCATAGCTGCCAATCTTATGGGAGTAAGATGGTATCTCATTGTAGTTTTGATTTGCATTTCCCTAATAGCTAGAGATTTGGAGCATTTTTTCATGTGCTTTTTAGCCATTTGTATTTCTTCTTTGGAGAAGTGTCTGTTTTAAATCTTTTTCCCATTTTTTAAATGGGTAGTTTGTCTTTTTATTTTCAAGATATAGGAGTTCTTTATATTTGCAGGATATATGTCTCCTACCAGATATATGGTTACCAAATGTTTTCTCCCATTGTGTAGGCTCTCTTTTCACTTTCTTGACAAACTCCTTTGAGATGCAGAAGGCTTTAGTTTTGAGGGAGTCCCATTTATCTATTTGTTCTTTTGCTGCTCATGCTTTGGGTGTGAAATTCATGAAGCCATTTCCTATTACAAGGTCCTGTAGATGGGTCACTACATTGCTTTCCAAAGTCTTTATGGTCCTGGCTCTTATATTTAGGTCTTTGATCCATCTTGAGTTGATTTTTGTATAAAGTGTGAGATGGTAATCCTCTTTCATTCTTTTGCATATGGATATCCAGTTCTCCAGGCACCATTTGTTGAAGAGGCCATTCTTTCCCAGTTGAGTGGACTTGGTGGCCTTGTCAAATATCAGATGACTGTATGTGTGAGGATCTATATTAGAATCCTGAATTCGGTTCCATTGGTCAGTATATCTATCCTTGTGCCCATACCATGCCGTTTTGAGCACTGTAGCTTTGTAGTATGTTTTAATGTCAGGTAGTGTGATTCCTCCGACTTCATTTTTCTTTTTCAATATGTCTGTGGCTATTCGGGGCCTCTTTCCTTTCCAAATAAATTTCATAGTTAGTTTTTCTAGTTCATTAAAAAATGCTTTGTTGATTTTTATTGGGATTGCATTAAATCCATAAATCAGTTTGGGTAGGATAGACATCTTAATGATATTTAGTCTTCCTATCCATGAACAGGGAATATTCTTGCATTTATTTAAGTCTTCTTTGATTTCCATGAACAGTGCTATGTAGTTTTCTGTGTATAAGTCTTTTACACCTTTAGTTAAATTTATTCCTAGGTATTTGATTTTTTAATTTGCTGTTGTAAATGGTATTTGTTTCTTGATTTCCCCTCACATTGCTCATCATTGGTGTACAGAAATGCTATTGATTTTTGTGCATTGATCTTATAACCTGTGACTTTACTGAACTCATTTATAAGTTCTAGAAGCTTTGTTGTAGATTTCTCAGGGCTTTCTATGTATAGGATCATGTTGTCTGCAAATGGTGAAATTTTGACTTCTTCCTTCCCAATTTGGATGTCTTTTATATCTGTTTCTTGCCTCAGTGCTCGAGCAAGTACTTCTAAGACAGTGTTAAATAGAAGGGGTGATAGTGGGCATCCTTGTCTTGTTCCTGATCTTAGAGGGAAGGATTTTAGGATTTCACCATTGTAAACGATGTTGGCTGTGGGTTTTTCATATATACCCTTTATCATGTTCTGAAAATTTCCTTGTATTCTGATCTTTTGCAGTGCTTTTATCAAGAAAGGGTGCTGTATTTTGTCAAATGCTTTTTCTGCATCTATTGATATGAGCATGTGATTTTTTTCCTTCAATCTGTTTATATGGTGTATTACATCGATTGGTTTTATGTTGAACTATCCTTGCATACCTGGAATGACTCTCTCTTGGTCATGGTGTATAATTCATTTAACGTGTTGTTGAATACAATTAGCAAGTATTTTGTTGGGGATTTTTGCATCTAGGTTCATTAGAGAGATTGGTCTGTAATTTTCCTTTCTTGTGGTCTTTGTTTGGCTTTGCTACTAGGGTAATGTTGGCATCATAGGATGAGTTAGGCAATGGTCCTTCCGTTTTGATTTTTTGGAAGAGTTTCAGCAAGATTGGCATTAGTTCTTTCCAGAATGTTTTGTAGAATTCACCTGTGAAGCCATCTGGCGCAGGGCTCTTCTTAGTTGGGAGATTTGTAATTACTGATTCTATCTCTTTACTTTTGATTGGTTTGTTGAAATCATCAATTTCTTTTTTCATCAATAGAGGCTGCTTATGTGTTTCTAGGAATTTGTCCATTTCCTCTAAATTGTTCTTCTTGTTGGAATACAGTTTTTTAAATTATCATCTTATGATAGTCTTTATTTCTATGGGGTCAGTGGTGATATATCCTTTCTCATTTCTTATTTTGTGTATTTGCATGTTCTCTCTTTTTTTCTTTGTTAATCTAGCTAAGTGTTTGTCAATTTTATTGATCTTCTCAAAGAACCAGCTCTTGGTTTTTTTAGTCTTTTCAAGTGCTTTCTTATTTTTTATTTCATTTAGTTCTGCTCTTATCTTTGTTCTTTCTTTCTTTCTTCTTCCTGTGGGATTACTTTGTTGTTGTTATTGTTGTTTTTTTTACTAATTCCTCCAAGTGCATAGTTAGTTCTTCAATATTAACTCTGTCTTCTTTTTTGATGTACAAATTTATGGCTATGAATTTCCCTCTCAGTACAGCTTTTGCTGCATCCCATAAGTTTGGATATGTTATGTTATTATTTTCATTAGTTTCAAGGTAGTTATTAATTTCTTTTGAGATTTCCTCTTTGACCCACTGTTTTTCTAAGAGTGTGTTGTTTAATTTCCATATTTTGGTGCAAAATCTGGGCCTCTGGCCCTTGCAGATTTCCAGCTTCACTCTACTGTGGTCAGAGAAATTATTTTGTATGATTTTGATCTTTCTGAATTCATTGAGCCTTTCTTTGTGGCCTAGCACATGGTTTATCTTGGAGAATGATCCATGTGCACTTGAGAAAAATGTATATCCTGCTGTATTTGGGTGTAATGTTCTGTATATGTCTATTAGGTCAAGCTCCTCTAATATACTGTTCAAAGTCTTTGTTTCTTTATTGATTCTCTTTTGAGATGTTCTGTCCAAAGTTGATAGTGGTATATTAAACTCTCCCACTATAATTGTAGAGGCATCTGTTCTTTCACTTAGTTTTCCCAGTGTCTGCCTCACGTAATTGGAGGCACCCTTGTTAGGAGCATAAATGTTTATGATTGTTCATTCTTCTTGAAAGATTATCCCTTTGACTAATATGTAGTGTCCATCTTTGTGTCTCGCAGTTGTTTCACATTTAAAGTCTATTTTGTCTGATATTAATATAGCTACTCCTGCCCTTTTTTGGTTATTGTTTGCTTGTAAGATTGTTTTCCAGCCATTCACTTTCAACCTCCTTGAATCTCTGGGTCTAAGATGTGCTTCTTGTAGACTGCATATAGATGGGTCATATTTCCTTATCCAATCTTCCAGTCTGAATCTTTTGACAGGTGAGTTTAATCCATTGACATTCAGTGTTATTACTTTCAAGGAATTATTTATATTAGCCATATTTTCTTTGGACTTGTGTTTTTCATATTTTGTTTGTTTTCTTCTCTTTTTGTCTTTTTAGTTACTCTTACACTCTCCTCCAACTCTGCCTCTCCTGTTTTTTTCTCTCTTCCTGCAGAACTTCCTTTAGTATTTCTTGAAGTGTCCTTGTTGGCATACTCTCTTAGTTTCTGTTTATCTATGAATATTTTGAACTCTCCATCATTTTTGAATGCTAGCTTAGCTGGATAGAGTATTTTTGGTTGGAAATTTTTTCTTTTAGTACCTTGACTATGTCATACCACTGCCTTCTTGACTCCATGGTTTCTGATGAGAAATCAGCACTTAATCTTATGGAGCCTCCTTTGTATGTGATGGTTCTCTTTTCTCTTGCTGCTTTTAGAATTTTCTCTTTGTCTTGAACATTGGATCATTTGACAAGTATATGTCTTGTGGTAGGCCTATTGGGATTTATGGTGTTTGGGGTGTGTTGTGCTTCCTGAATTTGTACATCCATCTCCCTAAGTAGATGTGGGAAATTTTCAGCCATTTTTTCCTCCAACACCCCTTCTGTCCCCTTTCCCGTCTCTTCTCCTTCTGGGATGCCTATAATGCATATGTTTGTGCATTTTGCATTGTCATTTAGGCCCCTAAGTCCCAGCTGGATTTTTTTCTATCTTTTTATTGATCAGTTCTACTATCTGTTTGATTTCAGATGTACGGTCTTCCACATCACTAATTCTCTCCTCTGCCTGTTCTAATCTGGTATTATTTGCTGAGAATGTATTTTTGATTTCTTGAATTGTGGTGTTCATTACCATCATATCCATTATCTTTTTATGTATGATTGCAATTTCTTCTGTGTTCTCTAAGTGTTTTCTTCATATTCTTAATCTCTTTCTTCACTTCATCAAATTGGTCACTAATATGTTTTGAGAGCTTTAATTACTTGTTTGATGTTCTGCTCCTCTTCCTCGTTTTTAGGTTGTTCATTGGATTGGGTCTGTTTTCCCAATTATTGGTTTGGTTTGTAGTTTTTTATTGCTGTCTGGTTATCATTTTATCTTGATGGGTTTAATCAGTTTCTTAGCTTCTTCGTCTAGTCTTGGGTTTAATTAGTTGTTGTTTTTGTATATGTGTTATGTCTTTTCTTTGTCACTTTGTTCTTCTTATTCTTTTTTCTTATTGCTGGCTAAGTTCACTTTGAAGGAAAATATTAGGGCCAGGGAAAGCAAAATGAGTAAGAAAAGAAAATGTATAATAGTAGTATTGATAATAAATGTTAACAGAGGAACCATGTGAGATCTAGGAGAATGGATATTAGACTCATGTAAGCTGTGTAGAGTTATAACAGTAAGTAGAGTACCTATAATGATAGAGTTAACTGAATATGGGGAGGAATATAGTATGAATTAAAAGGCCAGTGTTTTCATGAAAAAGGGAAAGAGAAAAGAAAGAGAATAATATAAAGAGTGAATAAAAGACAGAAAACAGAACAAAGGTATTAGAAATAAAAAGTCAGACAGTTTGGGGGCCAAACAAAGGGAGGTGGAATGTAAGAGAAACAGTAGATGATGGAAGATAGAAAGATGTAGAGGAAAGTGGATAGTGTAGGTGGCCAAAATCAATACACACAGAAAAGAGGAAATGGAGGATGAGGAAACACAGCAAATGTGAAGTGCTCCCTGCAGCACCTAATATATAAAAATAAAATAAAATAAAATAAAAAAGAAGGGAAAGTAAGAAAAAGAGAAAAAAAAGGGGGGGTACAAAAAAGGAGGGGAGAAGCAAGCAAGAAAAAGAAAAATGGAAAAAAAGAAAAGAAAAAGTGTATTGAGGGGATAAAGAGGAAGAAAAAACCAGAAGGCAATGCAGCAATAACATCAACAACAAAAACAAAACCAAAGTTTCAAGCTAGGAATCCTCTTTGCAGTTAAATAAAATGCTTGGGGATCTGGCATTCCCCCTTTCTCCCTTCCTCACTTCCCTCTCTCCCAGAGCAGCAGGAAAGCTGCATGAAGGGTCTAGTAGGAGATTCAAGTGGGTCCTTGGTGAACTAACTCAACACAGAAGCCAATGACTCTTTATTTCCAATGAGAGAGTACCTACACCTCACCAGAAACCCCAAATATGCTATTGGAAGCTTAGAAAGCATGTCCTATAGTCCCTCCCCCTTAGGTGTACTAGGGGAGGGCTAATTGATTTTCTGACTCCACCTTCTCTCAGACCAAGTTTCCTATCCCAGGGCATTTAGGTAAATTGGGCTTTCTCAGCAGATTCATCTCTCGTTTCTTCCCAGACTCTCCCCAAGCCAGCTGGTACGCTCCTCTAAGCTCAAAAAAAAAAAAAACAAAAACAGAGGGCTAGGGTAATCAGGGACCACAGATGGACCACAGGGCGCACTGGATTCGGGAATGGGAAGTCCGGAATATTGCAGACTCAAGATATGTGAGTCTGTGGAGCATGGGCTACAGGGATTTAGGGGACATGGGCCTGGAAACCTCGCATCCGGGAAACACAGGGTTTGGAAACGCTTCAGCACAACCAACAGTTTTCAGGAATCTCCATGGCCGCCAACCCTAGGGGGAAGGGCCCCGCCCACAACTTCTGACTTCCATGTCAGAAACCCAAAATTCTACCTCTTGCATGAACCTCTTCTGTCACTGTCTCACTGAATTGACGTCCAGACACCTCCTGCCCTGCAAGCCCACGAAACAGCCTGCTCCAGCAGGACTCTGACCTTCCATCTAGATTTCAAGTTCATCCAAGAGCTCCTTTTTTGTTGTTCATTTAAAATTGTTGAATTTGTTAATGATAAAATTCCTGTGGTTAAAGAGAGATCTGCAAATAATTTGCCAAGATATGCTAAAGTAGTTGACTCCTTCGTATATACTGTATGAAAGTCTCCATGCTATGTGGCTTGATAACTCTTAGCTCATGAGATACTGTGTACAAATGAGAATATGTGTATATATGTCAGAATTCTCATGTCCAGGCACAAGGATGATACTGATAAAAAGTAACTTAGTATTGCCTTTGCTTTACCGTCAGTGTATTAAAGCTCATTGATTGTGATTGCCAGGTATTTGGGTGTTGTCCCATTTCTAGTAAGAGACTTATCATGAGCCATTCTGCATGAGAATTGCCCAAGCCATGTGTAGTTCTCTACTGGCCCTGTGAAGTGGTGTGAATTTGTTGTTACAAAATAAGTGTGTCTTTGATCATTTGTGGCTTCCTCAATGTATATCTTTTGCTCCATGGCTAAGTGTTCTGATGGTTCCCAGTTTATCCATGAAACATCATTTCCTTACTGTTTTCTGCACAACTATAGTTCACTACTGATTATGTAGAACTATATTACTTCAATGTTGAAGTCAAATCCATGGTGATTTCATAATGTAAATTAATAGTAGGTACGCTTCCTTGTAATGCAGAGGCTGCTAGGATGGACAGGAACATTTCATCATCAAAACCTGGTGAAATCTGATAAATTGAAGGTTGAACACATTGGTTTTGTGGAACATTTATACCTTTAACTTCAGGGAATTGTACAAAAAGAATGCTTCTTTTAGTGAAGAGGCAGTGCCTTAAATACATGTATACATAAGTGAGCACATACAGCATTCACTCAAAAATATATACAAACATACATACATGCTTGAGTATATACTTATGTATGTTAATGGTGGGAGTAAATGAATTGTAGATGCGCATATAAATTAGTGGAAAAACCGGCTTGCATTGTTGCTTGTGTTCCTGTATATTTTTTTCAAGCATGCGTTTTTCTTCTCAGTGGTAGTTGCCAATGAATTAATGTTGTTTTCTGGTGGTCGTTGCTTTCTGACCAAGTTCATTCACTGGTGATTGCAACCAAATTCTTCATGCTCAGTTCTAATCTGTTGTTAGGAAGAATGTACATTAATATCAGGTATGCCTTCATGAAGTGCAATATTAGAAAGTTAAAGGGACTGTAGCATATTTTAGCATTCACACTTAAACACACTAGACAGATTGAGGGTTGAAGGCATTTAGTTTTTAGGAGCAATTTTCCAGGATTGAGACCTGAGAATTATATACTAGTAATGTTTTTGTGCAGGTGGAAGCTCCTTAAATATAGCATACCTACCTACACAAATACAGCATATTTTCAGGCATACTTAATTGCATATATGCATACACATACACATGTAAATGGGAGAAGGAAATGAAGTGCTTCCACAGGTAGCACCTGTGGAAGCTTGGCGTTTATTCCTCCCAGTGATCCTTTGTATGTTAAACAAGTGTACATTTGTTTCTTTATACTTAAGGGTGGAGTTGGCAGGAAATGAATGCCATATGGATGGAAAGAAATTTACCATTTGTTTAATACTCTGGGATGCAGGGGAATCCCTGGAAGAGATATGGCCAAATTCTTCAAAAGTCATTGTATTGCTCTTGGTGGCAGGCTTTTTTTTTGCACAAGGCAATGATATTCTGAGATTATGTACACTTACAGGGAATTCTTGTCATAAGACAAATGGCTTGCCGAGGTTCACTCCTTGCATGTCATGACACTTCCCCATGCTCAGTGACTTGGCCCTTGATAAATGTTTAAAGACATGGGCTGTCCTAATGCCCAACCCAGAGTTATAAAATTCCATGATGACACCTAAAATGCATTCCCTGGAAAGATGAACTAAGTGAGAGAGAAATCCCTACGATCTCATTTCACTGAACTGAAATCTAGTACATTGTCCTATTTCAAGAACTATATGATCGAAAGACAGCGTCCATATGTTTTCTGTTATGCTCCTAATTTGCTTAAAAATTTCACTTTTCTCCAGTCCTGCAGGCACTAGTATGATGCACTTTTTCACACATCCATGAATAGGAAAGTTTTTGTTTGAATGGGTGCTCTGTGAGGGCAAGAATCCCAACAAAAACATAGGTTCTGTAAGTTGGTAGATGTGGAGGTGGTAGGAATATTGTGACAGCATTTCATGGAAAGTCATGGCATTTTATTCCTTGACAGATTTCCTGGCTGTGTAGCTGGTATCTAGGAGCACAAAAAGAGTCCGGGGTGTCAGATTTAGAGTCTAAGGCCATGGAATTAGGAATATTTTCGCACATTTTTCATCTGGTGAGGAAATGTAAGTGCCAAGTGTGATTGGGTAGATTGAACTGAAACCAGAAATGTAGATGGTTGGAAACATATTTCAAGAAAAACAGAATCCATTGGAAGGTGTCTTGTTGGCTGGATAAAGAAGAAGCTTGGTTGAGGTGCTCAGGGAATAATGGATGTCATTATGAGTGATTTAATGGCTGGATATCTTCAGATTTTCATAGGGTTTCTATGATTTCTTTAAGTTACGTCTACACAGCAGTGCTTGAAACGCAATGTTGCATGGTCCACGTGTACACTTGTTTTGTTGGATTGTCTTGTATTACTTATGGTGGCTATTTCGTAGAAGTAATCATAACCTTTCTCTCATAGGGACTTGAAGTGAACCATTGGGGCTCCATAGTCAGGCATCAACTTTTTTAGAAACTCTAAGTTAAAAGTCTCTTCTGTAGCTGGTCCCTCTTCACAGTATATTTCCTAAGTGAAGGTGTTTTTTTAAAGCAGTGCACTGATTCTACATCAGGTGACCTTGAGGAAAAATTTGATTCATCCATGCATGTCAGTGACCATAGCTTATGTTCATACACAGGCTCTTGTGGGATAGTTGCCTCATCTTTGTTTTTGTGTGAGGATGTTACTGATGAAAAGTTGGCTGTGTGGCCCTTGCTGTTCTCTCAATATAATGAAGCCCATAGATTGTAAAAATACCAGGTATTTGAGATTACACATTAGCAGTAAGAGACTGAGCAGGCCATCCTGCATACAGATTTACCATCCTGCATAGGTTTTACGGTTGGTCTTGAGGAATGGAACTGACTTCATTGTTCTGAAAAAGTTTCTTTTGGTGTCAGGTGTGGCTTCTTTAGATCTGTGTTGTGGCCTTGTGTCCTGGGAGTGCCCCAGTTCATCCTCAAAAATGTTACTTCCTTGTGGCTCTTGCTTTCTAGCCAAGAGTAGTTCATTTCTGTTTGTGTCCAAAAATACCATTTTAATGTTTAAGTCAAATCCATGCTATGTCCCAGTATGGTCTAATAGTAGGTGTCCTTCCTTATAGGGCAAGGGCTGACAGGGAAAGGAAAGATGTCATATTTTGTCTTATAAACATGGTCAGACTCTACAGATTTATAGTGAAATGCAGTGGTTTTGTGTAGCATGTTCCTGTAGTAGGAATCCAGGACATTGCAGAAAAAGGATTCTTCTGTAGCAAGAAGTATCACGTTAGGCACATGTATTAAAAAATGTGGACATTGAATATACATGCCTCCATGTATTTTTACATAGATACATTCATTCATCATCCATAAGCATATAATATTCACAAATAGAAGAAGGAAATGAGTTGTAGGTGTAGCCTATAAATTAGCGGAATGAGAGGTGTTGTTCTTGGTACCAGTCATTCTTTGTATGTATAGAAAATGTTTGATTTCTCTACATTTCTCATTTGGAGTTGCCAATGAGTGAATGCCCTTTGGGTGGAAAGATTCTGCATTTAGTTAAACATACAGAGATTGAAGGATGTCCCTGAAAATGGTGTGGCCCAGAGTTTTCTGGAAGCCAGCAATTCATTCGTGGCAGTAGCGTTTTGCTAAATGTATGAATATTCTCCTACAGTATACATACACCTACAGGAAATGATCTCTTGTCATGTCACTAACAGCGTGCTGAGATCCAATCCTTTTGTCTCCTGCCTCTTCTCCAAACTCAGTGGTGAATCTGAATATTACAAGGTGCTGAAATCTTTGAGTTTATAGGCTGTCCAAATCTGTCGCCTACAGCTTAAAACTCAAGAATATAGGAATGTGCTTGGATCAGTGATGACACTCACATATGCACTCCTTACTGAAACTGAACAAAATGAGAAATCCCCATCACTTCCTTTTTTAAAATGAGGTACTGCACCTTGTCCCATTACGAGTAACATGTGAGTGATGTGCACTTCCACATGTTCCCTTTTATGCTCATATACAGTTTTTGTAAATTTCTATGTGTAGTTTCCAAGACATTAGAACAATTCAGTCTTACACATGGGCTTGATGAGGAAATTCCTTGATTGAATGGACCCTGCATGAGGGCAGTATTACAAGAAAATACACAAATTCTTTCAACTTGTGGCATAATTTTGTTAGAGAAGTTGTGACACCATAGCTTGAATCTATACAGGTGTTTTACACATTCACATAGCACTCAGCTACCCATCCCGAAGAAACGGAAAGCAGGTCCTTTGGGTCTTGAGTAGAACCTAAGGTCAGGCACTTAGCAATGATTATTTTTTCTTGTTTTATGAGGTAGTTTGTTGACCAATTGTATTAGTTAGGCAAAGGGGTGCTGAGGCAAAGTAGCAGAAATTGGTTGACTTTTATAAAGGGCATATATTTGGGGTAAAAGCTTACAGTTACAAGGTCCAAAAGAGTCCAACTCAAGGCTGCTTTCTCACCCAGGTCATTTGCCACATGTTGAAGCAAGATGGTGGGCGATCTTTGCTTGGTCTCTCCTTCCTTCTTCCTCTTTAGGGCCTAGCTTCTTCTGTAGGCTGGCATATGGCTGGTCTCTCAGGACTTTCTATATCAGTCTGGCATAGGGCTCGTTTCTTTCCAGGCCTTATCAGCCACTCGGCTGCTCTGTGCTCTTCAGCTGCAAACTACCAGGCAAATGGCTCAGCTCTCTCCAGGGGCTGCAGGATCAAAGTTCTCTCCTCTTCCGTGTCTGTGGAGCTCTCGCTTCCTCTCTGTGTGTCTTCTTGAATGAGTGTCCATTTATATAAGCCCACCAAAGGGGCAGGGAAACCTGAGTCACACCCTACTGATGTGGTCGAGTCGTAGCCCTAATCTTTTATCAAGTAAACTTAAAACCTTTGAATTTAATATAGTCAAAGGGTATCACACTAGAAGAAAAGGCCAGTTTACAAACATAATTTTTCTCTTTTTTGGGGATTCATAAGTAATATCAAACTTCCATACCAATAATGATTGGGTTGATTTAATTGGAACCAGGGAGGTAGATTTTTTTTTTTTTTTTTAAGATTTATTTATTATTTATTTAATTTCCCCCCCTCCCCTGGTTGTCTGTTCTTGGTGTCTATTTGCTGCGTCTTGTTTCTTTGTCCGCTTCTGTTGTCGTCAGCGGCACGGGAAGTGTGGGTGGCGCCGTTCCTGGGCAGGCTGCACTTTCTTTTCACGCTGGGCGGCTTTCCTCACGGGGCGCACTCCTTGCGCGTGGGGCTCCCCCACGCGGGGGACACCCCTGCGTGGCACGGCACTCCTTGCGTGCATCAGCACTGCGCATGGCCAGCTCCACATGGGTCGAGGAGGCCTGGGGTTTGAACCGCGGACCTCCCATATGGTAGACGGACGCCCTAACCACTGGGCCAAAGTCCGTTTCCCTGGGGAGGTAGATTTTGAAGCATTCCCAGAATCCAGTATAAAGGTGTCATCCCATATAACTACATTATTGACATCCAAATGAAATGAAAATGCTGTGCAAAATACTGGCTAGATAAAAAAGTAAACAGTGCCCTTGAAATCGTCAGTTCTTGTTACAGATGGTTTCTTGGCTCTTTTATCCACAAGATGCCCTGGGATTTCTATAGATTCCTGTGGGAACGATAGGCTCCACACAGTGGTATCTGGAATGGAGTGTTCTGGTGTCCTTGGGTACAGGCATTTGGCAGTGTGCCTTGGCTTACTTACGGTGTGTATTCCACAGAATTCAGCATGAGGGTTCCCTTCACTGAGTGTTTAAGTGGTCCATTGGCCTCCTTTTCACTCTGACCAAACTTTTAGAGACCCTGGGATAAAGTGGCTTTTCAATCTTGGTGCTTTGAACACTTTGCTTCCTAAGTAGAGGCGTTTGTCCCATCTCACCTGCATGTCTATTCCCAGTGCATTTCAGTGGGAGTTTATTAATCCAGTACTCTATTGCCCAAAACTGTGAAGAACTGACAAAATTGGTAGCAAAAATTGAATGCAGAAATTAAATTCATTCAAGAGTCTGTGTGTGTTCTTACCTTTGTTGTGAATTTCATTGTTAATATTGTGAGTGATACATCTTTCGTGTTTTACGTGAGATCTAGGAATACCTTGCAAAGTAATGCATGAGAGGTTTGCTCCTTTGCATTTTCCACGTAGAAGTCCTGGGGATATGTGGGCAGGCTCCCCTTGGCATATGAGCGCTACGTAGGAATATGGTTTTTATTTTTCACATTGTTTTTTTGTGTGTGCAGGCATGAAGATGTTACTAATGACGAGTTTAGATGTATAATCCTTTTTCAGCATACTTTTTTATACCATTGATGGAAGGTTATTAATATACTACTTTACTGTCCATACTTTGTTCTGGTTGTATATTTGCTTAAATATCACCCTGCTATTAACATTTTGTAACATTAATACATGTGTTCTATTTCAGAGGAGATGTACTGTTAACCAAACTCATTTTTCACCAGCGTGTTTGCTATGTTATACAGTCCAATGTTTCATTTTTTGACTTTCCTTCTCAAGATATACATGAGTTTTAGACTTTCTCTTTCAACCACTATCATATTCTCATATTAGTGCTCCTAATTATAAACACTATGATATATGTTCACCATTTCTATTAATTTCCAAACATTTCCAAACACCTTTTTACCAATTCTGCACAGAAAATAGAATGAGGTTGGAGAATGGAAAGCTGAGGTTTAATCTGTGCAGAATTGATACTTGTCTGATCTTATGTTTATCTGCTGTCAATACATGGCCGCCCTTTTGTTGTGGAACTACTGAATACTTGAGAACTGCCCCATTTCTGGTAAAAGTCCTAGCGTGCATCTTTCTGCATAAAAATTCATTTGATATGGGGCTAACTACTGGTGTAGTGAGGTTTGTTAACTTCACTGTTGTGAACAAGCACGTGTATTAAACGAGGTATAGGTGTGGTAGATGACACCTACTCCCTAGATTAAGGCACTGGAATTGTCTCATTTACCCTCAGACATCATTTTCTAATGCTCACTGCTTTTTACTGAGTTCGTTCATTTCTGCATTACTGATTTTGTTCTAAGTCATTCTTTCAATGTTGAATTATAATCTTTTGTTAGTAGGCATGTACATTAACACCACGTATACTTCCTATAGAGTAGCTGGAAAGGCAAAGTAAGTGTTGCATCCATGTTTGGTCAAAGTAGACAGGATGAGGGTTGAAGGCTTTGATTTTAGGAGCAGGTTTCTCAACTGAAGACCTGAGAATTGTATACCAGGAAAAGATTTTTTGCAGGTGGAAGCACCTTACTATAGCATGCCTGCCTACCTGTACACATATAGCATATTTCCAGCCATATCTGAGTTCTACATTCATATATTACTGATAGAAGGAACTGTAGATGTAGGTTATGCACCTGTGGAAATCTGACGTTTATTCTCTTACCTGTGATCCTGTGCATTGTTCAAGCATGCAGTTTTTGGTCTGCGCACTTCAGGAGAACTTGCGGGAAATCATTGTGGATGACAAGGAAACTCTCTGTTTGTATAATATCTGGAGATGAAAGGGAATATATGGGCAAAATGTGGCCAAGATTCATCAGAAGCCAGTGCATTATTAGTACCTAATGGACTGATATTCTCCCAGGAATAAGTACACTTACAGAGACTTCCTACTTGTCATATCACAAATAGCATAGCCGATGAAATGGGGTTTGATAACCCAGGGTGAAGAAATGTTTAAAGACATCTACTGTATGAATGCCAGTCCTGGAGTTTTAAAACTCCCTTGTCTTTGAGTATGCGTGAGTGGATTATGTCACCCAAAATGCATTCCTTGGAAGCTGAACAAAATGAGAACTCTATACCATCTCATCTCATCTTACTAAGGTGCAGCACTTTGCCTCTTTCCAATGCATGTGTAAGTAAGGTGCAGTTTCCAGGTTTTCCTTTTCATGCTGCCACTTAGTGCTTGAATACTTGCAATTGTCTCCAGCCTTTCAGCCACTAAGAAGATGCACTTTTCACACAGCATGTGTAATAGGATCATTGGTTGGTGCTCTCTGAGGGCAAGCCTCTCTCAAGTTCTGTGTTGGCAGATGTGGAACAAGTGGGGATATTATGACATCGAAGTACAAAAGTTGTAGGCATTTTAGACCTACAGAACCCTTAGATTCTTTGATGTCTAGGAGAAGGAAGGCAGGGTCCATGATTTCAGGATAAGAGGCTAAGACCGCAGAATTAGAACTATTTCTCTAGATTTTTCCATTGTTGAGGAAATGTGAGGGCCAACTGCAAATGGGTGGCTTGAAATGGAACCAGTGATGTGGATGGTTGGAAATCTCTTTCATGCACTCCAGAATCCATTGAAATATGTCATAGCATTTTACTACAATATCAACATCATAATGAAATAAAAATTCTATGGTAATTGTTGTCCAGATTAAGAAGAAAACAGGGAGAGAAATCTCAAGAAACATGGACGCTTTTGCAAGTGGTTAATAAAACAATAGGCTGGGATTTCTTCAGATTTTCAGAGGGTTTATATGCATTCTATGGGTTTCATCATTATAAATAGTTGTGCCTGAAATGGAAAGTTTCATGAGCATGTGGGAAGCATTTGGTTGGATAGTCTTGCTTTACTTCTGGTGTACATTCCACAGTAGTAATCATGAGCTTTCCCTTATTTTAATTTGAAGCTATACATTAGCTCTCCCTGCCCCATTGATAGGGACCAATATATTAGAAACTATAATCTAAAAATCTGCCTATTTTGCCCTTATTTGCAGTATGTTTCTTAAGTGAAGGTATTATTTTTACTAATGTCTATATACATAATTAGCGTTTGAAATGGAGTTCTGTGTTGGCCTAATTCAGGGCATTGATTGTAGTAAACAAGCTTGTGTTTCAAATGAATGTGAGGTAAGTTAGATGGACTTTCTGTTCCATGCTATAAGGTCTTCGGATTCTTTGGTTTTTGACCGAGATTTGATTTTCTGCTGGTTGTTGCTTTCAGACCTACTTATTTCATTTCAATTGTGTCTAAACTCATTACTAAAACATTTAATTAGACTCTATTTTGGGGGGGAATATTTGTTAACATTATGTATCTTCCATAGAACAGTGGCTGAAAGGCAAGAACTGTGTGATGATTTCTGCACCATAATTGACCCAACTAGACAGGTTGAAGTTTGGAGGCATTGATTTTAAGGAGCATGAGTCCAGCTTTGGAATCTGATAATTGCACAACAGGAAACCTACGATCTTGTACAGGACAGGGACCCTTGAGTACTTTAATGTGCCTACCTGAATACGAGCAATATGTTTATGGCCCTATCTATGTATTTTTAAAATGTGCACAACTGGTAGAAGAAGAAAAGTACACACAGGATGGGTACCTGTGGAAATTCTGCATTTGTTATATTCCTCAGCATCCTAAGTATCATATTCAAGTGTGCATTTATTTTCTGTACATTAGCTGGAATTGGTGGGAAATGAATGCCATGTGAAACATAAGGGAATCCCTGGAAGATCTGTGGCCAAGAGTCCTGAGAATCTTGTCATTGCATGAGGGTAGGCACTTTGAACTCTATACCATCTCATCTCATCGAGATGAGGTCCAGCACACTGCAACAATCTTAGGCATATGAATTAGGGGCAGTTTCCCTGTGTTCTCGTTCATGCTGCTGCTCAGTGCTTGAACATTTCAAATGTCTCCAACCCACAGTGACTAGAAAGATGCATTTCTCAAACAGCCCTGAAGAGTAGGTCCTGTGCTCTGATGGGTGTTCTTTGAGGACAAGCCTCCCCACACATACACAGGTTCTGTGCGCTGGTGAATGGGCTGCTGGTGGGGTTATTGTGACATCATTGTATGAAAGGTTCAGACATTTTAGTCCTATAGCGAGACTCCTTAGATGCTATAGTCAAGAGGAAGGCAAGCAGGTGCAAGTAGTCAAGATTATAGTCTCACTCAGGCCATGGAATTAGAAATGTTTTCCCTGTTTTTGTTTTTTTTTTTCTTTTCTTCCTTTGATGGGGAAATGGGCCAACCATGATTGGGTGGATTCAATTGAAACTGGTTATACTGATGGTTGAAAACCTGTTTCAAACCATAGAGGATCCATTGAAAGATGTCCTACCTGGCATTTTACCACTGTATTAACATTGGAATAAAATCAAACTTTTATGAGGCTTGTATGCCACGTAGAGGGAGAAGTGCTCAAGAAATGATGTTTGTCCTTAAAAGGGATTCGATGACTGGAGTTGCTACATTTTCATAGGGTGTCTGTGCTTTCCATGGGTTGCATTGTTATGCATAGCTGAGCCTGGAGTGGAAAGTTCTGGTGTTTGTGTGTGCAAGCATTTTAGTGGATTGTCTTCCTTTACTTCCAGCATATATTACATAATAGTGATCATGACCTTACCTTTATTGGAATTTATCTGTTCACCTCTATGTCAAAACAGTGTGGAATCCACTAATCATGACCCACAAATTAAATCCAGAATTTAAGTTCATCCAAGAGTTATTGTAGGGTAGATTCCTTCTTTTAGTTTTATTGGTAACTTGTTGATTGTGTTGATAATACTTTTCATATGGTACAGGGGACAAATTGTAGCAGCTTCCCAAGAAACTTATAAGAAGTTGACTACTTTGTATTTCCCATATGCAAATTCTGATGAAATTTGATTTGAAACCCTCAACTCATGAGAACCAGTGTTGGGACTATGATTTATACATATGGAGATTTCTAAGCAAGTATTATCAAAGTTGGATGCATGAAAATACCTTTGATCTATCAGGATATTGATGCCCATTGATGGCGAAAATACCATGTACTTGGTAATTGCACCATTTCCAGTAAGAGCCTTATCATGGACCATTCATATAAATATACTGTTTTATTATTTTGACAGTTGGCCCTGTGAGTAGGTGTTGAATGGGTTGTTGTGAACCCCAACATTAGGTGTCTGGGATTAGGTGTGGCATTTTCAGATGAACTTTGCTGCTTAGCCCAGAGTACCAACTCTGCCTCCATTGATACCTGTAATGTAATTTCCTTGTGACTGGTACTTTCTGGGCTAGTGCCGCTTCTTTCTCCTGGATCTAAGATATTACTGAAATGTTGAAGTTAATTTCAGGGTGAGTCACAGTGTAGGTTAGGAGAACGTGTGTTTCTTAGAGCACAGGGCTGATAAGGAAGAGAAATGTGGCCTAAACCCTGTCAAACCCTAGGAACACCAGCAAATTAATGGTAGAAAGCATTCAGTTTCTTAGCAGGCATCCGAATATGGAGTCAAAGGAATTCTGTAGTAAAAGAAGGCTTTTTTCATGGGAGCAGCACATTCAATACTTGTGTTCCAAAATGGCCCCACACAGCAAATACACAAAACACATATAGATCCATGCAGTCATACACACACACACACATATATAATATATCCATAAAAAGAAGATGTAACTGATTTATAGGTATAGTCTCTAAGGGAATAGAATAATAGCTGCTGTGCTGGTGGTCTTTGATAATTTGCTATTTTCTCAATCTTGCATTTGTTTTCTGATCACTTCTCAGATGGCGATGGCCAATGAAGGGATGCCAGTTCGGAGGAAAGAGTCAACATTTATTTTAATAAGTGCAGTTTCATGCGTGTTCCAGAATCTGGTAGGTTCCCCATGGCCATAAGATTTTTTTTGGCTAAATGTACTGCTGGTCTCCTAAGGAATAAATAGGCCTAAAAGAAACTGCTTTTTGTCATGTCAATGATACCATGCCCAGATCCACTCATTGAGTGTCTTGTCTCTTATCCTTAATCAATGGTATGGGTGTGGATACTCAGGGACCAAAATATTTGCCCTCATGACCCCTGTAGCTTGCTGCTTAAAACTTCTAGACTGTAACAACGTGCTTGGATGGATGATGACACCCTAACAAGCATTCCTTGGAAAAGCTGAACAAAATGAGTGAGAAATCCCTACCGTCTCCTCTCATCGAACTGAGGTCCAGCACATTGTCTCTTTCTAATATCATCTATGAATGAGGGACACACACGTTCCAAAGTTTCTATGACCTCCTGTCCCAAGCACTTTTACTGTGGGTGTCCATAGTCTTCCCAGCTCTAGCTTTACGCATTGGTCTTGTGTGAAGATATCCCTTGCCCCTTGGATCCTTGATTAAGTCCATCTTCCCAGCCAGTGGTCACACCAGTGAATAGGTGCTGGAGTATTAGTAACAGAATTTTAATACCATAGCTTGAGTCTGTACAGGCATTTGAGACCTTCATGTAGTTCTCTGCCGCCTAAGTTTAGGGGATAGAGATCAGATCTTTGAGTCATCGAGTAGAGGCTAAGGTCAAGGATTTAGTAGTGATTTCATTTGGTGAGGAATGTTAGTACCAATGGTGTTTGGATTGGATTAATTGGAATTGGTGATGGGAATGCTGACAAACCATCTACAAGCATACCCAGAACCCAGTGAAAAGCTTGTTACTCAACTCTTGACCTCAAAGTGATATGGAGGTGCTAAGGACATTGCTGGCCTCATGAAGTAGAAATCAGGGAAGCTTGTTCTGGAAAGCATTAGATATCTTTAGATGTTGTCTAATGGCTGGATAGTCCTCACATGGCCATAAGATATCTATGTAATTCTATAGGTAAAGGAGATGTATAGAGGCAATTCTAGCATGGAATGGTTAATGTCCACATATATGGGTATCTGGCTCTTTGGCTTTCATTTACGTATGTTGTTTATTCCACAGGATCCTTCTCTTCATAAATAAGTAAGAGATCTCCTGTTTTTACATCACCATGGGCCACAGTTTTAGCCACCTTAGGCTTCTGAATCTTGATAGTCCCTGTCACACTAGGATTCACGTCGAAGAGGATGTGTTTTTTATTTTCAGGAAAGACCCTCTGTCATCACTTGCATCCCCTCTCTCTCATGCAGCCTGGTGGAAGTTTGGTTCACTTGCACAAAGTGCCCCGAAGGAGAGTGCATGTCAAAGTACCAGGCATTAAGCCTGATTTTGAACTCATCCCAGACTCCATGTTGTAGTTGCCTGTTTCCTTTCAACTGTTGTGACTTTTATTGGTGATATGCTTCTTGTAGCCTCAGAAAGCTCTAGCACTGCCTTGCCAAGATAGGCTCAGGAGGTGACTGCTTCATGTGGTTTGGACCCAAGTCCTGGTGATCTTTGTTTTGCCTCCCTTTAGCTTATATGGTGCCCTCTTGGTAATGATTTGTGTTCCAGAAGGTTTCTTTTGTGCTGACCTGAGTGTGATGATGAAAATTTTAATGTGTGATTTTATGTTTCCTTCACTCTCATGACATTGATTCCTATTGTTTATGAAGCTGACAGATATTTGGGGATTTCTCCAATTCCGGTATAAGAGAGTTTTTGCGTGTACACTTGCGAAAGTTGTGTTTTGATGGACAGTTCCTGCTTAGTGGCCTAGTATTGCACAGGTGCTCCAGGTCATCCCTGAAATGTTCTTTTCTGGAGTTTGCTGCTTTCCCACCAAGTCATTTCTGCTTGGTTTGAAGACAATACTACACTGTTGAATTCAAATGTATGATAAGTGAGAATGTAGAGTATTGATGGGTGTGCTTTCCTGGAATGCACAGGCTGAGTATAAAGGGGAATGTAGCATTTATCATTTCCTAATTTTGTCAAACTCAGAGACTTCTGGTTGAAGGCATAGATTTTCTGGAGAAGTTTTCCACAATTGGAATCAATGAATGTAGAGAAAGAATGCTCTTGCCACAGGAGGTAACACCTGCATACCTAAATGTGCACATAAAACATACATTCATAGCTATATATGCCTATAGGATTTCTCACTAATATACATAAAAATAGTTAGGTAAACAGTGGAGTTGCAGCACATAAGCAGTGTAAGATTTGGGATTAACTGTGTTGCATGTGATCCTGTGTACATTTCTGAAGCATGTGTTTGTTTTCCCTGGCCTTCTCTGTTGCAGTTGCTTATGAATGAATGCCATTTTGAGGAGAAGATTCTCTGCTTATCTTCACATCTGTAGATATTTGGGGGTCTCTGGAAGTGCTGAAGACCAGAGCACTCTGGAAGCTGATAGATGGCTTGGCCGTAAGCATTTGGTTTTCCTTACCAAATGTGCAGATATTCTTCATAGGGACAAATAGACCTAAAGGAACGTTGACTTTTGCTGTCACTGAGGTGTGCAGGGGACCATTCACTCCTTGAGCACCTTGCCTTTTCTCCCTGCTCAATGGCCTGACTCTAGAAACTCAAGGGTGCTAAGGAGGGGGCTCACCAGGGTGAATGAAAATGCTTAGATGGATGAATCAACCCAAATATATATTCCTTAGAAAAGCTGAGCTAAATGAGTCAGAATCCCTACTGTCTGCTCTCCTAGCACAGTGCTCCTGCACTTTGACTCAGTTTAAGGAACCTCTGAGTGAGGGACCACACCGTATGCTCCCATCGTGCTCAAATCCATGCTTGTCAATTTGGATGTCTCCAGCCGACTTTGCACTAGAAAGATTCAGTTTTAAACTTGGCCATGAAACTGCAAATGCAATTTTCTAGATTGGATGGGTATGGGTTTGGGAGGGAATGGGTGACACCATAGTGTCAGTCCATGCAGGTCCCTTAATCCTCATATACCCTTAACCCTCCTCTGGGAGAAGTCTGGCAGGTTGTAAGGTCATGATGAGAGTGTAACATAACCAGTTATTCATCTTTTCCTAGGTTCCCTTATGTGGTGAAGTAATTTGTTTTGCCAGTGGTTTTTTTGGTGTGTCTTTATTTATTTAATGTTACATTAAAAAAATATGAGGCCCCCATATACCCCCCACTTCCCTCACCCCACTTCTTCCCCCGTAACAACACCTCCTCCATCATCATGAGACATTCATTGCACTTGGTGAATACATCGCTGAGCACCGCTACACCTCATGGTCAATGGTCCTTAGCCCACACTCTCCCACAGTCCACCCTGTGGGCCATGGGAGGACATACAATGTCTGGTAACTGTCCCTGCAGCACCACCTAGGACAACTCCAACCCCTGAAAATGCCCCCACATCACATCTCTTCCTCCCACTCCCTACCCCCAGCAGCCACCATGGCCACTTTCTCCACACCAATGCCACATTTTTTTTCCATTACTAATCACAATAGTTCATGTATAGAATATTAGTAAATCCACTCTAATCCATACTCTATTCCTCCATCCTGTGGACCTTAGAATGGTTGTGTCCACTCCACATCGATGTCAAGAGGGGGCTTAGATTCCACATGGATGCTGGATGCAATTCTCCTGCTTTCAGTTGTAGGCACTCTTGGCTCTCTGGTGTGGTGTTTGACCTTCTTCACCTCCCTGTTAGCTGAGTGGGGTAAGTCCAAAAAACCAGAGGGTAGGAGTTGTAAGTCTGTTGAGGCTCAGGGCCTGGCTATCACATGGTCAGTCCAGAGATTCAGGTCCCCTGGGTATACACTAAACCCAGCACCAACTACAGATCCTGTAAAAGTAACAGGAGAGGCTTGTGGACAAAGATCACATCTGAGTCCAACTCCATCACACAGAAACACAAACTCCAAAATAGGGCCAACTGGCATGGCACTGAATTCCATCTGCCATGACCATAGAATCTGTGGGTTGCTGTAGCCCTCAGGAGAACCAATACCCAGGGTTGTATCTACTTTATCTGTCTCTGGGACTCTGCTGAGGTGTGCATAAGGGCAACCCCTCTGATAACCTCCCGGCTCTTTTTGGAGACTCGTATCTGTATAAATTCATTTGTCCTTTCCATTTCCCCCTTTTATTCAGGTCAAAAAGCATTTTAACTGCTGATATTATATGTAGACTGAGATACTCTGCTGGTCTGAGTTGACCCTTTTATTCAAGGTCATTTTCTAGTTACATCATCAGCTGGTTCTTGGTAGTAATCCCTTGGCACCAGGGAGGCTCATTCCTGGGAATCATGTTCCATGCTGGGGGGAAGGCAATGCATTTACATGCTGAGTTTGACTTTGAGACTGGCCACATTTGAGCAACACGGAGGCTCTCAGGAGCTAACTCTTAGGCATCCTGCAACTCTAGGCCTTGTTCTTATTTCAGGTGCACAGGCTTACAAGCATAGTCATTAGTATCAAGGGCTCATTGTTGGACCTTCCTTTTTTTTTTGGTCTTTCCCATTGCACTTGAGGGGTTGTTGCTGTTCCTTTAGGGACTGTGATAGAGTTCCCTGGCTAAGAACTCAGCACTCCCTCAGTTGTTGTTTTTAATTGTAACCACTATGAAAATATCCAAACATTTTTTTTTTTAAAGATTTATTTTTATTTATTTAATTCCCCTCCCCTCCCCCGGTTGTCTGTTTTCTGTGTCTTTTTGCTGCGTCTTGTTTCTTTGTCCGCTTCTGTTGTCGTCAGCGGCACTGGAAGTGTGGGCGGCGTCATTCCTCGGCAGGCTGCTCCCTCCTTCGAGCTGGGCGGCTCTCCTTATGGGTGCACTCCTTGCGCGTGGGGCTCCCCTACGCGGGGGACACCCCTGTGTGGCACACGGCACTCCTTGCGCGCATCAGCGCTGTGCATGGGCCAGATCCACATGGGTCAAGGAGGCCCGGGGCTTGAACTGCGGGCCTCCCATGTGGTAGACGGACGCCCTAACCACTGGGCCAAAGTCCGTTTCCCTATCCAAACATTTTTATGTACCCTGGATATATGCCCTGGAGAACTCCCTGCCAACCATGTGTGCCCTGTCAGTGACATCCCACACCAGTATTCCTCCCCTGCCATTGTTTTTTTTTTTTTTAATTTCTTTTTCTTTATTTAAATTGAGATATAATTCATATATAAATTTTCACCATTTTAAAGTATACAGTTCAATGATTTTTAGTATATTCACAAGGTTGTGCCATCATCACCACAGTCAATTTTAGAACATTTTCATCACCCAGAAAAGAAATCCCATAACTTTAGCTATCGCCCCCTAAACCCCTACACACCCCCGCAGCTCTAGGCATTCACTGATCTACTGTCTGTATGGATTTGCCTATTCAAGAATTTTCATATAAATAGAATCATACACTACATGGTCTTTTGTGACTAACTTCTTTTAATACAATATTTTCAATATATGATACATCTATGCTGTAGCATTATTAGTACTTCATTATTTTTTAAAATTTATTAAAGTATATCACTCATACATAAACATACATAAACAATAAGTGTATATAGTAATTGTTGTGAACTTACAAAACAAACATAGTTAACATCATACAGGACTCTCATCCCTCACTCTACCCCCCAATACCTTGCATTACTGTTAAACATTTTTAGCTAATGATTAAGGAGCATTGTCAAAATATTACTACTAACCAAAGTAGTTTCCCCCAACTACCTATTTTTATATCTTTATATCATTTATATATGAATGTACATAAACAGTAAGTATACAGTAAAAGCTGTGAACTTACAGAGCAAACATGCATAACATCATACAGGGGTCCCATACCTCAACCCTCCACCAACACCCTGCGTTGTCATGACACATTTGCTACAAATTATGAAAGAATATTGTCAAAATCTTACTACTAATTATAGTCCTAATATTTGGTGCATTTTCCCCCAACCCACCCTATTATTGTTTTTTAAATACATTTTTATGACAGACATTGTAAACTTATAAAACAGTCATAAAATGTGCAGAATTCCCAAACAATACTCCTCTAACAACATACCACACTATGGTGGAACATTTGTTACAGATAAGATAATATCATCTGATTGTTACCATCTCCATAGTGTACTTTTGGCACACATTTTCCATACTGCCCCATTATTAACACAGTACATCTTTGGCATAGATGCAAGAATATTTTAT